>NC_134872.1:30323739-30630739 GCF_049852395.1 Peromyscus maniculatus bairdii
TGCTAACATGACTTGTTGGAATATTGGTTTAGTGATCTGCTCCACTAGATAGTCTATCTCCCTGAGGAACATCTCCATATCTTTATCTGCAACATACTCCATGACTGCATGTCATTGTCAGTGTGTCAATGACATGAAAAAAATCAGCTGTGTTACTGTGTTCCATAGATTGAAGGATGTTTACTTCAGAGCTGATGTGAGCCAGAACATTGTGTTTCTGAAGGATCTTGACAGGCAGGAGTATCTGCAGAAGATGGTGTCGCTTCTGCATTGTGTGTCTCTTTCTTCCACATTCTGCTCCTGAAATTGACTCTTTACAGCTTCTATACTGATCGGAGCACTGTTTCAATAGCTCTGTTCTTCAAGGGGGAGCAGGAGGCTGAGAGGACCTGCACAGAGCATATTTAACCAGGGGGTCTCATTGTGCTGATGGCTGTCCCCAATGCTCAGGTGGTAATTCCAGAATATTGATTGTGGCTGTTAGTTTATTATTTGGTGCCTGGGAGCCGAATAGGGCATCCCATTCATGCAGTAGTATCTGTGGATCATGATGAGGTTTCTGCATCCCTTGCTTCTTTCTTACACAATCTCTTCCAGAAACTGACTCTTCCCTGCTTCTGTACTGATTGGAAAAGCTGGTTCACTAGCTCTCTTCTTTAAGAGGAGGGGAGGCTAAGAATTCCTTCATGGATTATAATTAACCAGGGCATATCATCTTGCTGATGGCTGTCCCCAGTATTTACTGGCATTTCAGAATATTGATTTTGGTTGTTAGTATATTATCTGACTCCTGGGTACTGAACAGGGCATCACATTCAGGAATGAGTATCTGTGCATCATGTGCTTCTCCATTCCTTGCCTCATTCTAAACACCCTCATCCTGAAACTGACACTTCCCAGCTTGCATAATGATGGAATAACCTGGTTCCCTAGGTCTCTTTTTAGGAGGAGAGGGAGACTAAGACCTGCTTGCATCACTTTTTACCAGAGCATCTCATCTTGCTGATGGCTCTCCCTAAGGCACAATAGATAATTCAGAATATTGATTGTTGCTGTTTATTATTTGGTGCCTGGGTGCTGAACAGGACATCACCTCTAGACAGAAATATCTGTCGAGGATGGTTGTAGCTTCTGTATCCCTTGCCTCTTTCTACATAACCTCTTCCTGTAACTGATTTTTCCCAGCTTCTATACTTGAATCAGAAATGCTGGATCACTAGCTCTCTTGAAGGGGAGAGGGATGATAAGAAGAACTTCAGGGATCATATTTAACCAGGGCTTATCTTGCTGATGTCTATTCCCATGCTCAGTTCACAATACTGATTGTTGCTGTTATGTTTTTAGTTGACTGTGTGTTAGGAATGACACAATCTCTTTATAGGTAGAGCCAATGATGCACATAATCTCTACGACCATGTGAAGGATTTTCTTAGCAACAGGCAATACTTGCTTCTTGAATGTGGCCCAGCATATCTTCTTCCACAACCTGATGTATTGATAGCTTGAGCCAAAAGGGTATCCTGAGTAATTGTGCAATGATAATGTGACAGGGTTTTGACAAATGGTAGGGAAAGGGGCATATTTTTGTGGTGATTATCCTGTGCATATCATCAAGTGTGTTTTCTATATTTGGAAAGTGTCCAGTAACCAGGTCATATAGGACAATGCCCAGGCTCAACATATGACCTGCCAGTTCATTATAGGGTTTCCTTGCCAAGATCTGGTACCCAATATGGCAAGGATCCACAGACCTCCTCCAATATCTTACCCTCTGCAAGCTGAGTTGACATACCAAAATCACACAGCTTGGCTTTGTCAGTTCCATCCAGAAGGATATTCTCTAATTTAATATGATGTGCAATGTGTCTTTGGTGGAGAAAGTGCATTGATAACATGACCTGTTGGAATATTGGTCTAGTGGTCTCCTCCACTAGATATTCTATCTCCCCGAGGAACATCTCTGGTTCTTTTCCTGCAATGTATTCCATGACCACATAAGTCATTGTCAGTGTGTCAATGACAACTATGTTACTGTGTTCCAAAGATTGAAGGATGTTTACTTCAGAGCTGATGTAAGCCAGACCATTGTGGTGTTTCCCAAGGATCTTTCCTGGCAAGTGTATCTGTGGACTGTGGTGTAGCTTCTGCATCTCTTGCCTCTTTCTTCCACATCCTCTTCCTGAAATTGACTCCTTACAGCTTCTTTACTGATCAGAAACACTATCTCACTAGCTCTCTCCTTCAAGGGGAATGGGAGGCTGAGAGGACCTGCAGAGAGCATATTTAAACAGGGAGTCTCATTGTGCTGATGGCTGTCCCAGTTCTCAGTTGGTATTTCAGAATATTGATTGTGGCTTTTAGTTTATTATTTGGCACCTGGGTGCTGAACAGGGCATCACATCCATGAAGGTGTATTTGTGGAGCATGCTGAAACTTCGACATCCTGTGCATCTTTCTTCCACACCCTCTTTCTGAAAGGGACTCTTCCTAGCTTCTATACTGACTGAAAAAGCTTGTTGACCAGCCCTCTTCTTTAGGGGACAGGGAGGCTAAGAAATTCTGCATGGATCATAATTAACCAGGGTATACCATCTTGTTGATGGCTCTCCCCAATTCTCAATTGGTATTTTTGAATATTAATTGTGGCTGTTAGTTTATTTCGTGCCTGGGTGCTGAACAGGGCATCACATCCATGCATGAGTATCTGTGGAGCATGGTGTAGCTCCTGCCCTCTCTTGCCTGTTTCTTACACATTCTCTTTCTGAAAGTGTTCCTAGTTTCCATACCGATTAGAAATGCTGAATCATTAGCTCTCCTCTTCAAGGGGAGAGGGAGGCTAAGTAGGTCTGCAGGGATCATGTTTAACCAGGGCCTATCTTGCTGATGTTTATTCCAAGTCTCAATTGATGTTTCACAATATTGACTGTTGCTGTTATGTTTTTTAGTTGCCTGTGTTTTAGGAATGACACAATCTCTTCTTAAGTAGAGCTGATGATGCACATAGTCTCTTCGACCCTGTGAAGGATTTTCTTAGTGGCAGGCAATACATGTTCTTGAGTGTGGGTCAGCCATGGTCTTTCCACAATCTGATATATTGTTTGCCTGTACCAGATGGGCGCTCTGAGTAATTGATCAATGATAACGTGACAGGGTTTTGAGAAATGGTAGGGAATGAGGTACACCGTCGTGGTGATCCTGTGCATACCATCACTGGTGGTTTCTACATATGGCAATTCCCCAGTGACCAGGACATATAGGATGATGCCCAAGCTACACATATCACCTGCTAGTTCATCATAAGGTTTCCTTGCTAGTGTCTTTGAGGCCCAATAGAGCAAGGAGCCACAGACCTCTTCCAACTTCTGCCACTGTGCAAGCTTGAGTGGCTTATACCCAAATTACAAAGCTTGATGTTGCCTGCTCCATCAGGAAGGATATTCTCCAATTTAAGATCACAATTTACAATGTGTCTTTGGTGGAGAAAGTGCACCACTGACATGACCTGTTGGAATATTGGTCTAGTGGTCTCCTCCTTTAGATAGCCCTCCTCCCTGAGGAAAACCTCCATATCTTTTTCTGTAACATACTCCATGACTACATAGTCATTGTCAGTATGTCAATGATGTGAAAATATGAACAATGTTACTGTGTTCCAAAGATTGAAGGATTTTTACATCAGAATTGATGTTAGCCAGAGCATTGTTGTTTCTCATGGATCTTGACAGCCACTTGAGCATGTGTGGAAAGGTGGCAGGCAAGCATCACCTTTCTTAATGCACCTCAAGTTTGATTTAAGATCCTGACATCCTTTTCAAGGCTGTCCTTTTACCATGGATTGAACAAGATGTTCAGCTCAATTTTATCCACTGTAATTTGTGGGAAATTTCAGGACACACAAAGCTAGAAAAAAATAATTTTAGGATCATTATGACTTGAAATCTGAGATATTCCAAACAGCCTAATGATGCCTTTAAGGTCCTAGAAATACAAGAAAAATCCAGAGGATAATTTACATAAAGAAACGGGATCAGAGTGTAGCATAGGTTCAGTTTCTGGGGAAAGAGACCATACTGAAGGCACAGTGACCACTGATCTGCTCGGCTGTACATAAATAAATAGCTACAGAAAATAGCTACAACTAGGGATATTATCATATAAAAGAAACATTCCACAACAGAAATACATTTTCTTCTGCTGTGGACTTCCACAAGAAGAGGGCTGAGCCTTTGTAAAAGAAAGTATTTGTCCCAGATAGGAAGTGGAGGAAGTGAAATAGAGCAGGACAGTTTAACCAAAATGCTGTATAGGCATGGATGTGAATATTATAATGAAATGGCTATGGGCAATGTAATGGAAAGGGGCCAGTCAAAGAAACAAACCCTGGCCAGAGACAAACAGGCTTCGGTCCTGAAACTGGAACCAAGGAAACATACCTTGACCCTGAGATTATATCCAGTTCTGACCCCAAATCCAGGGCCTAAAGGTTAAACCCCTTCAGCAATGTGGCAGGGTATAAGATTAACTAAAAATCGGTAGCCCTCCTATATACAAATGATAAATGGGCTGAGAAAGAAATCAGAGAAACATCACCCTTTACTATAGCCACAAACAATATACAATACCTTGAATTGTATGATAAGAACTTTAAGTCTCTGAAGAAAGAAATTGAAGATATCAGAAAATGGAAAGATCTCCCATGCTCATGAATAGGTAGGATTAACATAGTAAAAATGGCAATCTTACCAAAAACAATATATAGATTCAATGAAATCCCTGTCAAAATCCCAACACAATTCTTCACAGACCTGAAAAGAACAATTCTCAACTTCATATGGAAAAACAAAAATCCCAGGATAGCTAAAATGAGGCATCATGATCCCTGACCTCAAGCTCTACTATAGAGCTATAGTCATACAAACAGCTGGGTACTGGCATAAAGACATGTGGACCAACTGAATCAAATTGAAGACCCTGACATTAATCTGCACACCTGTGAACACCTGATTTTTGACAAAGAAGCCAAAACTGTACTATGAAGAAAAAAGCATCTTCAACAAATGGTGCTGGCATAACTGGATGTCAACATGTAGAAGCTTGCAAATAGATCCATATCTGTTGCCATTCACAAAACTCAAGTCCAAGTGGATCAAAGACCTCAACATAAATCCGGTTTCACTGAACTTGACAGAAGAGAAAGTAGGAAGTATTCTTGAACATATTGGCACAGGAGACCACTTTTGAAATATAACAGGAGCACAGATACTGAGAGCAACAATTAATAAATGAGACTTTCTAAAACTGAGAAGCTTTTGTAGGGTAAAGTACATGGTTAATAAAATAAAAAGACAGCCTACAGAATGGGAAAAGATCTTCATCAACCCCACATCTGACAGAGGGCTGATCTCTAAAGGAATTCAAGAAACGAGACATAATACTGAACAATTGAAAAATGGGCTACAGAGGTGAACAGTGTATTCTCAATAGAAGAATCTCAAGTGGCCAAAAGACATTTAAGGAATTGCTCAACATCCTTAGTCATCAGGGAAATGCAAATCCAAATAAGTCTGATACACCAACTTACACCTGTCAGAATGGGTGTGATCAAAAACACTGGTGACAGTTTATGTTGGAGAGGATGCAGAGCAAGGGGAATACTCCTCCACTGTTGGTGGGAGTGCAAACTTGTACAGCCACTTTGGAAATCGGTATGGCAGTTTCTCAGAAAATTGGGAATCAATCTACCTCAAGACCCAGCTATACCACTCTTGGGCATATACCCAAGTAATGCTCAATCATACCACAAGGATACATGCTCAACTATTATGAAATTTGCAGGTAAATGGATGGAACTAGAAAATATCCTGAGTGAGTTAACCCACACTCAGAAGGACAAACGTGGTATGTACTCACTCATAAGTGGATAGTAGATGTACAGCAAAGGATAACCAGACTGTAATCCACAGCTCTAGGGAGGCTAGCTAGCAGGGAGGACCCTAGGAGGGACTCATGGATCACCCAGTGAAGGAGAAATAGATGAGATCTACTTGAGCAAATTGGGGGTGGGGGGTAATGGAGGGCAAGGGATAGGGGATGATAACATAGGGGATCAGGAGGTTCAAGCTGGAACAGGGACAGAGTGGGAGAGCAAGGAAATATCATGGTAAATGAAGACATCATGGGAATAGGGAGAAACAGAGTGCTAGGGAAATTCCTAGCAATCCACAAGGATGACCCCAGCTTAGACTACTGGCAATAGTTGAGACAGTGCCTAAACTGCCCTACTCCAGTATTTGGTGGGTAAATACACTAACTGTCATCATAGAGCCTTCATCCACTGACTGATGGAAGCAGATGCAGAGATTCACAACTGGGTGCCAGGCTGAGCTCCAGGAGTCAATGAGAGAGAGGAGGGATTCTGTGAGCAAGGGACATCAAGATCATGATGGGAAAATGTACAGAGACGGCCAGCCAAACTAGTGGAAATGCATGAACTGTGGACCAATAGCTGTGGAGCCCCCATGGTACTGAACTAGGCCCTCTGGATAGGCAAGACAGTTGTTTAGCTTGAATTTTTGGGAGCCCCCAGGCAATGGGGTCAGTATCCGTCCCTGGTGCACGAGCCAACTTTTGGAGCCCAGTGCCTGTGGTGGGACACCTTGAGCAGCTTTGGTGCAGGGAGGAGGGGCTTGTTCCTGCCTCAACTGAATGTACCAGGTTCTGCTGACTTCCTATTGGAGATTTTGCTTTGGAGAGATGGAAATTGTGAGTGGGTTGAAGGGGAAGGCTGGGGGGCAGGAGGAGAAAGGGGATCTGTAGTTGGTATGTAAAATGAATAGAAAATTTCTTAATAAAAAACATAGACCTTCAAATGAAAAGGGGGGGCAGTGAAAGAAACACACCCTAGCCCTGAGATCAGAGCTCCAAGGTTAAAAATAGGCATTGAAAGAAACACGCTTTGGCCATGAAATCAGAGCCAAAGAAACACAATCTGCCCCTGACCAACTCAGCACAAAAAAACCAATCAATCCCTGAGCAGGAAAACCAATTCCCACCCTGGAAAAACTCCACCACTAAGCAGTCCTCTATAAGTCCTGTGCCTGTTCAGTTGGCAGCTGCCCTTTCCACCTTGGCAGAGGCAGCCACTCTCCTGGATTCCTCCTCATAATAAATCTATTGAATGAGGTATGTGTGAAGACCTTCTTTCGCTTGACTGGAACAGAGAAGCAAAGGCATCTCTGCTGGGAAACTCTTACCGGAGTGGAGCAAAGAATAACAATGTTCTTCAGAGCAGAACTATAACACTTTCTCTGAGGGAAACCTTCCCCTAGTGGAGCAGAGTTGTTACACTCCTGGGGATCTGAGAGTCTAACAACTTCACTGGGGAAACCCTCCCCTACTGGGGTAGAGTTGTTACATTGTGGAAGCCTTTCCCTGGAGCAGAACTGTAAGGTGCTATGCTTAATAGTGACTTTGAGGTATTCCTTGGCTACTGACTGCCAGAATGCTTTTCCATCTAAGCTGCAACGCTTATGGTTAGTATATAGTAACACTTGTTCTAACAGATGAAAATTGAAACCAAATTAAAAAAAATATGTTCAAATAGGAAATTGGGTAAATATAAAGTAATCGATAAGACATTCATAAATCAAGCCTAGGATGTAAACCAATAATGTAAATGCAAACACGAGACAGTAAACCTTAATCCCTGGAGGCAACCAAAAAACGGGAAACAAAACTCACTCTAGCAAGGTCCAGTAGATTGGAGATTCCTAGTCTATCAGCCAGTTTTAAGTCCAATTGCTCTGTAAACAACCAACAGCTACTCCAAGATACAAGGACAGGAGCCCAATGCAGCCACTGCCCAACATGGAGTTGTTAGTGTTCTTCATAATGCCTCCTTGTGATGTCACCACAAGCAACTGACCAATCACAGCTGGTCAGAACTGACAGTGGTTTGGATAAGGTTTTGTACCACAACCAGTAAGTACACTGAGTATTTTGCTCATTGCTAAGCAAATATGAACTCTAGGGAGGAAGGGTTTATTGGTGCACAGGCTTTCAAGAGACACTGAAGCCATGGTGGTGGGAGCATCTTGTTCCATACAGAGCTGGTAGTTATCTGCCTGGTGACCCTGCAATAGAAGTTCTCTATCCCCAAGTGACAAGTTCCTGTAGCGAGCTCCACATCCATGTGTTCCACAAATTCCCAAACTAGAAACCAAGTGCTCAACACATCTGACTTTTAACAAAACCCCTGTGGTACTTTGAATTAGCGATGTCTCATACAAACTGGTCATTTGAGCACATGGACACACAAGGACAGTTGATGGTACAGTTGGGGAACTTTATGGTGGAGCCTTAGTGGCGAAGGTATATCACTGGGACTGTCCTTGAGATGAACAAGCCTAGTCTGCATTTGTGTTTCTCTTCCTGCTTGAGTTTGAGGATGTGGCACTCAGTCTCCTGCATTTGCCTTCAAGCTTTCAGCTAGCTGTCATGCCTCTGTCAAACCAATGTGGGCTTGTATCCTTCCAAAAATCAGCCTGATATGCTTTAAGATCCCATGTCTGTGAACTTTTATCACAACATAATAGCAACCAATAAGCATGGGCTTAGCAAAGATGGTTTCTACCCATCCCCACACCACCCACATGGTCCAGAAGTCAAGGCAGATTGGTTGCTGTCTCATAGTCACATGTTAACTGTCTCTTCTGCCCACCCCCACCGGAGAATCAGTGAACCCTGCAAGTAGCCTCAATTGCAGATCCATTCCTCTGTCATGTAGCACAAGCCTCATATTAAATAAGCCTCCTTTTTGGTGGTGGTGGACCCCCTGTCCCTAGAGAAACCTTGATGTCCATGGAAACATATTTTATCTGATAGAGATGAAACTACTTCAGACTCCCACTGAGTGGTCATCATTGCTAGAGTCCTTTCGCCTGGAAGGAGGATCTCTCTTAGCATCTAAGTTCCTCTATAACCTCCCGTCTTTCATTGGCCTCCCTAATAAAACAAATTCATACAATGAGAAATACAAGAATGAGTGGAAAACTCAAAAGTCTAAATAAAACTAGGCAACACAATCTGTAAGAACCAAAGGGTCAACAATGTCTTGTTACCGGGAAAATTCACTGATGAATGCAGCAATTTAAAATAACTGTAATGATGCCCAAGTATTTCAGTAGTCCATAAAACTGATGGAAGGGATACTTTCAAATCTTCATAAACTCTTTTCAGAAAGCCCTTACACTCTAACCAAGTAAAGTCACCTTGAAAAGAAACAAGAATTTGACAGTATCCTTGACTAAGAAATGGGAATATCCTTAAGGAGAGTACTAGATCCTTGACTTCATAGTCAATGACACATTAAAAAGATGATTCTTCATGGTCGGGATCCCTTCACTGGGAACACAAGAATCAAGCCACATACAAAAATTTACAAAGTGTATAATATAGTTATCCATGAAAAAGAATGAAATGCCACTGCCAGGGACAAACATGGAACTAGACCAAGTTTTATTACAAACAATCCAATTCTACAAACACAAAAATGTTAATTTTTGTGTGTCTGTATATATTCAAGGGGATGAATTTTTTATATTTGTAAGTATTGGTCACATCGGCAGGGAAGTGATATAGACCTGGTGAATATTGCCGCAGTTCACTATAGGAGGACTATGAAATTCTGATCAAATTCCTCAATGTATTCATGCATACCACCAAAGTATAAAATTAGCCAGAATATGGGTAACAGTGACAAATGAGGTTGAAAGAAATGGAAAATCTCAGTCAATGAAGAAATAGAAATACAGCCAAATTTTAAAACAAATAAAAAAAATGAATGTCAAAAAATAAATGCCAAGCATGAAAAGCCAAACGGGAAGCTCACCTTTCCAAGATCCCTCTGACTGGGAAAGTCCACATCTATGAGAAATAGTCTAACTGCTCATCCACCAACCACCTCCTTTTCTGAAATACAAGGACAAAACCCAGCCCCAGGTAGTGCCTTATGTGGACTGGTATCTAGTTTACCTCACAATGAGTCCTTGTGATGTCACATGCAATGGGCCAATCAAGGCTCAAGAAAACCCACATTGTTGTTGTTGTTGTTGTTGCACCCTCTAACTTTCTATTTTGAACACTATACCAATTCATCCCATGGCTGTGATCGAATAGCTTTAAATGCTTTACTTATGAGTGGAGAACACACTTAACCTCGGATTTATAAGTGCCTAAGGAAACATAATGGGGAAACTTGTAGGATGGACATCAGGAGTGTGATGCAGTTGGTAACATGGCGTTGTCATCCCCTGTTCCTCCCTCACCTAAGATTTTCTGGTTGGTCCTGTGTGCAAGGATTGCACAGTGTCCCCAACAGCACAGCCTGGTGATGACCAAGTATACAAACCTACATGACAGTAGTGACATTCCACATCAAATCTCACTCAGGGACCGTTGCCACGTCAATAATATTAGTTACTGTAACAGAAAAACAATGATAGATTGCAGAAACTTGAGCTTCCTGCTGTGAATGATTGATTGATAAATAAAATGCGGATTGGCCGGTAGCCAGACAGGAAGTATAGGCAGGACAAAGAGGGAGGAAAATTCTGAGAAGTGGAAGGCTGGGGGAGGGAGATGCTGCCAGCCGCTTCGATGAGTAGCAAGATGTAAGTTACCCATAAGCCACGAGCCACTTGGCAAGGTATAGATGAATAAAAATGGGCTGAGTTTAAGTGTAAGAGCTAGACAGTGGTAGGCCTGAGCTAATGGCCGAGCAGTTTAAGTAATATAAACATCTGAGTGATTATTTTATAAGTGGGCTGTGGGACTGCGGGGAGGGGGGGGGGTTGGTGGAACCTGGAGAGAAACTCTCCAGCTACAGCTTCCCATGGTAGTGGACACAGGTATATTAACTGCTTCTAGGAGAATGTGTGTGGGTTTTTCATGGAATTTCACTTCAGCCCTCAATTTCTATAGTAGTTTTGCCTTTTTCCAGACTTAGCTCACCATAACTACATAACTACATAACTACAGGCTTTAATGGTGACATTTAGAGTGGTGGTGAGTTTACATGAGAGCAGACTCACTGACATTGCATGCTCTAAAACTCACAGCACATTAACATCTGTCTCTGATGGTCATGAGACTCACATTGTCACTGGGAGTTTGTCAAATCATATGTCTCTGACATGATTCTGTCATCTCTAAGTAGCATTAGTGAAAACATTAGCATGCATCAGCAGTCAACCAGTGTGCTTAAAAATTCTGAATGTCATATCCCTTACACAGTCTCATTCTATGTTTCTGTCTCCTACTCCCATCATTTAACTCAGAAAGCATGGGCTCCATGACTGACCCTGATCATGTTCAGGAATGTCTTTGTTGAAACTTATTTTCATTGTCCCCATTGATTGCAAGAATTTCCCAATGCATTTGGGATTCTTGAACGCAGCACTGGTCACTTGTGAAAAGGGGTGAATAGAGAGAGAGCAGGCATGGCAGGAATCAGGGCCTGGTGCCTGCTAGGTCGGGAGGATACTGAAAAGATTTCCAAGGCTGGCTCAGTGATGGCTGCGGGAAGGACAGGATAGCTGAGGATGAAGACAAAGCCTGCAGTCTGTCCTTTGTGACTGGGGACTACTTACTGATATAAGGCACAAACTTCCTAGGTCTGAGCTGATGGATTCCTAACCAGATGAATGGAAAAAACAATATGTTTTCTTTGGCCATACCTCATGTTCTTTTAGAAATTGAGAGCCACATCCCACGGGTCACACAACATCACAGCATCATTTACTCATTCTCTTAGGAACACTGGAGCAATATGAACGGTACAAAGCCCCTTAGAGCCATGACCTTGAGTAACTTACATGGGCATTCCATGGGACTCCTAGGTCTTTCCTCTTCGAACTAAGCACAGCGGCATGTTAGTACAGAAAATGAAGTCACAAGGCCTATTACCCACTCAGTGTCCTTGGCATGGACTGCTATGGAAATCTTTTACCTTCATCTAATCTCCCCACTCTGCTGAGCTTTCACTCCCATAGAGTTCTCATGGTATGGATTGCATCTGGTTCTCTCTGCTGGGCAGTGAACCAGGGATCAGGAGATCCCATAGTCATTTTGTACCAGGCCACTTGTCCTTTGGCCTTGGTTTTACATTTAGCTTCATTCTTACAATCCATGGAGAATCAACATCATTTGGGTGTCATTTTCCCTATGAGGTCTTGGTCACTAACCTATGACATTGAATGTCTACACAGTATGCAGGAAAACCAAGGTGGGAAGGTAGGTATTCTGTGGTCAAGACACAGAGGATGGTCAATGGCGATGGCATTCCACATTGCTTTACTGGGGTTTGCATCTCTGTGGAGCTGTCCTCCTTAAGTCTCACCAGGTGGTTTCCAGAGCCCACTGGTGTCAGAAGTGGTTTACCTTCCCTGGGGCCCCAGCAATGGAAAAGCTGTGGAGTAGGCTGCTGGGTGAGAGCAGGGAAGGTGAACACAGTAATATGCCTTTCCATCGGGGCTTTACTCATGGGCAGTCTGCTTCCATCAAAGGTCAAAGGTGCATCAGTCCTTCCTTGACATAGTCCCAGCCACCTGGATTAGCCTACTGACCACCCAGCACCGGATCTGCCAGACCTTCAAAAGTGCTCAGACTCAGCTCCAGCAGTAAACCCTCATGGCTCACGAATGTATCTGCCTAATGACACCAATATATTCCCAGAGTAATAGCTATGTTTTCTTGTCCATCTACAGACCTCATCTCAGTGCCCCCTACCCTTGGTGAGTCAGAACTTGTTCAGTTGGGATTATACTGAGCAGTGTGTACTGGGAAGCAGAGTGGTGTGCTGCAGGGACTTACAACTTAGTGTATGTGGTATTGTTGGTGCAGGTTACATATTGCTGTGTCAAGCCTAGCATTGTTGTGGGTATTTTCAAGAGAGCAGGCAGGATACATAAACTCCTATGTATCAGGCCCTGTTGGCCCACATCTCCCCCACCAAAACTGCTTTATGCAGCCTTGCTACACTCCATTTTTCTATTTCTCAAGCCCTAGTTGTACTGCTTGATATCAGGCCCCACTGAACACCCAATCACCCCAATTCACTTCCGTCATCTTAATACACATCAGAAATACACCAGATCTTCACCTTCACTGCAGGGCAAGGCTCTGCAGCACACTCTCTAATCCATCACTACAAAAGAGCGCACGCACGCTTGTGCATCACACACACACACACACACACACACACACACACACACACACACACACAGAGTTTTCTTTATAACATGATCATCATCACCACTGTTCCACATATACCACTATCTATCAGGCACTGCTGGACACCTCCTGTGTGTGGAAATTTTCTTCTATCATTTTTACTGAACATATTTTACATATTTTGGTAGAAAGGCTTCTTCTCATTCTTCTATTCTCACAATTTATAGTTTTAATATTTTTTCATGATTTACCTAAAAATTCATGTGTACTCATACTAAAAAAAATCACTGAACTTTATTTGAATGATGAAATTTCTCTCAAGTAGCACTGTTTTCCATTCATTCCATTCTGTTTTGAGACTTTCCACTTTGCTTTTAGTTAGATTTATATATTTTTCATATCTATGATGGTTTTATTCTGAAATACTTATGTCTTCCTATTAAGTTCTATTTTCATATCCTAAATTTCTCCCTGCTTTCATTTCACTGTGCATTTGTTTTCTGAATAATTCAGAAAATGATGATTTGTACCCCAATATGATGTGTACCACAGTAAATTCATTGCTGAATTTATCTGAACATATTCAATCATTCTTAAAAAAAACTGATTTTTTTCAGTTTTTTCCCTTTCCCATTCTTGCCCCCAACCACTATACTTCTAATTTTCCTCTTGACTGTGATTAAATGGCTAATAGCAATGTACTTATAGAAAGAAAAGTTATTGAACTACGTTTTTTTTTCAGGGGACATAACCCATCATAATGGGAGCAAATAATGGCATGGGTATAAGCATATCAGTCTAGTTCAATGCACGGCAGTTCCAGTCCCCGGATTTCTCTGACAGGGCCTTGTCTTCTCCAAGAAGTATTAGTGCAGTCTTAAGTATGTTTTTCTAGTCAGGTGTGGGAGCCCGTTTTCAGGTCTCTCGTGGCTTTACCCAGCAGGTCCACATAGAGAGGATGATTGGACCACGGGCCTGAGTGCAGGTGTCTGAGATGGTCTGCTCTTGGTTGTGCTGGAGGGAGGTCTTTTGCTCCACCCCTTGGTGTTTCTATAAATACCCTGGGACAGATAGTCAGGGCCCGTTGGAATAGGTTCCAGGCCCTCTTGAGGCTATCCTTTTTTTTTTTTTTTAAATCTGTTTATCTCCACTCTCTAAATCCTTCTATCTAATATTTCCTGCTGCTTGCACTCAAGAAAACTCTGGGGAACTGTGGGGTTGGTGGGTAGCCACCCCATAGTCAGGCCAAGTGTCAAGTTACATTTTAGGTGCCATGACCCTTACAGTCAATCAGTGGTTTTCCGTCTCCCTCAGCCTTCTCTTACTTAAATCTAAAAAGCATGGGATTCATGACCTTAAACTGACCTTGTTTACGAGTGTCATGTCCTCCAGTGAACATCTTCTAGAATTGACACACACATGTAAAAAATTTAACTGCCTCTGGAATCAAATCCCTGTAGTTTCTATGTTCCAGGAAGACACTGTCTTCCAAACAATGCCCATTGTTTCCTTACGTGATGCAGTTAATAAAACTTTTCCTCCTTTTAAGTCTCATGTCTGCTTATGTTGGCTCTGTAGTCACCATCATGAGAGCCCTTGGTGTTCTAACATAGTGTCTTCTAACTTCTCAGTGCAGCCACACAGCAGGCATCAGGAATTCTCTTCCCTAATTCGTTAAGGACATGTGATGTCAGACTGTCTGTAACCTAAAGGAGTCTCTTTCAGGACAGAGGAAGAAAGAGTTCCACAGAGGATGAGTGAGAGACAGTTTACCAGTGTGAACATGGTTCAGCCTTAGGTAGGATGAGGCATATTTTAGGTGAATGCCCAAGAGAGGTATAGCTAGATCTTGATGTAGTTCATCTACCATCTTCCTGAGGACCTGCTACACTGGTGTTCATAATGGCTGAATCAGTTTGCACTCCTACCCTTACTCCACATCCTTGTCAGCAGGAACTGTCATTTGTTTTATTGATCTATGCAATTTTGATGGTGTAAGATGAAATTTCTAAATAGTTTTGATTTGCATGTCCCTGATGGTTAAGGATGTTAAACATTTAAATATTTCTCAGCCTCTTGAGTTTCTCTATTAAAACTTCCCTATTTAGACCTGTACCCAATTTTAAAATTGGATTATTTGTTTTTCTGATATCTAGCTTTTGGTATCCATTACTGTGGGAGCCCACAGAGGCTATCTAGTGAGACCTTACTCAGAGTCAGTGAATCTGGGCTTTCTTTACTCAGCAAGGCTGTATAAGGAGATGATTTGGCCATGGGCATATTTACCAGGTGTTTGGAAGGGTCTACACGTGGCTGTACAGTGTGCTTTGATCTTGTAAGTGGGAGGTCTTTTGCCTCCCTCCTTGGCATATTTAAAAAGTCCTTTGGAATAAAGGGTGTGGCTGGTGGGTATTGACCCAGGCCCTTCTGAAGCTATCATGTGTTTCTTTCTTCTCAGCGTCTAGGTCTCTCTTTCTGTCATTTCTTAATTCCTCTCTCCTCCACCTAAAAATCCTTCAAAAGATGGGAGCTGGACTCCCACACATTATATATTTTGGCTATTAGTCCTCTACCAGATGTGTAGTTGGTAAAAAATCATGGCCCATTCTGTAGGCTGCCACTTTGTCTGAAGGACAGTGTCCTTTGCTGTGCAGAAGCTTCTCAGTTTCATGAGGTCAATTTATTAATTGTTGATCTTAGTATGTGTACTAACAGTGCTCTGTTCAGAAAGTTTTCCTGTGCCAATGAGTCCAAGGCTTATTCTTTATTTTCTCTTCTATCAGGTTCTGTGTATCTAGTTTTAGGTTTAGCTCTTTGATCTATTTGGAGTTGAGTTTTGAGTAATGTGATAAGTATTGATTTACTTGGATTCTTCTACATGCAGGCAACCAAAACCATTTGTTGAAGATGCTATCTTTTTTATGGTGTGTGTTTTGGGCTTCTTTAATACAATAGGTATGTGGATTTATTTCTGAGCTTTCAATTCTATGCCATTGATCATTGTGTCAATTTTGGGCCAATACCATCCTGTTTTTATTACTGTAGTTCTCTAGTATAACTTGAAATAGGGGATTTTGATCTCTCTCACAGTTCTTTCATTATTTGATGAAAATGTATTTTTGAAAGACACATGAATTATAGTGGCAGATGCCTGGAACCACGAATCTAAAGAGGCTTGGACAGCAGGATTAAAATTTCTCACCTAGGCAGGAGTATATACCTAGTCCCTGCTGCAACAAACAAAAGAACACACCCAAGTCCAGATACATAGATTAATTTGCTGCTCAGCTGCTATGAGAAAACACTGACCAAAAGGAAGAAAGGGGAGGAAAGAGCTTATTTTATTCACAGATTACAGTCCATCATGAAGCAGAAGTCCAGACAGGAAATGAAGCAGAGAACACAGGGCTACACTGCTTACTGACCTGCTTTCCACGTTGGCTCAGCCTGTTTATACAGCCTGGACCTCCTGCCCAAGGGTGGCACCCACAGTGGGCAGGGCCCTCCCACATCAAGCATAAATTAAGAAAATGCCCCCCCAGGCAGTGGTGGCGCACGCCTTTAATCCCAGCACTCGGGAGGCAGAGTCAGGTGGAGCTTTGAGTTTGAGGCCAGCCTGGTCTACAGAATGAGATTCAGGACAGGCACCAAAACTATACAGAGAAACCCTGTCTCGGTAAAAAAAAAAAAAAAAAAAAAAAAGCAAAGGGGGAAAAAAAAAGAAAATGAAAATGCCCCCACAGACATACCCACAGACCAGTCTGATGGACACAATTCCTCAACTGAGGTTTCTTCTTCCAGGTGACTCTAGTTTGTGCCAGGCTGACAAAAACTTTCCAGTACACACATTAAAGTCAGGGTCTGCACATCATCATATCAGCCCTTATCTTGTTTCACATCTCACAAAAAAACAGATAATGCATAATTTTATTCATTAACTTTTAATGTTTAGAGATTATTAATTACAAATCATTGAAATTAATACTCCGACAGTCTTCACGCTCACCTCTCCATGAATCGCTTGGTGAATCACCACAGCAGAAACAAACTTGGAGTCATTCAGTTGATTCCCAAGTTCTTGGTGACCTGTATGCTAAGGAAAAGTGCCACACACCTGTGTTAGCTGAGATCCTGAGATCTGGAGAAAGGATCCTCCAAGTGTGAGGTTTTAGTTGAGGATGAAGTCCACCCCCTTCCAAGAGTTGAGGTAGGAACCCAGGTGAGACAATCTTCCTTGCCAATTCTGGACATAGTCTGTTCACCTGAGGTGGGGTTATTTCAGGGGTGTGTCTAGGGCCATGGCTGGCAGAGGCAGCAGGTGTAGCCCTGTGAAGGGGATGAGGTTTCAGGCCTGGATGTAACCAACCTGCTTGCTCTATTGGAGCAGTAGTTTAAATGGAGCTGAGTTTCCAGGCTCTGACCTCTCCTGACTTCATGGAAGTCCTGTGGTGGCCCGTGTGGCTGAGCCATGGACCCTTCTTTCAACCTGTCTGCACCTGCAGTGGAGCCTAGGGAGGTGAAGATTCTGCTTCCACTCATCCAGCCTACCCCAGGCCTGGTATGCATCCCAGAGAACCTGAAACCGAGTATTAGCTGACAGGGACATTGATGGACAGAGACCCTGGAGGGAGGCTTTGTGGGGCCAGAGTGATGGAAGAATACTAGATGGTGGTAGAGTGACTTATTTCACTTTTTAAAACCATGTTGTTTTAAATCTTGTTCATAGTAAAAAAAAAATTTAGGATTATTTTTGCCAGAGGATTTTTAAAATTAATTTATTTTTTAAAAAGCCTTTTTTTCCTTTTACATACTAATCCCAGTTCTCCCTCCCTCCCATTCTCTTGCTCTCCTATCTCCCCCAATTCCACCCCCTCCCCATCCACTCCTCAGAGAGGGTAAGGCCTCCCTTGAGGAGTCAACAGAGTCTGGCATACTAAATTGAGGCAGGACCAAGATCCTCCCCCTGTGTCAAGGCTGAGCAAAGTATCCCACCCTAGGGAATATGTTCCAAAAATCTACTTCATGCACCCAGGGTAAGTCCTGGTCCCACTGCCAGGTGGCCAGGAGATTTTACTCTCTAGATAGATATTCATGGTGTAGGAAACACATAGCAAATGTGGAAATTAGTTTAGTGCTGTCAGCTCGTGGAAAATGTGTTTATGTTGCTTAGTATTCCTTTAGGCTGTGGAATACTATGGCAGCTATATCCAAGAGTGGCATACTGCCTTTCAGTTAGAATGTATTGGTATATATTGATTTTTCTGTGTATGAGTTTATCTGCACAGTTTTTGTGTTTATGTGTGAGTTTATCTGTGAGTCCATCTGCTCCATTCCCTCAAGTCACCAGGCATCACCAGGGGCTCTAGCAGGACAGTTTTCTCTCCCTTCTTCCATGATCACAGCCTCTCCTCCCATGGCATACTCCTCCAGGCACCAGAAGTCCTTTGGAAGGCTTGAACCTTGGCAAAGACAGGGAAGGGGAGGGAAACCTGGAATACAAACAGGGCACTGTTCATTCAAACCTAGAGCCACAGGTGTGTAATTCCTTTTTACCTTTAGAGTTAATGTGACTTAGCAGTTGTTTGTTTGTAAGATCTGTTATGTTGTGTCCTGGCTATCCTTGGGCTCACTATTAAGCTCAGGCTAGTCTTGAACTCTTGATCCTTTTCCCTCTGCCTCCCAAGTCTTGGCATGACTGGCTTGCCCAGCCACACCTGGGTGATGCACTAAGTTGTTGTGCTCTGCATTTGTGTTCATGACAGATAAAGACTTCTTGTTTCTGTTGTTTGCTTATTTGAGTATTTGTGAAATGCTGGAGAGGATGGGGTAGGAAGCTTTCCATCTGCTTTTGTACTCCAATCTGATCTTAGGGAGTTGTAGAGCAGGAACTCTGAGCTCTTGACTTCCACACAAGGAGGATTTACTAGGTTCAGTCCCCAGTACTGCTGAAATAAAAGGGGGGAATTGTTACAATTTCTTCCCTAAATGTTTGGAGGAATTTACCATTAATCCTTCATAGAACTTGAAGCCAGGCAAGGCAGTTCCCACCTGTAATCCCAGCAGTCAGGAAGATGAGACAGGTGGATGTCTGAGTTTTGGAGCAGCCTGTTCTACATAAATAATCCCAGGCCAGCCAGGGCCAGTGAACTGGTTCAGCAGCTAAAATTGCTTGCCACCCAGGCTGATGCTCAATACCCAGGACTCCATATGGTTGAAGGAGAGAACTGACTCTGAGACATTATCCTCTGGCTTCTACAGGCACATAGTAGCACACACAGTCCCACTCATATTTACATATATACACGTAACTCTGTTAAAATGTCAAGAAGGTTGGCACCTATAGAATGACACCAAAGTCTGACCTCTTGCCTCCACATGTATACACATGCAGAGAACTGTGCAGAAATACCAATAGGCAAGTGCCCTCAACACACACATATATGCTGTGAAAGAGAAAGGAGCATCTAAACTCAGTGCGAACATCATGACTGTAATGTGGGCCTTTACCACTAGCTAAAGTTACAGAGCAGTGTACTAAGGACATGCTCTTTTGAATAAACAAAATAAAATAGGCAAATCATAGACAACAAGATGACAGATTGTGTAATGTAGATCTAAACACACAAAATTTCCAATGAAAAGATACACTGGAAAGAAATCATCTTCTACCATATATACCTTTGCTTTTAACTTTTTCCTTACTTTTATTTCTGTTCCTTTTATTTCTATTCAGTGCTAAAAATTATTAGATTATATTATTGTGTTCATTTGGGATTCATTTTTATGCTTTAGGGATTTTTTTTTAATTTACAGGTTTTTTTTTTTTTTTGTGTGTGTGTGTGTGTGTGTGTGTGTGTGTGTGTGTGTGTGTGTGTGTGTGTACTCATGCCAAAGCACACATATAGAAATCAAAGACAAGATTTCCATATTACAAAATCTCTGTTCTCTTCTTCCTACATGGGCGTTCTGGGAGTTGAACTCATATTCTTTTAATTAAACTCAGTTGCCAGAATTGTCAGCTTTGATGGCAAGTGCCTTACCTTTATTCTGCTAGGAGCCTTTGTCTTAGATGAGGTTGACACTCCAGATAGAGAATAATGTTATGCCCCAGACACAAAGCATGCTCAGTGATTTTTTGGGTTTTGTTGATGCACTAATAAGTCTGGAATATTTCAAACTACTTCTAGCACTATGTCAGTCTTTTGGTGAAATATTTCCTAGAGAAAACACATCCTGCACGCTCATTCTGTCAGAATTGTGTGCATGCTAGTTTTTTTCCCATGGTAGTATTTATTTATTTATTTATTTATTTATTTATTTATTTATTTATTTATTTATTTATTCATTCATTCATTCATTTATTTATATTTTTTATTTTTTTATTTAATAATTCTACTGATGTGCTGGGCAATCCTGAAGATTTTAACATGTGCAGTTACTATACAAAACTGTGAATGTTGGAACTCATATAGATGTCCAAAGGCATTTGAAGATAGTGGTAAATGAGATCCTCTTCAGATAAAAGTGGTACACAAATTTCATTTGAACTGTCACAGGAATAACTATGTGTAACAAAAACATTGTTTTTGTTTTTTTTTCAATAGATGTGTGGAAAATTTGAGCTAGGGAGATGGCTTGTTGGGTAAAGCTCTTGCTGTTCAAGCATGAGGCCCTGAGTTCCCATTCCCAGGACGTATAGAATACTCTAGAAGCCTATAACCTTAGTCTGTGGGGCATGGAGAGGAGGATGCCTGGGACTTGCTGTCCATTGACATACCAGCATGATCAATGAACCCTGTGAAGGGAATAGACTGGAAAGTGATGATCGAGTACACACACACATATACACACACAGAGAGAGAGAGAGAGAGAGAGAGAGAGAGAGAGAGAGAGAGAGAGAGAGAGAGAAGAGAGAGAGAGATGGGAGTACTATGAAATGCCTGATATTTGAAACAGTCTAAATTCCATAATAGATGTGGAAATTATAGACCCTCACACATCAACAGAGGAATGGTGGATGAAAACCCCAAACTACAAACAACACAAACTCACTACCGATGTTTTACAATCTTGCATCTAAGCTGTTAATTCCCGATATGCAGGATACACAGACAAGGAACTTCCCTTAAGCATTCAGGAGGGTGGAACCCGGCAGGGAATTAGCATAGGGAGGATATCAAGGTCAAGGTCAGCAAGCAAGGCAACAGTTACCCAAAACGGGCCAGAGCCCTACAGGTCCCCCCTTTTACTAAAAAATGAGCTTCTGACTTAGATTGCATGGGACGTCAGAAGGTCACCTTACCCGTCATGGAGACACCTGCCCAGGCCACACAGGCGCTCTGTCTTAGGTTGGTGAGCGCGCCCCCCAGGCATTACCCGTCTTTGAATACTCATTATCATACAGGTTCAATGTGTGTGAGCTGCAGAGTTAACTGCTGCCAAAGATCTCAAAGTGGCGCTGGGCTTGCAATCTGTGTGTTCAACACAGAAAAGACCAACAGAAGTCCTAACCCACCCATAGCCAGTAGGCTAAAGACAACTGAGCCATTCCCTTTTTTAATGAGCCTTACTGCAAATTGGATTCCTTGTAAGATGGTATCCCAAAAGCAAATGGAACTTGAGTTTATAAATTTATAACTTTCAAAGCCAATCAAAATGTATATAACTATTGAATTAAATTTATCATGCCCAATAGAATGAAAGATTAACTAACTGTGGTAGCTATTTTTGCTGCCAGGGTCTCCACTGTGCTAGCTGTAGTAACCAATTATGAAATGGAAATCCCTTCACATCTTTATTCCCGGCACTCAAGATGCAGAGGAAAGGGGACCTCTGTGAGTTCAAGACCACCCAGGTCTACACAGCAAGTTCCAGGCTAGCCAGACCTATGTAGTGAGACATGTCTCAAAGAGTCAAATTGGGGCTAGAGAGACAGCTTTGTGGTTAAGAGCACTTGTTCATACAGAGGACCTGAGTTCAATTCCTAGCACCCACATGGAGGCTTATAACTGTCTGTGACTCCAGTTCCAGGGAGTCTGATACCTTCATGTGACCTCCACAGGCTCTGTGCACACAAATGGTGGTGCACATACATACATACATGCAGGCCAATATGCATACACATAAAATAAAATAATAAAAGAGATGAAAGAGTAAAAAGGTGATGATGGGGGTGGTGTGAGCAGGTGATGACCCAGGCCTCTGTATGAAAATCAAAGTTGATCTGAGACTTCCATCTCTTCGACGTTGTTTTACGTGTGGAAATGTGGAAGGAGAAGCCTAAAGGTATTCCATTTGGGGGAAATGAGGAAGAGCACCAAGAAGAGACAAAGAGAAGGAAAACCTGTCTGGAAATATGTCATCCTTCATCCTCCCCCAAACCCAGCCAATGTTACCCTAGAAATGAACCTCTAATATGGCATTATGTGGCCTCTTCCACTCCAGGAGTCACAATTTTCCCTTGGCCAGTGTATTTCTAGCAGTCTTGACCCCTCCCTGCCATGCTCCATGTTACCCAAAAAGAGAAATTTCACCACGACATTCTTTTGGTGATAAACAAAATAAAAAATCAAATCACACACACATACACACACAAACAAAAAAACACAAGCTGAAGAAATGTGATACATATACTAAGAATCCTGTGGATATCTTCCTGTCAAATGGCTAGGAATTACAAATGTAAAAAGAAATGAAGGAGACCTGATACTGTCTGGGGCAGAGCTTCTTTCTTTATGGGGTTCATTACTGAATGTGGGGTGTCACCAGGAAGCTGTTTATTCTACCTTTGAAAACTGTTCCCTTGTATCATTGCTGTCTAAAAGATAACTAGCACAGACACAGATGATGAACACTATGGTGATTTGGTGAGGAAGTGGGTAGGGAGAGAAAGGTGGATGAGCAGCAGAGGATTGGTAAAGGTGAAGGATGGAGAAAGGAAAGATGTGTTGCAGGATAAGGAAGAGGAGGATGTGGGGAGTGAGGAGAGAAGAGGGAGGAGGGGAGAGGGACTTTCAGTTAGAAAGGTGGCTGGGGTGACAGTGAAGCAGTCCGGGGCTAGGCTCCATGTCCGTTTAGATAGTTTATCTGATCAAGTTTGGTAAGTGGTACCTAGCCAGAAAAGTATCCGTTTCTTTTAGATTTTCATTGGGAGACTTTTAAACACTGCTTTATTTCACTAGAGGTTATAGGTCTGTTTAAATTGCTTATATGATTTTGATTTAAATTTAGTAGGTGATACACACACACACACACACACACACACACACACACACACAATCAAAAAATAATTCATTTGGTTTAGATTTTCCAGTTTGGTGGTATGTCCTTATGATTCTCTGGATTTCTTCAGTATCTGTTTCTCCCCCTTTTCATATCTATTTTTGTTAACTTGGATATTCTCTGTGCTTTTTTACTTAATTTGGCTAAGGGCTTGTCAATGTTGCTGATTTTTTTTCAAAGAATCAACTCATTTCATTTTTATGCTTTAGGGATTTTTTTTTATTTACAGTTTTGTGCTGTGGGATGTTCTGTATGCTGTGAATGTGTTGCTCTGATTGGTTAATAAATAAAGTACTGCTTGGCCAGTACATCTTGACTCACTTTTCAGTCAGTAATGAGCTGTTCAGTTAACATGAATTTGTAAGCATTCTATATTTTTTCCTGTTGTTATTGATATCCAACTTTCATTTATGATAGTCAAGTAGGTTGCAGGATGTTATTTCAATTTTCTTGGATCTATTGAGACTTAATTTGTGTATGAGTATGTGGTCAATTTTAAGAATGTTCTATGAGGTGCTGAGAAGAAGGCATATTCTTTTGTATTTGGGTGAAATGTATAAATATCTGTTAGGTCCATTACGTTTATAATGTTGGTTAGTTCCAGAATTTCTCTGTTTACTTTAGTCTGGATAGCCTTCTATTGATGAGAGTTGTGTATTGAAGTCTCCCATTATCACTGTAAGAGGCTCAATATGTGATTTAAGGTGTAATGGGGCTTATGAGCTTGGGTGCCCTTGTGTTTGGTTAAGATGAATGTTAAGAATTACAATAGTCTTGTGATGAACTTTTCCTTTGATGAGATTTTCTCTCTATTTTCTTGGTGAAGCTTGCGTCTGAAGAAGTTCTGTTTGAGCTCCTGAGTTTTTCATTTCCAGTTTCCCCTCATTTTGTATTTTGATTTAATTTAGTAGGTGATATATATCATATATCAAGAATATTATCCATCCCTTTATGAAATATGTGGCCAATTTTGCAGAAAGTCCATCACCTTCTGTTTCTTGACTGAAATACAATTACCAGCTCCTTTCTTGGGCTCCTCTTGCCATATTCCCTGTCATGATGGATTGTACCCTCAAATTTTAAGCCAAAATTTAAGGGGTTTTGTGTGTGTGTGTGTGTGTGTGTGTGTGTGTGTGTGTGTGTGTGTGTGTGTGTGTGTGTATTTTTAAGATATTTCATCACAGCAAGAGGAAGTGAGTAAAGACAGCATTGGTCCTGAGAATTGGGGCCTTGCTGTGACAAACTTGACCATATGGTTCTTAGGTTTTTGGAACTGGCTTATAGCTGGAATGTGGAAGAGTGGTTTTTCTTTGGGCTAGAAAACCTCTCACATGCCAGAATCAAAGCTTCATGGGCTATTCTGGTGGGAATACAAGAGTGCTACAAATCAAGGCAGCAGAGGTCCAGTGCATGAAGCTTCAAAGGAGCAAGGATGTCTATGTAATACTTTGGTTAAGAGTCTGGCTTCATTCTCCCTGAGTCTTGAGCACTTAAATTGAAAGTTGACTTGGAGGAAAATGAACTAATTTATTGTTGAGGGTAATTTCAAGAGAAAGAGAGCATCCTGGCTATGGCATGGCTTCTTTTGAATTCTATTATCTAGGTCTACACTGAAAAGGAGCAACTGTTGGATAGAAATACAGAAAAAACTGTGTAGATATTTGAATAGGAAAAGAGCAAGTGAAAATTTTCAGTCAAGGTGTATGCTGCGAAAGAGGCTATAATTTTTAGAGAGAAACACCTGCAATATCCTGGGATAATAGGAACATACACTGAGGGCAAAACTCCGCTCATTGTAGACTTTAACTCGAGAAAATGCAAATTTGTTTAAAATTTGAACTGAGGCTGCCACTGAAGGGGTTCCCTGATCCTCAGAAGTACCTACCTAGAGAAGTGTTTTCCCAGGACCAACACACAGCAGCTGATACAGGGGCCAGGCTGCATCTACAGCAAGCAGCAGGACCTCGGCAGCATAAAAGAACCAAGTCTTACTCTTCTGCCAGGCAATGGCTGACAGGGCCAGAATCCCTACAGAGAGGCCCCAAAAGGGCGTGGATGGAGCTGTGACCATGCAATCTAAGTTGCAGTGGAGACACCAAAATGTTAGAAATACTAGAACCAGGGAACATCTGTTGAGGAAGGCGGCATGAGTGTATTAATGAGGCCCATTCTTACCCAGGACCGAATCATTTTTGCTACCCACTTTTCCTACACCCAAACTGCTTTCAGTATTTATCATGAGTAGAAACAAATAAATGATGGCTAGTAAAGAAATAAAGTAATAATTAAAACTTTCTTTTATTAAATTTTGTGTACAGAGACATGCCAGGAAAATAATCATGAGTCTATTAGACATGCGAGTGAAAGAATCATGAATCAATTCTAATAAAACCAAAATCTCTACAAAAATATAAATCTAACAATTACTTAATCATACTTCTGATGTAATGTTTCAGATACTTGATTCATCCTTGGCTCCAAAATTAATAATTATTAAAGTTACCAAAGTGTAAATTGTGAATATAATCTTGTGCTTACTAAACTCACAGTATACTTTACATGTTCTCCTTCAAGTATTGCTGTTTTAAATTCTGATATAAAGGAAAACTCCCAGTCAGACAAAGCCAGAACTGAAGAACTTTGAGTTTGTCACAACAAAGCTTCCACAGCTTACCCTGAATCGACTATTAACCAGGACATAGTTGGAGACACGGGGTATTCCTTAAATAAGCTGGAGTGACTCCGAGCTGCTATGAACATAACCTTGAAGGGAAGCAGGTGTAGACACTTTGGTTTGGTTTGGAATTGTAAGAGTAGACTCTATACCTAGAGAATCTCTGAATAACTTCACTACAAATGTGAATAAGACATAGAAGCAATCAATAAAACGTTATGATCCAATTAGGATATAAATATCTTTTACATGATAGAAGGTATCAATTACCTATGTACTTTCAGTTAAATCTTAGCAGTAACCACTCATCTATAAGTTAGACAAAATGAAGTGGGTTTCCAGGGAGGAGTGAGTATTTTATTGCCATGTCATGGTGAATGTGTTAGCTTTGTTTCACTATAACAAGTATCTGGGATAATCAGCTTTTAAAGACAAAAGGTTTATTTGGGTTCATGGTTTTGGAATATCATGATGGGAGCAGATGGCAGAGCAAAACTGCCCACCTCATAGCCAAGAAGGAAAAGAAAGGAAGACCAAGGGGCTGGGACTCCCATTCCCTTTCAGGGCATGATCCAGTAACCTAGCTTCTACCCACTGAATTCTATTACACCTTCTAACACCCCCTCCTTGCAGGAACACCATGCTGGGTCCAGGTCTTTATCATGTGGCCTTTTAGGAGAAAGTGTAGGCTTGATAGAAAGCAATCGGCATTCTAGCTCTTGAAATGTACCCTGGATTCCTGCTTTCACCATAGACTACCTCTGTTGCTCTCAGCTTTGGAATGTTGCTGTTTGAAACTAAAACGAGAAGGTAAAAGCTGAGGACTTATGACCTGAAACATACCTGCCTTTCTCTCTTCTGTGCCCATCATTCACTCATACAACATGCTGTGTGCCCCCACACTGCCTGGGGTACTAGGAGTAAGAGGGTGACTAAGACATGGAACTAGTGGGCGATAGAGATAAGTATGCTGGCAAGCAAATACAGACAGGCTCCGTTCAAATGGGCAAAAATGGAAACTCGGTAAAAGAGACACTTGGTTTGGTTACAGGTTGCTCCTCAGGTGGGACGACTGCTGATCAAAACCCAGTTGTCTCCAAACTGAGCACCATGCCTACCTTCTGCTTTCATCGTGATATGATCTTTCTTTCTGTTTCTCTTATGACACAGATCTAGGATTCCCTTTATTAAGGTTTGGATTTCTGACATCTCCTCATTTTTCTCCCCCAGGTGGAACATGTTCCCACGGGTTGGTTGCAACAAGTTGTTCACAAAGTGATTCTTTCTATTGTAACCAGGCAAAACCCTGATTGAGCAGGGAAGACATAAGAATTTCATGTACATTTGTATAGATGATATCTAATATTTGTGTGTTTGTGCTTAAGGTAGTATATTTCAGAGTCAGGCTGTACCTTCTAGAAGAGTGGTTCTCAACTTTCCTAATGCGGCCTGTTAGTACAGTTCCTTGTGGTTACCCTCAACCATAAAATTATTTTGTTGCTACTTCATAACTGCAATTTTGATACTGTTATGAACTGTAATGTAAACATAAGATATACAGGATATCTGAAATGTGACTCCAAAGGGGTCATGACCCACAGATTGAGAACCACTCTTCTAGATGACTAGCAGCTTAAAATTTGTAGTATTCAAGTCTTACTTAGGTTTTCCTTGGATTATTAAGCTGTCTTACAAATTTGTACTGAATAGTGGAAAGAATACTCATTAGCCATGATCTTTTATAAAATCATAATGTGATGTTAATAATCCTAGATTCAGAGCCACAATCCTCCGCATTTACAGTGTCCTTTCAGAGCTTCTTTTGGCTGGGCTGATGCTTGCAGACAGCATCCATGTTCTTGATATCTATCTCTATGACTTGATCAGAGTTCCATGCAGAAGTTTATAGATGTTCCTTCCATCTTCTGTCTATAGATTTCATCAAACCTCTCATTCTGAGCCACCGTGAAGTGGTTCTTCCAATCACCCACAGTTCCTAAAAGATGAAGCCCAGACAGGAGCGTTAGTCTCTGATTGACAGACTTCATGTATTTGAATAGAGTGCCGAGTGCCCACTTTGGAGCTGGCCTGACAGTGACCCAGTTCCTCAACTCCTCGGTTCTCTTGTCTGAGTGGCAGCCTGAGTGGTCTTTGTGCAGGGGCACCAGCTTCCAAATCAAGTAGACAACTGATACAAGGGCACTTGGTGACCTGGGATCTTGGCTCTATCTCTGGTATACACACATACTGGATAATCACAGTTGTAAAAATGAATGAATGTTAGACATATAACTATACCAGGGGATCTTAAGATGTTCTGCTGGCCAAAGATCCTGGGCATAAGAAAATATATATTGTGGCATTCCATGTATATGCCATCTAAGAACAAGCAAAACTAACCATCAACTGAGAGTGAAAGATGAGAACATTGTTCTCTGTAGGAAGAGCTTAACTGGAAAGGCTATCAGAGGAAATGTCCCAAGGTGATGGAATTCTTTGTTGCCTTGATTCAGATGTTGGTTAGTTTTTGTTTTGTTTTGTGTTTATAAAAATGGTTGAACTGTACAATTAATTTCTGTAAGTTGTTTTTTATGTAGATTATATCTCACTGAAAAAGAATTTGAGGTATTAGAATGACATACTATTTTTCAACAAGCAGTGATTAAAATGATTTTAGATAGGAAAATACTCTGTGTAACACCTGTGATTCTTGCAGAAAATTATTCAATTTAATGAACAAACATGTTTATTATAGCATTAATCATAAAAATTTAAACATAGTATGTATAGTTTCTATAATTAGAGAAATACTATGATGAATGACAACATGTCCATGAGGCCTGAACAAACAGTGATGAGCAGAGATCTGCGCTCCTTGCTCTAGAGAGATGGTTCATATTCTGGTAAGCAAAATTGTACACTACAGCCACAGTTTTTGCTTTAGTGAACAAATTTCTATCGTGGTATCTATATTTCTGTGTCTATGGGCCAAAGCAAGCCAGCAAAGAAGCAAACACAAGTGTATGCAGAGAATGGTGGGTGTGGATGGGCTTGAAGAAAGGCTACCCATCAAATCCTCACCATGGATTCAGAAAAGAGGTATCACTGTTTCATTTCAGGGTCCTGGGATACTTTGTAGACTTCAAGGATCACGGGTGTGTGTGTGTGTGGGGGGGAGTGGGGGGGGGTGGGAGGGACCTTGTACAGTTATGGAAAGGAAATGCATATGCTAATGAAGTGGAGGGAGGGGCTTCCTGCTGTTTCTAGCTTTTTGGGAAAGGGGTTTTAGAGAGGAGCTGTGTGAAATGGTCAAATCAGTATTGACTTTTTTTTTTAACAGTTATTTAATTTACTAATTTTTAAGTAAACAATAACACTTTCCCCTTAAAACTGAACCACCTGGGCCCATTAGAATTCCTCTCTCAAGAAGTAGGAAGCATTAAGAGGTTGGTTCACAGCAGTACATGTTGGAAGTCATGAGCCTGAGCGTTTAGGGGTCATGGTCAAAACTAAGTCGTGAATAGAAGCCAAAGCAGTGGCTATGGAGTAAGAGAAAGGCACAGGTGGAAGACAGGAGGCATGCGTGTGGACAGTAGCTGTACTTACAAGAAGAGCCTTACAGCAGAGAACTAACGTTTCAAGGTCTCAGGGCTGAAGAGTCTAACCTCAGGCAGGGTTCCCAGTGAGGTATGCACCAAGAATAGACCTGGCCTTAGTTATCTGGAAGATTTGATTTGTAGAATCTCTGTACAATAGGAATGAGTCTCTAGCCTTCTTGGGAGCATGGTATGTGTATTTGGGGTATACTGTCTCAGAATAAGACATATTCTGATGTCTTATTTTCTGATGTCATGATATTTTCTCACAAACCTTTTCTCATAAAAGGGGAAATGGACTGGTCCAGGATAGATTTGGGAATGGTTGAACGATTTGTCATAGGATTCTCTTTCATTCTCTCAAATGATGTCTCCTGGATGATTTTATCCAGCACCGCTTCATCCAAGTTCTTTCCCATGAACTGCATTACCTTCTGGATTTCATGCTTTGGGTCCTGTGGGTGACGGTAACATTGAGTTGGACTGGAATAGAGTTTTAACATGATCCCATTTGTCCAGACATCCCTGTCAGAAACACATTCATCAAGCAGCTTCCCTGTCCCTGATCCTGGAGCAGTAATTTACTTACCCTCTTCATATCTTCATAGAAGAGGAAGAGAATCTGGTATCTATCTCGAATCTCCCACCATCCTTTCACATGGTCAAACCAGGATCCCCAATTTACTGTAACAAACAAAAACAGTTTTCATGAACATAAACCTTCTGAGAGTCAGGCTTTTCTCCTCCTCCTTTTCCTCCCCCTCCTCCCCCTCCTCTTCCTCCTCCTTCTCCTCTTCCTCCTCCTCCCCCTCCTCTTCCTCCTCCTTCTCCTCCTTCTCTTCCTTCCTCCCCCTCCTCTTCCTCCTCCTTCTCCTCCTTCTCCTCTTTCTCTTCCTCCTCCTCCTCTTCCTCCCACTCCTCCTTCTCCTTCAAGTGCACCAGAGGTTAGAGACATGGAAGGAAAAATCTTGTGTCTGATATATCCTAAGGACACTGATATACTTGATTCTGAGGTCATGTGCTTTGGGTTAGTGTTATGGTTTTTGCCTTTAATGCTAATGAAAGGATAGTGTGGATTATGTACAATCACCTGCACCCTTGTATTATGACAGGAATATCCAGGATAAGGGTAGCTCTACAGGCCAGGAATCCCTGAATACAGGCTTTTGAAGTAGGATGTGGCTGCTTGCTGAGAGCTAGGGTTCTGCACTGTGAAAAAAGCTAGCCTCTTGGCTTTACCTCGTCCCTGTTAGTGGTGGGACTTGTCTAAGGGCACATGACATTCTAGGGACTCAACTGTTTTGAGTGGTTCTCTCAACTCAACCTTACTGGAGTAAGAACATGGGGCACCGAGCATTTCTATTTACCTTTCCCGTTGATAAAGTTTTCAAAATACTCGTCCCAGGAGCTCGGTTCTGGCAGCATCTTACTCATCCTGTAGAAGTGGTAGTAGGAAACCATGCAGTCTTTGGCGTTTCGAGCCACATACAGGAACTTTGGAAAGGAAGAGAGGTGGATTAAAGGGGCTTAAATATGTGAAGTTTTGAGTTCTTGCTTTGACTGAGTCCCCTTGAGGGACACTTAACCCTTCTGCACAGGCAGTACAACCTGGAACATCATTGCCAATTATGCTGCGTCTAGCCAGGCCCTATTAACTCATTCATAGTTAACTCAAGTCTTGATTTCCCCCTTGCTATCAGGAGCAAACTCTTCCTCTATAAACTCAGACCCGATATCCAACCGCCACATGTATGCCAATGAGCCTCCCCCCCCCCCCAAAAAAAAACAACAACAAAACCTCAGCTTGATTTTTGGATGGGCAGTAGCTCCATCCTGTGTTTGCGTCATGGAACAGCACCATGACCGAGTCTCCTATTTTCTGTGAGCACAGACATTCCTCCAAGATAATTATTTTTGCTCCTGTGTGTTTTTATATACCTGACTAAGCAAATGCTAGGTTGGTTGAATAAGGGCCAGGTTGAGGAACCCTGCTGAGAGACCCTGTCACCATCTCAGAGATCTAACACATGGTTCTTCCAAGTCATCATGCGGACATGCTCCAATAGAGCAAGTTTTCTAAAGGTTTGGCTTATTTTTTTTCCGCTTGATTTCATAAGCTTTGAATCTTACATTGTCTTTTACTTCAATATTTCTTGGCATTTTGTGAGTGTCTTCTTTCCTTTCCATGTGTGTGACTTCCAGCCACATCACATGACTCGCTTCTTTTCTCAGCCCTCATTACATTCCATTTCCAAGTTCACATGTTTTTTTCCCTATTCAGATGCATAATATGAGAGTTAGGCTGGTTTTGATTTATGTGGATATATATATATATATATATATTATATATAATTCATTTATTTATATATTTATATATATATAAATGAATGAACATATATACATTCAATTATTAAACACCATTTATTTATTTGACAAATTCTGATTATAATTGCATCTTATTTCTCCATGTCATTTTGATACAATTGTTCATTTTTGTACAACTTTAACATTCTCTTATGTCTACATATAGTAGATTTGTCAGAAGTTCTTGGGGCTAACTCTGATGTTCCTTTAGTAGTCACCCTTATGATGGGTCTTCCCTTTGGGTATGTTTAAACGTAAGTTGGTGAGCATGGTGGTAATCTGGGGCCTGAGCTAACTCTGATGACTCTGGCAGTGGGGGTCACCTTTGCTGACTTGTGAGCCTGTAGTGTCTTGCACAGGGCAGGGAGAGGGAGCTCATCTTTAAAAACCTCTCAGAGAGGACACAGGCTACCCAGAAGCTGCCCGGGGTCTCCATTACTGTCCACAATGTGTATTATATTGGTAAATTGTCTGGTGTTTTTTGAATTCACTGAGAAGCTGGTCCTGGAAGTAGAGTCATTCCATCCCCATTTCACATCTGAGCATGTTTATCTAAGTGTTCTCCAGGACCCCTTATCTGGAGATAGACTGGTCCCCTAACTCTGTGACAGGGAGGAAAGGGAACAGGAAAATTGCCCAAGTAAAGATGTTCTTGAGAACATCTAGAAGGTGAACTATTTCCTACAGATGTTACTTTGTTTAGCCCATTGGGAAAGAGAAGCAAGAAGTTCAGACCTGGGAAAGCTCAGCCATAGGGAGAAAGCTCAACCTAGAACTCCAGCTGATGCCTCAACTTCTTCAGTCAGTTTCTGGAAAACATTATGAGCACAGGATCTGCTGATGTTACCTCTAACTGCTGCTATTTGTCCTTTTACTTGAAAGCCTATTCTGCTCTGCCTGGGACTGTTGATGGGTAAGTCTGTGCTAAGGGATCTTCATCAGTGTGAGTCCCACCTTGGTGATATTATCTTTCTGCTGTTATTTGTTCCTTGGCTTGGAAGCCTTACCTAGGGGCACACTCTTCTTTGTCTGGGACTCTCTCTGTTGGGAACTCCAGCTGACTACTTCAAGAGGGCTTGCTCAGTCAATTCTGATGAATGCTTTAAGCACCTGATTTGATGATCTCTCTCTCTCTCTCTCTCTCTCTCTCTCTCTCTCTCTCTCTCTCTCTCTCTGCCTGCTGCCTACTGTTTATTCTTATTTTTATCTTTGGCTTGCTGCATATTTAATAAACTCACTCCTTCAAAACTGAAAACATAGCTATATTGGTAGCTCAGTCAGTAGAGCGTGGGACTCTTAATCCCAGGGTCATGGGTTCGTGCCCCATGTTGGGTGCCAGATATTGGTGGATTTATTAAGGCAACTCCATGCAGTTAAAAATGAGGTTTATTTGGGGGATAACTTACAATTAGTAAAGGGGATGATTACAGGATTCAGGAGAGGTAAGGTGCAGTCCATCTGGGTTCTCTGAAGAACTCCACTTGGTCTACCATCCAGCATCCAGGATCACCAAGAACCAAGAGAGCCGGCACATCTGGATCTCAGGTTTTAAGGGCTCCTGTCTCGGCCCCACCTCAGGGGCCAGTCATAGGTAGATGTGACAGTTACCAGAAGCCTCACTGGGGGTAGTACTTCCAGGTCAAAGCTGGAATAGCTACCCACTACATCTTGCTATTGTAGATCATTCTCTGGACCACAGAGCACAACTCCTCCACTTACTCATGGAGGATGGTGGCCCTTGGTACCCCTGCTTTCTTTGCTTTCTTTCCTCATTCTCCTCCTCCTTGTGCTGAAGCTCTGTTCCAGTCCCTGCACAAACATCAAAGCTAATGTTTCTGAAATACCCAGGGCATCAACTATTCTGGCATAGCTCCTGGCTCAATTTGCTTTCCTGAATTTTATTTCCTATTTATTTATTTACTTACTTATTTATTTACTTATTTATTTATTCATCTATCTATCTATCTATCTATCTATCTATCTATCTATCTATCTATCTATCTATCTATAGATCTTTCTATTTATTTAACCCAGGGACTTTCTTTCCTTGTTTGATCTCAGTTGGACAACTTAAAGGGGCATTCCTCAGTAGTTTTGTGATATCCAGTATCAGTAATGCCAGAAATAGAATTTTCACCCCTCACTCAGCTTTACTGTCAGGGGATAAGTCATTTGTTCATAGGAGTCCCAACTATACTCCTGTTATCTAGACATCTTTTAGTCCTTTTTAAACAATACTGAATTTTTAAATTATTTTATCTATATGGGTGTTTTGCCTACATGTATGTATGTGCACCATGTGCATGCAGTACCCACAGAAATCAGAAGAGGGCATTGAATCCCCTAGAACTAAAACTTCAGACTATTGTGAACTGTCATATGGGTGCTGGGAACTGAACCTGGGTCCTCTGGAAGAACAGCCATTGCTCTTAACTACTGAGCCATCTCTCTAGACCCTTTTTGTCCTCCTCTCCTTTACTCCAACTTATGAATATCATATACTTCTCAGCAAATACTAGCTCATTCTAGGACCTCAGCACTACCCACTGCAGGGTTACTCTATCCTTGTACACACCTCGCCTGGTCCAGCATTCTCCATGTGGCAGGAACAAACTAGAATAGACACTAGGGTACGTGACATAGTCCTAGAAAGAGTGAAACAAACCTGGAGGCTTCTGAGGCTGCAGACAAGCATTTGCTCTGTGGCTTTACTTCGATTTACCATTCTGAACAATCCTTTGCACTTTTTCTACCCAATCTTGTCTCTGCTCCATTCTATGTGACCTCCCATAAGTTACAGCCTATGGTTCCCGCTCCCCATCCCCCAGTCTACTTCACTGAAGAATAGACTCTCTCTAACAGCTCAGTCTGGCCTCTGCCTTCACATCACATCACTCTACTGACTCTATCTTTGTGTTGTTTGATTTTACTGCTGAGTGTTAATACTCAGAGGTCATGGATAGAGATTGCCGGAGAAGGTATTCTCCCCGGCTTCTGGAGGTCTAGCTCTCTGGGCTTCCTGCCCCAGCCCCCAGGGGAACTGCTGCTGTCTTACCTTACAGTTGCTTGTCCAGAAAGATGGTGGCAGCAGCTGAGTGGGAAGATGGGTCTTTAGTCTCCTTGGAGATGGCATCTCATTGGCTTTATCCACACCTTTAACAGAGTTCAGGAGATGAATGCACAGTATGCCCAGCACATTAGAACTTCCACTCCAGGTGATCCCCACCTTACCTATCATCCACACATGGATCTTCCTATTTTTTTTTTTTTTGGCTTTTTTGGGAACCCTTTAGAGAGTTACTGGTATTGCCTTTGTTTTTATAGACTCACAAAGCTTGAGAGCTGGATATGAGCTCTGAATGAATTTACTTTGTCAGTTTATAGAAGATAAGATGGAGTTTTTTATAAGTGTGTCCTATTGAGAAAATCCAAATCAGACTGGTCCTCAGGCCCACCTGAAGCAGTCTTTTTCTTCTATAAAGGAAATGGCAAGTCCCCATCAAGAACTTACATGTGGATCTCTAAGCCCACAGAATAACAGATTCCCTGGGTGCCCAAATTCCAGGAGAATGGCAGACTCCATTCTTCCTTCTCCAAGGAAATTTATAGGTCCAGCCTACCAGACCTCAGGATATCAGAGAGCTACCAGTGGCAACACACCACTCACCTGTGCAATGGGTACAACCTCAGTGGGTACCCCACACACGTCACTGGAGTTACACATTCCTACCCTGGAATTCCTTCTCCTCCTGCTGCTGTATAGGGATCAGAGACAGCCTGACTACATGAAACCTCCCACTTCCTCTGAGACCTATAAGAAGGGACCCCCCTCATTCTATCATGTCACCTAGGTTCTCACCAGAGCCCTTCCATGTTGCTGTCTGTCTGTGTGCCCATGGAGTTAACGATTCTTTTAACAAGCCTTCCATATCAAATTAAACTCTTCTCAGAGTCCTCTCTAAACCCAAACCTGAAAGCATTTTATGGGTATCTCAAAGGGTTTAGTCTGTCACATCAAGGACTGTGGTGAATTCAAGCTGTTAGGTGGCACATTTGAATCTGGACTCTGATTCATAGCTGATGTTAAAGATTCTTTTAATCGAAGAAACCTGTCACAGAGGAGGGCACTTACAGAAACTAGAAATATGACTGATAATCAGTAGCATTTAACTATAAATGTGCAGCAGGAGGGTATGCTGTGAAGCGACCTTCCATATTGCTTACATGATGTGAGGTCTGGAAAGTGACCAGGTATAATGCTTAATTTCCATTATCAACTTGACTGACTTGGAGTCACTGTGAAATATATTTCTGGGTGGGTATGTCTATGATGGGGTTTCCAGAAAGGCTCAGTGACAGAACATGGGTAGCAACAATGGGGAATTAGACTAAACAGAAGGGAAAAGGTGAGCTGAGCATTAGCATTCATCTCTATGTCCTTACTATAGATGCAATGTGATCAGTTGCCTCAAACATCTTGACGCAGTCATGTGAGCTGGGTGTCAAACTTCAAGCTATTAAAGCCCTCAAATACTGTAAGCAGAGCTTAATGGACCATTCTAGTGGTGATTTGGAAGAGCAGAATGCCGAGAAAAGAGTAGATAATGGAGACCCAGCTCATGACGTTTTAAAGGAGCTATATTGAGAACTGGGCTATAGGTTATTTTATTACATTTTGGTGAAGAGTCTGACCCCGTACTGCCCATGTCTTAAGAATCCATGTGAGTTTGAATTCACAAATAAGGGGCTAATTTGTTTAGCAAGGACATCTCAAGACTGAACAGTGTCATGTGGTAGTTGTTGCTCGTGGCTGTTACTCAGTTCCACAGTAAAAGAGAGCAAGTAAAACAGAAAGAGATGAGAAGTGTGCAGTTTGGCAAGGAAAGAAGCATGACTTGATTGAAAGGTTCAGAGAAGGCAGAACAGAAGTGGCTAGTAGTTCAAGAGATGGCCTCATTCAAGAGACATGCCCCTGGGGACAAGAGCGAACAGGCCCTGCCAGGCAGAAAGGCAGGAGAGACTGTTGACAGCTGCCATCTGTGGTCCCTGGAGCTGTGCTCAGTGACCCCCGTGGGGAAGAGACTGATCATTCTGGCCTCTGGAAGGCCGGAACACAGAACAGAAATCTGTGTCTGTGTCTGGAAGATGAAGCACTTTTCATTCTCAGGAAAAGGGTGAGAAAGTAAACCTTGATCTACTTGATGTACTTGTAGAGGGTGCCTGGGTAATTTCTTTGTACCGTCTTTGGTTGTGATGCATAAAAATAGTCTCCTTTGAGAGTGGGAAACTACACACTGTCCTCTTGTTTCCTGAATGGGTGTCAAATATCACAATATCCGATTGTTCCAAAAATGAAGCTATTCTAGATGGAAAATGCTCTAAGTCAGTTCAGGAGAAATGAGGAAACAAATCACATGATAGGGAGTTAGAAAAGATAACTTGGAAGATCACCCCCCACACACACCAAATAATCACAGTCAGAATAGTCTATGCTGGGATGGCACCCCAAAGAGGAGTCACAGCAGGGCTGGACCAGATACGGAACTGCAAAGCAAGTGGCCACCTACACAGTCAGGGATTTTGAGAAACAGGCAGAAAGGACATCCTGACTTGAAGACATCCATCCCCTTGCCTGGGTCCCAGGTTCCTAAGAGCATCTGCTCAGGAGCTTTCCATCTGGAGACATTTGAAAGGACTCATCAGAGCCTGCCCATGACTACTTCAAGAGTGCCCCACTTCAATGCTAGACTTGCCCTCACAGCAGCGCTTCTTAGGGTTCCGAAGCCTTTCTTAACATCACTCTGCAGTGAGATGACTGAGGGAGATCAGCCCCTGTGCTGGTTTCTGTCTTCTGCTTGTTTGGTGAACTTTCCCTCATGTGTGTAGAGAAACATCATCAGGTTAAATGTTAGGTGAAAAAAAAAGGCTTTTCAACTGGGCAAAACTAATTGGCTCCACCAGAGTGTGTGTGTGTGTGTGTGTGTGTGTGTGTGTGTGTGTGTGTGTGTGTGTGTGTATTATAACCAAGGAAGCATTTGGTTATAATAGGGTAGGCTACTGAGTGCAGAGGTCTCTGAACTGCTAATGAGTCAAGTTTTGCCTTTTCCTGTGTTCTACAGTTGCACATGATCAGAGCAAAAAGTGTGATAAGAAAATAAGGCAGAACTTCACCTTTACGTACATCTTTCTTCCTTGCTGACTCACATTTGGTGGGAAGAAAGACAAGAAAAGAGATGAATCTGGGCATAGTGACAACATGCCTTTAACTCAGCACTCAGTAGACTTCTGTGAGTTCGAGGCCAACCTGGTCTACATAGTGAGCTCCAGGACAGCCAGGGCTATGTACAGAGATCCTGTCTCAAAAAATGGGGGAGGAGGGAGAGGAAGAGGAAGAGGACAGATTGAGAGACAAGGCAAGGAGGGAGACAAGGCAGGAGAGGAACACTCAGGGAGTCAGGGGCTCTTACCTGATGGCTGGGGTGGCCGTGCCCACTCAATAAAAGGGTGTCGGTGTTGAATGGCGGCCCGCCGACACTTCTCTACATCCCCGTTCTGCTCAATCATGTCCACAATCTCTTGAATCCATGTTGTCCCTGAGGAGACAGGGAGGAGTAAGAGTCCTAAAACTGACTATTTCTTCAAGCATCCCGAAGAAGGGATGTGGGGCCAGCTATTGCCTTCACCTTCCACTTAGGCCAGGATCCTATCAGTTACATAAGGAAGACTTTGGGTCTCTGTGGAGAGTAGAACAGGGTCGATGAAGCTCACCTCTTCCCCAGCACAGTGATAGCAGAGGAGAGTGAGCTTCAGAAAAGCCAGGGCTACGGGTATTTGAGATGGAGCCCACCATGGGATCAAAAGGGGGGCAGGTTTGCCATTGCAGGGGGTTCTAACTAGGTGAGGAGTTCAGATGTCTCAGAGGGTGAGGCTGGAGCTTGCACTGTGGTGGTATTGTGTTCCCCAAAATGTTGTGTACTCTAATAAATTTATCTGGGGTCAGAGAACAGACAGCCACTAGATACAAAGGCTAGAAAATGGTGGCACTCACACCTTTAATCCTAGCATTCCAGAGATAGAAATCCCTCTGGATCTCTGTGAGTTCAAGGCCACATTGGAAATAGCCAAGCATGGTGACACACGCCTTTAATCCCAGAAAGCCAGCCTTTAATCCCAGGGAGTGGTGGTAGAAAGCAGAAAGATATATAAGGCGTGAGGACCAGAAACTAGAAGATTTTGGCTGGTTAAGCATTCAGGCTTTTGAGTAGTAGTTCAGCTGAGAGCCATTGGGATGAGGACACAGAAACTTCCAGTCGGAGGAAACAAGACCAGCTGAGGATCCGGCGAGGTGAGATAGCTATGGCTTGTTCTGTCTCTCTGATCTACCAGCATGGACCCCAATAACTCGCCTCGCATTTGATTTTATCAATAAGAACTTTTAAGATTCCTGCTACATTTCACTCTGCCAAGTTACCTGATTTAGGGTAAGTACAAATGAGGAGGTCATCTGGCTTGGCCTTGAAGGTCTGAATCTGGCTCCAGTTGTCCACGGTTTCAGACATCAGGGCGATCCCTGCTATCTCTTTCCTTTTTGTTTGCTTGCTCAATTCTGGGGTAAGTGCCATGATGTCTTATGGTGGAGGGTCCAGTCCCTGTGAGAAAAGAACATAATGGGATTTTAAAAACACTGGGGCAAAGCATACACAGCATGAAAAGGACTCTTAGCTGTAAGTGTACTGCTCCGTGGCGTTAGTAATATTTCCAGTGTTGTATGTCCACCATCACCTTCCATCTCCAGGAAACATTTCACTTTCCTAGATGGAAACTAGGTGCCCATTAGCGCTAAATCTCTGGTCCCTGGTCCCTGGTCCCTGGCTACCACCATTTCTCTATCTCTTTGAACTTGAGATGCTTTAGATAAGTAAATTGAAATTGTTCTTTTGTGAATAGTTTGTTTAATGTCGTTTAATGTTCTTAAGGATCAGCCATATTCTGGTATGTCATCGGATTTCCTTCCTAATTAATGCTGAGTATTATTGCATGCCTGCTTGCACTATGTTTTGTTTATCTGTTTGCTTATCCATGGGCACCTGAGTGCCTTCTTTCAGGCACCACAGACGATGCCACTTTAAATGCAATGCACAAATATCTAAGCCCCCGTGTTCATATTTTTGGGTCTATAACTCAAAGCACAGCTGCAGGATTGTATGTTGACATTTTTTGAGAAGTTCTCATAGCACCTTTCTTCAGTTGCTGTATCATTTGAGACATCCACCAGCAGTGTATAGGACTCTGTCACTGGCATGTAATGTAACTGGCTCAAATATACATCCCTATAGATTTGTTTTACATTTTCTTTATGACTAGTGATGAATTTCTCCTCACGTGCTTCTAGTCTACTTTGTCTTTTTTGGAGAGATGCACATTTTTTTGTAATGTTTGTTTGCTAACCCTAGAAGACCTGGAAATGCACAAAAAGGACAGCAGGAGGAGTGAGCCTCCATTACTCATGATTAAATTAATATTGCAATTCCAGAAGACATTTACTACTGCTGTTCCGAGGATTGACAAGGTGACATTTGGTGACTGCTACAATGTGCTGGGCTGAGTACCTTTGGACACTAACTCATTTTTAATTCCTACATAACTTGAGCCACAGAACATTAGAAGGGAAGGGTCTTTATGGAAAGGGTATTTATGGAAATGAGTAAGTAATTGCTGGAGATTGAATAAAGGGAACTGGCTTGGCCATTCTATGGAGTGGGAGAAGGAACAGTGTGCCCAATCTGGCCACACCAGCTTTCAGGGTGACTTAGTTCTCTAGCATAGACACAGTGCTTTTCGAAAATGAAAAACCAATTATTCTTGAAAACATTTCCAACATAAGCAGCAGCTATAATATGGCAGAGAGGGTGGACTTTTTGATGATGCTCTGAGATGTGGTGGAGTCAGCTTCAGCAGAGGAAGGTAGATTATTGCCGTCTCTTCATCCTTCTCTTCCTTTTGGGGTGGTGGTGGGGTAAAGAGTGCGACGAGGTCTCTCTATATATCCCAAAGTGCCCCAGAACTCACTGTGTATCCCAGGCTGCCTAAGTCCCACTCTGTGCTGAGGTGACAAGGGTAAGCTACTTCACTTGGTTTGGAGCATTGACACTTCTCATGGGACTTTATGTTAGGTCCTGCCCAACTTTTCCCTTGTCTTTTAATTCACATCACAATTTTAACACAAAGAAATAATTATCACTCTTCTAAATATGGGGAGGCTCGTGAGCCACAGGATCAATGGCTTGCTCAGGACCTCAGCTAGCATCTGCCTACAAATCCCATCATCTTTCTTTTAAAATTGCCTCATTTTAAGTTGTAGGCATTGATGCGTGCATTGAAATTTAAAAAGCCCTTGCAATAATCCCATGTGCACAAGGAAGGCTATGCCACCCAGGAATTGTTATGACTTCATGTATTTTTGTCCTTTTCAAATGAAAATGGTGGTGTGCACCATCATGGCTGCCAAAGATGTTCCCATCCTAATCTCCAATAGAGCACTGCTGGAGGATGTGGGGGCACTCAGTGTAGTTTAACTTGGTTGCCATTGCCAATTCTGAGACAAAGGGGAATAGACATCAAGGCCTCTAGAAGCTGAGGCAGCAGCCTGTGTCCTTCACCTGCACAGAAATGAAGGCTGCTGAGCAGGGATGAAGGCTGCTGAGCAGGGATGAAGGCTGCTGAGCAGGGATGAAGGCTGCTGAGCAGGGATGAAGGCTGCTGAGCAGGGATGAAGGCTGCTGAGCAGGGATGAAGGATGCTGAGCAGGGATGAAGGATGCTGAGCAGGGATGGAGGGTGCTGAGCAGGGATGGAGGGTGCTGAGCAGCGATGGAGGATGCTGAGCAGGGATGAAGGATGCTGAGCAGGGATGGAGGGTGCTGAGCAGCGATGGAGGATGCTGAGCAGCGATGGAGGATGCTGAGCAGGGATGCTTTTCTAGAGCCTCCAGGGGTGCAACTCTGCACCTTGATTTTACCCAGAGCCTATGATCTTTCAGATGTCTGACCTCCAGGAGTGAAAATGACCAGCAGGGTGCGATGGCAAGCAATATGAGGGAGCTAGGCAGGAAGATTGTGAGTTTGAAGCCAGTTTAGGTTAAAGTTAGACTCCGTTTCAAAACGTCAAAACAAAACAACAACAATAAAATAGTATGAGTTAACAAACCCAGGTTTTTTTTTTCTCTAAACAGTGCCCTGATATGTATCACCATGTACACCAAGTTGGCCTCAAACTTGCCAGGATCCTTCTGCCTCTGGTCCCAAAGGCTGGGATTACAGGCATGTACTATCACATGTGCTACCACATGTACTACCATGTGCTTGTGTCATTTTAAGTTGTGAGCAACAGAAAACTATTTATATACATTTATATTGTAAAAGCATCATTGGATACAATGGGCTGAATCATGTGCCTCCAAATGCATAAGCTGAGCTCCATTCTCCATACCTTAGAATGTGACTGCTTGAGATAGGACCCATAAGGCTTGATTAAGTCGACATGAAGTCTTTAGGGTAGGCTCCAATTCAGCCATACTGGGGCTCTTCTTAGATTTTGACCCACAGAGAAACACCAGGGGGTGCACAGAGGAAGCACCATGTGGGGATATAGTAGAAAGCAGCCACCTGCAAGCAGAGGCCTCGAGAAAACACACCACCTAACACCTCCATCTGGGACTTCTTGCTCCAGACTTATGAAAAAGTTGATTAAACTGCCTAGACTAGGGCACTAGATCAAGCTCAGAAACCAGCTCTTCTCTGGAACATTGGCAAATAAAGGGAATTAATTATTTGTATTGGCTTTCCTATATTCATTGATCAAATAGTACTAGAAGGCACATTTCTATTTATAGAATTATTCTAATAAATAAAAGGAGATGATTTTTTCTTTTTATATAATTATAATACCTTCTTGCAACTCTCAATGAATATAAAATCTTGGGCCTTAATAGTCAATAAATAACAAAAGAAAGACAATCAGACATTGTCTCTTGATGGAGAATGCCTTCTCTAGGAAGTGTTCCTGCTAAATCACTGCCACTCCAACTGTATCCAAAGAAGAATGTTTGGTAAGTCTAGAGGACAGGATACTGTGAAATCTCAGCACAGGGCAAAATCAGCAGGGCACAGACCTGCATGAATCTGCAGGACAATAATACACTCCCTCCACATAGATGGTAAGAAAAAATTTAAAGGTACAGACTTACAGATCTTTAAAAAAAAATTCATAAAAGGACGCATTTAAAGAGACCAAAATGACCAACAAGCCAGCCTAAACTATTATGTCTAAGGATGCTTGGTCACGCATGTTAATAAATTATAAAGAAAAAGCAGAAGCCTGGGGTTGGAGCTCACTGGGAGAAGAGCTGCCTAGCACCCTGAAGGCTCTGGGCTCAATCCCTAGCACAAAGAAAAGCCAGTTCATGCACTAGGGATAAATCCTGGTCCCACTGCCGGGGCCCCACAAAATGCCCAAGCCACACAACTGTTACCCATGCTCAGTCTGTGCAGGTTCCTCGGCTATCAGTCCAGAGTCCATGAGCTGGGGGAACTGCGGTTGGTATGTAAAATAAAGAAAGAAAAGAAAGGGAGTGTTCTTTTGAAATATTAGGACAGTGACTGCTCTTAAAGTGGGGGAGGGACAGAGCCTGGACTGGGTAAGGGGAGCGTGTGGAATGCAACTTTGTTGTTTGGCAAGTTTTTGCTCCCTCCTGGTTTGGCTGAAGGCTTGGATGTATACCTTAAAATAACCTGTTATTCTAGGCATTTGCTTTATATTTAGCATAAAAATACACAACTCCAGACTGTGAAATCTAGAGGATAGTATGGGAAGGTGTTGGTGTACTAAATACAGAAAGCATATGCAGGCTGCACCAGTGAGCTTTGTGTTACTATTCTGAAACAACCGAGTCAGGCTCTCTGGAGAAAAGAGCCTGGGCGTGGTGATGCCTGGTTGTATCCCAGCACTTGGGAGGCTGAGGCAGGAAGATCACTAATTTAAGGGTAGACTATGCAGTGAGACTCAAAACACAAACAAAAAGAAAAAGAGACTTGTATTTAGTTCATAGTTTGGGAGGCTTGAAATCCAAACAGCTATGCACAGGCCTGGGGTGTTATCACATCCCAGTGGGAACAAATGGCCCTGTCTTTCTCCAAGGTCACTCTTTCTCTTATAAAGCTATGGGAGATTCATTTACAAAAGCCCCACTGAAGGTTCTATCCTTTAGCATTAATTAGCATAAGACGGAGGCTCAAGCCCCTGCCAGGGTATGGGAGGACAAATCACATTTCAACTATAGCTAGGACCCTTCAGCAAAGGTGTACCTTGGTAGGGAAGTCCCCGGGGCTTAGAGCTTTAACATGGGGTGTGCGGAAATGGGCATGGATAAAAAGGTGGGCAGGTGTTGTAAAGATCTTAACGAGTGTGTTTTATCCTGCAGATATCAAAAAAGAGCCAGCCTTTGCTGGGTTTAGGGAGGTTTAGAGTTGCGGCTGGGAGGTAATGACTTCACAGTCTTCAGTCCACAGAGACCACCAGCTCTGTAGCAGGCTGTGTGTACCAGACAGGTAGAGCTGAGGGGCTGGATGAGGCTATGAAAGTGTGTGAACCTCACACAGATGAGACCTGAGATGTGGTTCAGTAGTGGAGGTTTGCCCAGTGAGCACCATTCTCGGGTAGATGAGTTTGGGAGTGGGGTGAGGGGGGGAGGGGATTCCTGAATGTTTGATCTTACAATGATACAAAAGCCATAGAGGCTCAGTAGACATCAGATTCTCAAATTGGGGTCTGTTGCCAGATTTGTAGTTAGTGTGCAGTCCAAGCCTCTCTCCTGCTGCTGGGCAGCAGCTGATCACAGGAGAGCAAGTAACTAGCTCCAGCCTGCTGTGCTCAGGCCTGACAGGCTAAGGATATCCAGTGCTTAGAATGGTGGCACTTTCTACTTCTGATAACCTCGCGGAATGATTGTCAAGAGACACAAGGTGGTCTGATGGCCACAGTATGCAGGGTTGTGAGAGAAAGACAGTCATCAGAACCTGCTCCTGCTGCCAAGAACTGATGGTGGATTAAAAATACTTGCTGCCTAGTGCATTGTGTCCCCACATGCTGTATTGGAGGCCCACTGGCGAGGGCGGGGTGGAGGGTGGCAAGTAGAACTGGATAGAAGCTTGGGGGAAGGAGGTGAAGCGGGAGGGTGGAGAGAGAGTGGATGGTGCTGGAGGGGGAGAATGCTGTTAGTCCTCACAGAAATTTCAAGACCTTGTCACCTTCTCTTGCCTCTACTTATAGGTTGCAACAGCTATGGTCCCTGCTACTGTTAGAATTGGGCAGATTTTCCCACAGACTTTCCCAGACAGCCACCTTTTCATCCTGTCAGGCTTAGTCAGTGTGGCCTCCTTTGTGAAACTATCTCTGTGGGTAGTTAGCCTTTTGATTCTTTTTCTGAGACAGGGGCTCACACTGTCCTCCAGACAGGCCTCAAGCTCATAGCAATCCTCCACCCTCGCCCTCCAGCGGATCTTACATTGCATGTAAACTTTACAGATCCTTTGCCACAGTGCTCGTATAAGTAACCACCTTGAGCAGGGTACCTGGTCAAGCCCCCTTTATAGGCCCAGCTTGAGTAATGGTCAAAGCTGGAGGACCATTGTTGGGAGAAGAAACAGTCATAACTAGAGAAAGCTAGTTGGCTGGCAAGGGGAGAGGCTGTCCAGGCTAGGGAGGAGAGCAGGGTGCATAGGGAAATGATATCATGGGGAGGAGAGTGCATGCATTTCTAAATCAAACCCAGCTAGTATTGCTTTCATAATAAGCCTTTTATTATTTTTCTCAGGTTCCTAAGGACTTAGGATCTTTCTGGCTTGAGCTAATCTACTTCTACATTAGCACTTTACATGAATGAAGACTAAGAACATACACCAACAAATTAGGCCAAATATTTAAGATAAATTGTGTTCTTACCTTCAAGCTTTAGCGGTCAGTAATCTCAAGGATGGACTGCCCCAGAGTTCAGTGAGTACCAAAGTACATTTAGAGGAAACAGGAAAACATTTCTGGGGTATGGCAAGCACAGAGGCTCAAATTCTACTGTGCCAAAAGTACCTGATCTTCAGCAGGTACCAAGCAATCCAGAAGCTCTGCTGTCAGTGTGGTTAGCTACAACCTTAACCAGCAGAGTCAAGATAGCAAGAAACAAACATTGGCATCTGTCCATTGAGGAAGTAACTCTCATGGTATTGTTATTGCTCAAGTACAAATCTCCACTATCTTGAATACCAGCAGACTCAAGGCTGTTTGGATGAATGCATGGAGGCAAACACCCGGTTCCTCCCTCTCTGTGACCACCTAGCGCTCCATTCTGCTCAGGATCCTGGCTTTGTAGCAGAGCCTCATGCTCTTGCTGCTTGGGTTTCTCCCTCCCTAGTCTGACAGAGAGTCTAAAATATGTAAAGATGAGGGTGTAGCCATGCTTATGGTTGAAAAAGAAAGTGCCCCAAAGTCCCCACACTCTGCCCTTTGCTCAGCTGAGTGTAGTCCTCATTAGTTATTCAAACTAGCAGCATGAGGCTGACATACATGCCCCCCTCTTCGCCTTTCAAAACTGGTGATGCTAAGACGTGCCAAACAAACAAATTATTAGCCGTCATGTTTAACTAAGTAAACTAACCTCCATCCTCCCTTTGCCTATAGTGAAAAGAAGCTTAAAACCTGTGTGAGTTAAAAAGGTATTTCAAATACTCGTCCATTATCTTAGTCTTGCCAGCTTGTTGAAGAAATCTTTTTCCTTTCATAACAGCTAGTACTTAGTTCCTTAGGTCCTGTTCTACTGGTAAATAAATAGGCTTGGGTTCAGTAATGAGGAAACTAGAAAGCTGGCTGCAGGGTCTCAGGCATCCAGCTGGACCTTCTTCCAGATTTACTTTTTCCATCTATAAAATGTGGGACATGCTAGCTGCCTCCCATCAGTACTGTTACATAAAAACAAGGTGATGAACACACCCACCTAGCACAGACTAAGTTTGTTACAAATCCTGGTTCTTTCCAGAGTACATTCATCAACACCCACATGCAGAAGGGACAGAACCAAAGTCTAATATTAGAGCTTATGTATGTGTTTATTTATACTTGTTTTATCCCATGATAGATATACATGCATGGAGGCAAATTATATCCCTAGGTGTCCTCGGCTACCTTAGAAATCAAACTGGTCATGTGTTAATCTCTTCTGGCAACTCCCAAACTTTTTTCATCCGCTCAGCTAAAGCTTACCTCATCTCCTTTGATCCTGCACTTCTTAGGACCTCATGGCTGACATGTCTTCTACTTCCTCTTTTCTAAAGGAGGTTACCTTTGTTGACTTGCAAGTCCCAAATGCTCTGTAGCCGAAGTCCCTGTGTCCAGGCTGTGTGCCACTAACCCCTCTAATAGCTCTGTTTGCCTCTGTTGCCACACACCACACCGTGGGCCACCAACCAGATGCCAGTCGATGAGAAGACAGAAATGTTAAACAGTGGGCCACAGTGGAAACAGACAGCTAGAAGCCAGGACAGAAAGAGGATGGAAAGTCTTCAAATATTCAGTACACTTCTGACAGCTCATGGGTCAGATAAGGGGGGTGTGTGTCTTCAAAAAAACTTGTAAATATTAAAATTCTAGTCATATATGCGCCAAACACAGGCATACCCAATTTTATAAAACAAATACTGTTTATTAGATGTAAATCCACAGATTAACCCTGACAGTGATATTGGATGACTTTAGTACCCCATTCTCACAAATTGATGGGCTGTCCAGACACAAACTCAACAGAGAAACATTGGAATTAAATGAAATAATAATTCAATGGGACTGAAAACCATAGAACATCCACCTGAACATTAAAAATATACTTTTTCCTCAGCAGGACAAAGAATTCTCTCTAATATTGACCACATACTTAGGCAAAAAGCAACTCTCAACAAATACAAGAAAATTGAAATAATTTCTTGCATTCTATCTGAACACAATGGAATATTATAGCTTTGAACACCTACATAAAAAATCGAGAGATCTAAAATTAATAACTTAATGATGCAGTCAAAAGCCTCTAAAAACCAGGAACAAACCAAAACCCCAAATTAGTAGATGGGAAGACATAATCAAAATAAGGGAAGAAATTAATGAAATGGAAGTGAACAAAAAATTTATAAAGAACCAATTAAATAAAAAGCTGGGTCTTTGAAAAGATAAACACTTTGACAAACCCTTAGTTAATCTAATCAAATGAAAAGGAATGTCCATGTAGGAATGCCCTGAATGAATGAAGTCCTAAGTGAATGTGTGTGTTGACAGATCCAAATTAATAAAATCAGAAATGAAAAAGTGAGGCATTACAGCATACACAAATGAAACTCAGAAAATCATAAAAATATACTTTAAAAGCCTCTATTCCACTAAACTGGAAAATCTAAAAGAAACAGATCAATTTCTATATACACTTGACATATCAAGATTAAACCAATAAGAAAATAAATGATTGCAATGGACTGATAACTAGTAATGAGATTAAAGCAATAATAAAACATTTCTCAATTAAATAATGCCCAAAACCAGATAGATTCACTGCAGAATTTTAGCACAATTTCAAAGAACTAATCTGAATGCTATGCAAATTACTCCACAAACTAGAAAAAGAATGCCATAGCCTGCAGATGTAGAAGAAAGCTGTGAAATACTGATTTCTGGACATGACAGGGTTGTTGCATGTATCAACTAACTCACAGCAGCTGTGGTTACCCGCACAAGACCTGTATAAAGTCCGTAAACCAATGAAAAATAATTGGATTAAGATTCCAATAATAATTTATTGCTGCTACCAAACTCCAGCATGCCTACAATCAAGAGAGCAGGAGACACCAAATGTTGGCAATGATAAGATGATTGAATCCAATCATAACTCTTTCTCCCTCCACCCCATTTTCTCCTGTTTTTTGTTTTCTATGTTTTATACTGAATTACTATTTTATAATCAGAATATAATGATATTTTCTCTAGCACGATCTTTATTAAAATACTCTTTTAATTACAACATTTCATCCTTTTCCCCCCCACCAAACTGTCCTATGTACTCCCACTCTGCTCTCTTTCGAATTCATGGCCTCTGTTTCTTTAATTGCTGTTACATACATTTATGTATGTGTATATATTCCTAAATGCAGAAATGTAATCTGATCAGTCTGTATAATGTTACTTGTATGGATATGTGTTCAGGGCTAATCATTTGGTTTGGATAACAAATTTGAGGGTTCTTCCCCAGGGAAGATTTTTTTCTCCTAGTCTCAGCATCCCTTAGTTGGCTTAGTTCTTTGTCTAGGGTTGGAGCCTCATGAGCCTTCCCTCTTCCACATTAGTGTGTCTGTTGGTGTCTTCCTTGTCCCGGTCAGGCTTAGGCAGTCATGTTGGTGAGACTCCACAGGTGTACATTTATTTCTCTGACATTTCTAGGAGAGACAGTCTCATAACAAATGGCTCTTACAACCTTTCTGCCCTTTCTCCCACATGAATGCTGAGCCTTAGGTGCAGGAGTTCTGTTGTAAACCTATCAGCTGGAACTGAAACTCCAGCCAGTACTCTGCACTTTGACCATTGTGATTTTCTGTGATGTTGTTCTCCGTTTCAAAGAAAAGTTTCCTTGATGAGGGATAAAAATTACACTTCTCTGACTAGACTCTGGCAGAAGTCTTTGGCATAGAGTCTTATTTGTCTTAACGTTTCCCAGCTCTATTTCCAAAATTAAAGGACCAGGAGAGCCAGAGCACAGAGAAACAAAATGACAGGATATGTGTGGACATGCATGATGGGTTTTAGACTCACTCCTGAGAGGGTGTGGGCTAATTTCCCAGAATCAGGATTTGGATGTTGACCTAAGGGGTGGAATTTGTAGAGAGCAGGAATTTGTAGAGAGAGTTAGTGCATCTCCACAAGGATGGGTGGGGTGCTCCTTGTCTTGCTGAATTTGAAGGCTTTGATTGGGCAGATGATGGGCTCTGGATGGCTGCTGCTGCTTCTGCCTTAGTTATTCCAAGACTTCTTGAGATGAGGGACTGCCTTGAGAAAATGTTGCAGTTCCTGTCCATCCAAGCACACAGAGGGGTCCATTGGTCTGTCATCTGTCAATAGGCATGAATCCTCCAGCTGAGTGCTAACTGCTGTAAATGGTTATTTGGAACAATGTGGTTCTTCTTTACAGCATCTGTGTCCCAGGACACAACCTGCTTTCCTGTATTGAAGTCTTTGCTCCTTTAAAACTGACACTCTCTTTTTCAGTAGTAATGATAAGACAGTGCCTTATTGTATGTCTGGCATGTTCTAGGAATTAGATCTTACAGTTTCATTTCAATTTCTGGCAGCCATGTGAGGCAGCTGCTGTTGCTGCCCCCACTCCTTGCCACAAAGGTACTCAGGCATTCTCTCTGTTCACAATACAAAGTTTAGATTTGAACCCTAGCAGGCTGGCTACTTGGTGGTTAAGAGCACTGGTTGCTCTTATAGAGGGTCTGGGTTCAATTCTCAGCACCCACACAGTGGCTTGCAACCATCTGTAAGTCAAGTTTCAGGGGACCCATTCATACATAAAATAAGTCTAAAAATTAAATAAACAGCAAAGCAAATAACATTCTTCTTGTTAGTGAAGGTCATTTGAAATTTGTTCTTGTCTTTTAAAGAGCTAATAATCCCACATATCTTGCAAAATTTAGTAGCATGTTTTCTTATAGTTTTGATTGTGGGTCTAGCCTTTAACAGCTGAGCCATCTCTTCAGCCCTAATAGCATAATTTCTACTTGGTGTTTAAATCCAATTCACTTGAAGAACTAAGTAAAGTCAAGGATATAGACCAGCAGTTCTCAACCTGTGCATCTCAACCCCTATCAGATATCCTGCATATCAGATATTTATATTAAAATTCATAACAATGGCAAAATTATAGTTATGAAGTAGCAGCAAAATAATTTTATGGTTGGCAGTCACCACAATATGAGGAACTGTATCAAAGGGTCACAGCATTCAGGAAGTTGAGAACCACTGATCTAGTCTATCTTTACTTACAGTTGGTGTGTAAAGGCAAGCAGTGTGTACCAGTAAAGCAGGTACAGTACACGTCCTGTTTTTCTGAGAGACTTTTCCCAGGATCCTCCTTCAGACTAGTGAGTGCCCTGACCCAAGTTATAAAACTGACAGCACAGGAATCCACCCACTCTGGTCCCATCCAGGAGGCGTGTGCACATCTTGGCATGGCTGCTGTGGCTTTCTTCAGGAAATCACTTTCCAGCATTGCCATATTGGGTTCTGATTAACTAGCTTACTTTTGATAGTATTGGCCACACCTAGGTTTGAATTCAGGGTTGTATTTCTGTCCTCTGGAGAAAAGGGCACACAGGTTGAATTAATTCTCAATGTGGGAGGAAATGTCAGAAGCATACTTCTTGGAAACCAGGTTTCTGTGGAGGACAGTGTACCATCTGCATGTCTGGTGAGACTTAAGGGGACCACTGGTGGCCACTAGTTTCTGACATCATGTCCTATTTAGAAAGCCAGAAGGTGCTGCAAACAGATAAGAGAGAGTCTGTGGATTCTATAAAAACAAGGAGACAGGTTCAGAGGAGTTCCCCTTAATAAATAAAAGAGAAAAAACAAAGAGATACTGAGATTGCTCTAGTAATTGGTGATCATTACCATTCATTCATTCACTCACTGTTGGCTGATCACTAGGAACTGTGCTGGTGTGCAAAGAAGTAAGTCTTTATACAGTCTTCTTATGATTTTTGAAAACTTGACACCTGTCTATTTTGCTACTGCCCTTAAAATCTTAAGACAAAAGGTTTGTAATCTTCTAGGCTCTGTGTAGACATGAGCAGAGAAAGCCCCTATTTCCTGTCTGAACCCCCTGCTTCTCTAAGAAGAAGATGGAGTTATGGGGACAGGTGAGATAAAAAGAATAGGGCATAGGGCAATAAGATCCCTTGTTCTCTCCATTCAGATCTTCCTGGCTGGTCACCATGGGTATCTTTCTGAAAACATTCAATGATAGCATCTCTACTTGGCAGGGGTCTTGGTTTGTTTTCTCTTCCTATAACAAAATAGCTTTGACTGGGTAATTTATCAAGAATAGAAGGCCTCAGGCTGCATTAGTAACAAGGCAGTGAGTCAGACCAAATATTCTCAGTTCTTATCCTTGCCTTGTAAACCCACTAATGCTACTCCACCCTTTTGTCCTCATCCAAACCCATTCACTTCCCAAGGACCCTTCTAAGTAGCATTAACACATGAATGAAGGGGATTGTTTCCAGCACACAGACTTCAGGTAAATTTCTTGCCAGTAAGGACCAAACATCCCTCTTTGGGCAGGACCATATGGTAAATGCATTATGAATGACTGATCATATGGTAAGTTTGCAACTACACAATTCTCCATTGCCTGTGAAAGCAGCCATAGCACAATAAGTGGGTGGGCATGGCTGTACTCCAATAAAACATTATATACAAATAGAGATAGTGAGCTGTGCTTTGCCCATTCTGGTATACAGAGTAAAGAGGAAACTCTTGCACTTGAAACAACACCCCACCCCTTCAGTAAACATTTCCTTACCCACACCTTGGAATCTCTGCCACTGTTCTCCATTGTTACATTGCCCTCCAGCCTTCATATGAAGGCCTTGGTATTGTTGTTTCTTCCATATTTTTCTTTTCCTTTTTTGGACACAAGTTCATATAGCTGAGGCTATGTAGCCTAGCCTAGCCTTGAATTCCTCTCCTTCCACTTCCTAAAAGCTGGAATTATAAGTGCCTTCCACCACATTTTCATCACCTATTTTTTTCTCTTTATAAAAATTTCATTTAGGTGTAATTTGGACACCATATAGATAATGCATTTAAATGGTGCAATTCAATTATTCCTAAGAACTTTCTTTTTAAAACTACTTCCATTGTGTCCCATAGATTTGGTATGTCATGTTTTCATTTTCATTCAGTTCTAAGAGGTTTTAAATTTCCTTCTTGATTTCTGTCTTGACCCAATTTTCATTCAGTAGTGATATGTTCAGCTTTCATGACTTTGTGTAACTTCTGTTATCTCTATTGTTGATGATATCCATTCTTAATATATGGTGGCCAAATAGGGAATGGGAGAGAGAGAGAGAGAGAGAGAGAGAGAGAGAGAGAGAGAGAGAGAGAGAGAGAGAGAAAGTAAGTGGAGGTATACACAGCCTCATGGAAGGAGAGAGAGGAATAGAGGAAGGAAGAGAGAGAGAGAGAGAAGGGGGAGGGGTTTTCTCTTACAGGGGACTTAAGATGGCATGGTCAGGACACTGGGTGGGTTCCCAAGAGGTGTGTCTGAATGCTAACATTCCCTAACAATGACTGTATAGTGTCTTCCTTTACCTATTCTGATTAGTTTTTGTCTGAAGCATATTTTGTCAGATATTAAAATAAACATGCCTGTTTGCTTCTTGGTTCCATTTGCTTGAATAAATTTTTCTATCCTTTAACCCTAAGATGGTATCCATCCTTGATGGTAAAGTGTGTTTCTTAGAGGCAGCAGAAAGATTGGTCCTATTTTCTAATCTTGTCTGTTAGTCTGTGTCTTTTTATTAGGGGAATTAAAACCATTAACATTGACAGTTATTATTGAGGAATGTTTGTTAATAATTTCTGTTATTTTATTGGGCTGATGTTGCTGTTTTACCTTTTAGACATCTTTTAGTTAATTGTCCTGAGATTATTTATTATTTGTGTCTTCTTTGGTCTATAACTAGTGTCATCTATAGAATTCGATGGATGGACAGAAATTTCTGAAATTTTTTTTCATCATGAAATGTTTTTCTTTATCCTTTGATTATGTTTGATAGTTTTCTGGGGTATAGTAGTCTGGGCTGGCATCTGGTCTTGAAGAGCATGTAGACTATCTAGCTAGGCCATTCTGACTTTCAGAGTGCCTATATTAAAATTCCTGAAAAGATATCACATTGATAATTTAATGATACACATAAAAAACTTTAGAAAAAAAAATAAGAAACAATACCCCGAGAGCATATTTTCCTGTAGACAGGAAAAATAATTAAACTCAGGGCTGAAACTAATAAGATAGAAATAAACAAAAAAACAAGCAATACAGAAAGAATCAATAAAATTAAGAACTCTTTCTTTTAAAAAACGAACTCAATTGACAAACATTTAGCCAAATTAACCAAGAAAGAGAAGACCCACATTAATAAAGATATGAAGGGAGACATTACAACAGACACTAAGGAAAATCCAAGAATCATAATGACATACTTTAAAGGACCTTTATTCTACCAAACTGGAAAACATAAAAGAAATGAATGGATTTCTTGATGTATACAACTAACCAAAGTTAAAGGAAGCTGAAGCAAATGATCTAAACAGACTCTCTAGTGAAATATAAGCACTATCTAAAAGTCTCCTACCTAAAAGAAGCCCAGGGTCAGGTGTATTCAGCTCAAAATTCTACCAGGCTTCAAAGAACTACCACCATAGTTATAGGTAACTTTCCTATAAACAAAAGACAAATTGTGCTGGCTGGTCTTTTATTAACTTGACACACAAACTAGAGTTATCTGCAAGGATGAAACATTAACTGAGAAAATGATTGACAAGTGCCAATAGTGCATCCACCTAGCACATTCTGGCCTCCAGATTCAGTTAGCTCAAGCTTCCCAGAGACATGAACACATAGAACAGAACAGTGGCAATCAGAACAGTGACAGACCATGACAAAGAGCTCTCACTTACGGGCTAGGTTTTCAAATGCTCATGTGTCAGGAGTCTTGGGGGGACTTCTTGGCCAGTGCCACATATGTTAGGGTCCTCGAGAGTCCCATAAAAGACCACCAGTCACATATGCAATCAACAAGAGCATTTATTAAAAATATCCAGCATGCTGGGGTCTCACCATCTGACAAAAAGACAAATGGCAACCCTGAGAGAAGTTTTGAGGGAAGTTCACAGGCTCCCTTTAAGCAGGATTAGGGGAATTCCAGGGAGGGAGGTTAGTCTGGGGGCTGATTGGTGGGTTTAAACAAAAAGTTTGCAGGTTGTTATAGGATTGGTAGGTGGCTCTAGTGGTCAGGGACTTTCCAGTGGTAGGATGGGGAAAGCTATCTTTAGTGAACAGAAGACTGTAAGGTACCTGCTGACTGGTTGCCCCTGAATTGTGGTTTTCCTGAGAACTGCTTGCTCAGCTCCAGTTGGCTCCAGGAAACCAAAGTAAGGCCTGGTCTCTGGCAGGGCTACTAGGAGAGCCTGTCATGGCCCTTGTCTGGCTCCCCAGCCCTCTTAGTTCTACCCATTTGCCTAAAAATTCATGATCTCATTTTTCCCTTTCACCTGAATGGGATAATTGTTGTATTTTAAAAGTGGCATGAAAGCATCAAACCATGCAACAGGGCTCATGTGGAACGTTTATTAAAGGGAGGGGAAAGAAGGGGCAGAGAAGAGATTGGTCCCTGGGGACTAGAGCAAAGGAAGAGAAAGAGAAAGAGACGGGAGGTTGGCAATGTCCACCTTTTATAAGGAAACATAGCAAATGTGCACAGGGGGTGCTCTTAGTGGCTGCCGCTGAGGATATATCCTGTCAGGACCCTAAGGGCAGGCCAGTACAGATGCCTAAATGCTAACAATATCTTTGTGTATATGTACCATATTTTCATTATCTGTTCATGACAGATAAAATGTCAATGAATGACATTTAGGTGCTTTTTACTTCCTAGCTAGTGTGAGCAGAGGGGCAGTAGAAATGGCTGAGCAAGTATCTTGTGGAGTAGGATATCCTTGGGCATATGCCAAGGAGTGATATATCTGAATCATACACTAGATTTACTTTAAGATTTTTGAGAAATCTCCATACTTATTTCCAGAATGGCTACACCAATTTGTGTTCCCAACAACACAGTGAATGAGGGTTTTCCTTGATCGGTTGATCTTAGTCTTTTTAACTGGACAAGATGAAATCTCAAAGCTGCTTTAATTTGCCTTTCCATAATTGCCAAAGATACTAAACACTTTTTGAGCTGGTTTTTAGCCATTTTGTTTCTTCTATTGAAAATTCTCTATTTATATTCCTAGCTCACTTGTTAATTGGATCATGTTTCCTTGACTTATCTTCCATTCTATGGGTTTCTCCTTCACTCAGTTTACTGTTTCCTTGTGGTGATATTATGTTACCCCAAATATTGTGTGACCCTAATAAACTTATCTGGGGTCAGAGAACAGAACAGCCACTAGATATAGAGGCCAGAAAATGGTGGCACACAGGCCTTTAATCCTATCACTTGGGAGGCAGAGATCCATCCGGATCTCTGTGAGTTTAAAGCCACACTGGAAACAGCCAGGCATGGTGACTCACACCTTTAATCTCAGGAAGTGATGGCAGAAAGCAGAAGGGTATTTAAGGTGTAAGGACGAGGAACTAGAGCTGGTTAAGCTTTTAGGCTTTTTGGTAGCAGTTCAGCTGAGATTCATTCTGGATGAGGACTCAGAGGCTTCCAGTCTGAGGAAACAGGATCATCTGAGGAATTGGCAAGGTGAGGTGGCTGTGGCTTGTTCTGTTTCTCTGATCTTTCAGCGTTCACCCCAATACCTGGCTCCAGGTTTGATTTTATTAATAAGACCTGTTAAGATTCGTACTACATTTCTGTAGCTCCAGTCCTGCCTGGCCCATGGTCAGGACAAATCTCTCTCACCCACCAGTACCGCAGCTGCTCAGACCCAACCAAGTAAACACACAGAGACTTGTATTATTTATAAACAGTATGGCCATGGCAGGCTTCTAACTAGTTGTTCTTATATCTTAAATCAACCCATTTCTATTGCTTTATAAGTTGCCATGTGGCTCATGGCTTACCGATAACTTATATCTCGCTTGCCATGGCAGTGTCTTGCAGCATCTCTCTGCCTCAGCCTTCCACTTCCCAGAATTCTCCCCTCTCCTTGTCCCGCCTATTCTTCCTGCCTGGCTACTGGCCAATCAGTGTTTTATTTATTAACCAATCAGAGCAACACATTTAACATACAGAACATCCCACAGCACATTTCCTTAGCTGTACTGAAGTTTTTGTTTGTTTGTTTGTTTTGTTTTTGTTTTGAGACAGGGTTTCTCTGTGAGGTTTTGGTGCCTGTCCTGGATCTCCCTCTGTAGACCAGGCTGGCCTTGAACTCACAGAGATCCGCCTGCCTCTGCCTCCCGAGTGCTGGGATTAAAGGAGTGCACCACCACCACCACCACCACCACCACCACCACCCGGCTGTATGGAAGCTTTTTAGTTTTATGAGGTTCCGTTTGTCAATTGTTAGCCTTAATTCCCAGGTAAATGGAGTCCTGTTAACCTATTCAGAAAATCATTTCTTATACCTACATCTTGTAGGGTACTGCCCATGTTCTCTTGTAGCAGTTTCAGTGTTTCCGGTTTCAAATTGAAGTCTTCCATCCACTTGTCTAGTTTTTGCACAGGGTGATAGATAAGGACTAATTTGATTCTTCTGCCTATGTTATTCAGTTCTTGTACCATTTCCTGAAGATGCTATTTTTCTTTAGTGTATGGTTTTGTCTTTTTGTCAAGTATCAGATGTATGTATGTATGAGTACTCATGTTTGGGTCTTTGTTTCATTGATTTATATGTCTGTTTTTGTTCCAGTATCATATTGGATTTTTAAAATTACCATTATTATAGCTCTATAATGTATCTCAAAGTCTGGATTAGTAATCCTGCTGGTATTACCATTTTTTCCTCAGGATTGCTTTGGATATCTGGGGTCTTTTTGGTTCCATATGAATTTTAGGATTTTTTTCCTATTTCTGTGACTAAATTTTTTGGGCATTTTGATTGGGATTGCACTGAATCTCTAAACCGCTTTTGGTAGGATGGTCATTCTCACAATGTTGATTCTACTAATCTATGAACATGATAGATATGCCTTTCTACTTTCTAGTGTCTTTTTCAATGTCATTCTACGTGTCTTTGAAGTATAAAATGTGGAGGTCTTTTGTCTTTGATGCTATTGTAAATATAAGTGTATTCATGATCTCTTTCTCATTGAATTTTTGGTGGCGTATAGCAAGGATATTGATTTTTTGTAAGTTAACTTTGTGTCCTGACACTTTGCTGTAAAAGTTTTCTTGGGATCTCTTATTTGGGATCTCTAATGCATAATATCATGTCATCTGCAAATCAGGATAATTTGACTTCTTTTCCTATTTGTATCTTCAGTTTCCTTCTCTTGCCATATTGCTCTGCCTAGTAAGGCAAATAAGATTTTTAATTTTGGGGAATCTCTATTTTTTTTTTCATTTAACAATTTTGTTTGTCTTCTTCCCAAGGCTCTTCAAATTTCTAGTCTTGAAGCCAAGGCTTCACCTCTCCTTTGTGATATGCCTATATGCCACCTGTCTGTCTCCTTTTTTTGTTTGTTTGTTTGTTTTCCACTTCACTTTTAGGGCATATGCCTGAAAGTCACTCAACTCAGCCTGTCTCATAACAGATACTTATGTTTCCTCAAGACTGTGACTAGTGAAGAATGGCTCAGCAGTTAAGATCACTTGTTCCTCTTTGTCTTAGGGTTTTTATTGCTGTGAAGAGACATCACGACCATGACAACTCTTATAAAGAAAACATTTAATTAGGGTGACTTGCTTACAGTTTCAGAGGTTCAGTCTGTTATCATCATGGCAGAAGCATGGCAGTGTGCAGGCAGAGGGTAGCCGAGAGTCACAATTTTTGCAGGCAACAGGAAGTTGACTAATTCACTGGGTGGTAGGTATTCTGAGCATAGGAAACCTCAAAGCTTGCCCCCACAGTGACATGCTTCCTCCAACAAGGCCATACACAGTTCAACAAAGCCTCAGCTCCTAATAGTGCCACTCCCTATGAGATTATGGGGGCCAATTACATTCAAACTACCACACTCTTCCAGAAGACCTAGATTCAATTCCCTGCAGCCACATGGTAACTCATAACCACAACTCCAGTTCTAGGGGGTCCACAATGTGCACAGACATACATGCAGCCACTCACACATACCCATAAAACAAAAACAAAACAAGGCTGTGGCTGCATAGGTGTAGGGACATTGATCAGTTCTGGGCCCTCATTCCCTCTACATGTAAAGAAGGAGTTGACGCTTCAAACTGTGCCCTTTCCAGTGGTGGGGTCTGAATCATCTTCAAATGGTATCTCAAGTAGAGATATGATGCCATCCAGTTAGGAGATTATTATTAGGAGATTACCACTTTTTAAAGTTGGTATTCTCTCTCTCTCTCTCTCTCTCTCTCTCTCTCTCTCTCTCTCTCTCTCTCTCTCTCTTTCTCTCTCTCTCTCTGTGTGTGTGTGTGTGTGTGTATTATATACAGTGATGTGTATGTGCATGCATGCACATGTGTGCTATGTTGACTGGCTTGCAAAGGTCAATAAGATTGCATTTGCCCATGTTCTTATGGGTCTTGCATTTGTGTTGCTTTAATATATGTTATATTAAATCATAGAGGCAGGTGGTTATTTATTAGAGTTTCTTGATAAGAAGTAGCATTGATGGGGATACTGAGGGACAATTTTTTATTCTATATTAGAAAGGCACATTTATATTTCATTGTGTAGGAAGGAACCTGAATGTTCACAATGTAAGTAGCCTAGCACATTACACTGATAACACCTTGTTTGTTCTAAGTTAACTTTTTGTAGGGAGCCGCTATTCAAAGATGGCACTGGCTTCCTGGTAGCCTAGCTGTAAACAACTCCATATTTGGCTATGGTGCACGAGTATGGTAATTGGCCTTATGTCCTCAGCCTATCCCGTGGCTCCCCGTGCTAGCATTCTGGCAGGACCCAATCACAGTACGGCACGTTTGCCTGATTCCCTATATAAGCAGCTGCAGTTTAGTCCTCGCCACCCCTCACCTTCAGCTCTCCCTTAACCAAGAGGCACTCCAATAAAGTGTGATCTGAGAAGAATCCTCGCGTGGTGGTCGTTCTTCCCGCTGGCCGAGGAGCGCGCCGCAACTTTTAACCTAGATGTAACACAGATGGGGACTCAGAAGGAATGCAAGACTCAGCAGCCTTGGGTATATGTGAATCATCCACTATACAGGAAGGCATTAATATTGTGAATGTCAGAGTCAAGGTTGACTACCTGAACAGAGGGAAAAGACTAACCTTTGGAGTGATTGCCTGTCTTGCTTCTGAATTTCTATCAAGTATGCTAGCTGGAGATAGGCCAGGGAAGGCAGACTTAGGGACAATAGTTTACTTGTTTCTCAAAATGCTGGGTCTCTCAATAAAGTGCAATTTAAAGATTTATTATCTGTCTCTGCTCATTGGTTTCTGTAGTAGCAGGCAGAATGAATTACCTTATTCTAGTACATCATCAACTGGTTTGCTGGATTGCTCACAGAACTTACGGGAAAGAAGAACCAGGACAGGGAGTGAGGCAGCTATGGAGCCATAAAGCAGTTCCCACCAGAGCACCTCTCATAAGTTGAGTGAGTACCAAATAAATTTAGTTTACTCACAATTAAAATCTGAGAGCAAAGTATCTGACTTACCTAACTTAGGCTATGTGTGTGCACTTTGTCCAGGGAAGGGTGGGGGCCCTTGGTTGATAGCCTCCTAAAACTATGTACATTAAGGGAGTGACATTTCCCAATAGGAAAATCAATGATAACAGAAGAATGGATTGGATTTTGAAAGGCAAAAATATACAGGGACATGAAAAGAAGATGATGAATATATAACTAGGACTAGTGTGAGGAGAAATGCATAAAAATAATAATAGATATTGATAAAGTGCTTTGAAGGTTCTAAGAAAGGAAGGAGAAAGAGGAGATAGAGAGGAGGATGAGGAGGAGAAGAGAGAATCAGTAATGTATCATGAAAAAATTCACAAAGGAAAGGATATTTAACTTCCTTTTTCTACATCAGTGGTTCTCTAGCTTCCTAATGCTGTGACCCTTTAATATAGTTCCTCATGATGTGGTGACCTCCAACTATAAAATTATTTTCATTGCTACTTCATAACTGCAATTTTGCTACTATGTATCATAATGTAAATATCTGATATGTGGGGTATTTGATATGCAACCCCCAAAGTGTTCATGATGCACAGGTTGAGAAATGCTGGTCTGGGGAGATGCTATCTTTTGACATGGAATATGTGAACTGGGGCAGAAAAGACCCAGGTAGGGAAGCAGATTGAGTAAAGGTAGGAGGTTTAGGCAACACACACTAATTTTGTTTGATCTTAAGATAACACTCTGGAAATGTCTGTATAAACTGAGTTCCTGTTAAGTGTTCTACAAGGTAAAAATCATTTCTCTAGGAACAAGATGATGTTTGCTTCTCATATTCATTCTCTCAGTAATGCAGCGTGGGCTCTTCCATGAGTTAAATCATGCCATGCTGCCATTATTGTAATGACAAATGGCATTAGTAAAGCTTATTCTTGTGTTTAACCATTTCTCAGTTTTAATTTCTAATGTAGAAAACACCAAATGCTATAATCCACAGAGTTCAAGACTCTGGGACTCTAATATCTGAAAGTCTGAAAATCACTGGTATTTAACATATGGAGTAGAGAGGTAGTCATGATATTGCACATCTATTCTAGCCTTATACTAATGTGTATGGTTATCTGATAGTGATCTCCAAGGGTTTTGAACAAGAAAATGACATATGGTGCTGCCCTTTAAGAATAATTTGGAAGCAGACAAAAATAAGGGTTGAAAAATGGGAGTAGATAGTGGGAAGAGAGGGGATTATAGGGTTACTATAAAATCCTAGATGGGCCGGGCAGTGGTGGTGCACGCCTTTAATCCCATCACTCGTGAAGCAGAGGCAGGCGGATCTTTGTGAGTTCAAGGCCAGCCTGGTCTACAGAGTGAGATCCAGGAAAGGTACAAAGTTACACAGAGAAACCCTGTCTCAAAAAACAAAACAAGACAAAACAAAACAAAAAACAAAACAAAAATCCTAGATTGAAGCCGGGCGGTGGTGGCACACGCCTTTAATCCCAGCACTCGGGAGGCAGAGCCAGGCGGATGTCTGTGAGTTCGAGGCCAGCCTGGGCTACCAAGTGAGTCCCAGGAAAGGTGCAAAGCTACACAGGGAAACCCTGTCTCGAAAAACCAAAAAAAAAAAAAAAATCTAGATTGGAGATATTGTTACATGACACTATTTATGGGTAATACTGAACAAATGTCTACTCACCACAGACCAGGAACCAATACAATACCACCAATGTCCAACATGATGGACCAATGAGTTTATTGGTTTTACTTACAGGAACATGGGCAACTCAAACTTTCAGTTACATCACTGAAAGCCAATGCCAGCATGCATGACATAGCTGCAACCCAGAAGGTCTCTGGATAACTTGTAGGCAATTTGAGCAGTTCTTATTGCTCATATAACTCTGAAGAGAGAGGATCTTTGTACATCTGGTATGTTTCAGGGACTTCCTGAATTCTTTGAGTTGTTGCTTCTTGTGTTTTAATGAGTTTCTGTAGTGGTGTTTGATCGGCCCATGACCTTGGGCTTTAAGGCCCAAATGAGGGAGTGCTTCCTGCCATTGTATGTGACCTCTTGTAAGGAAAGGGAGAAGGGTCACATGCCCCTTCTCCCTACTCCTGCCTACGAGTGGATTCGCTCCTGCTCAGATCAGAGGACAACTTCTGCTATCCACTCCATTCAGTAATCATAAAGGTGTTTCTTCAATTTATATCTTAGTAAATTCTGTTACCCATTTAATAGAACTCATGTGGATTGATCCTAATAAGTGGCACCTACGTGACAAAAAGACCCACATTCCCTGCAGCTTCTGCCCGCAGCCTCTGGAGCAGTGGCAGCAGGTTGGCTCAGAAGCTTGTGTGCTCACTGCAGGTCAACCATGCTGGCACTCTAGAGCCACTGGGTCCCAACCACATGGATTTGAGCTCCTCACATTCCAACTGGGGCTACTTGCATGACCAAACCCTAAAGTACGTGGGTGGCTGCTGGTGAGTTTCTCTGCCCTGCAGAGCTCCACAGCCCAAACTCCCCAGCAAGGGCCTGACCCCTGCTCAGATGCCTAGCTGCATACAGCAGCCCCAGCGCCTGTAGACCAGGCAGCTCATGCAGCAATCAATCAGCAGTGAGTCAATCACTCACTCTCTGGCCAGGTGACTCACAAGGCAGCGCTAGGCGCCTTTCTATTCCTGTGATTTTAGTGACAGGATCCTGTTTAAAGATTATCAGCAGACTGTTCCTTTACTTTTAAAATTGTTCAGTGTATCAGCTACCAAGCCCAGCTAGCTCAGTTGGTAGAGCATGGGACCCTTAATCTAAGGGTCATAGGTTTGTGCTCACAATGGGCACCAGATGTAAGAAGAATTGCTAAATGGTTGTATTAATAAAAAAAAAAAACCCAGAACCAGATATTGGGGTGAAAACTGAGAGATCACAGAAGCAGAAAGACATCAGCCATGTTCTTACCCACTAGCAAATCCTCAGCCCAAGAGAGACCTACTTCTTGTATACCCTCACCTATATGCCTTTCTGTCCCTGCCCTCTTGCTGCCTCTCTGCCCAACTACATCACTTTCTCTTTCTGCCCAGCTCTATCACTTCCTGTCTGTCTGTACAGACCTCCATGATTAGTGCTGGATTATGTTCTCAGTGTGGCCTTGAACACAAATGCTAGGATTAAAGGTGTGTGTTACCATTACCTGACTTCTATATTTAATATAGTGGCTGGCTTTTTCCTAATCTTCAGATAGCTTTATTGGGTGCACAAGTGAAATATCACCACAAGTTCCCCATCAGGGTGGAATATTTCAACATGGAGCAAACTGTTACAGAATAGGTACATATTAATAAAGCAGAAGTGAGGCTAGAAAAGGTCAGAGAGGCAACAAAACTCTTCTGGAGTGCTTATTACCAAACTTAGAATATGAACGTGGCTGACATAACTGGATGTCAACATGTGGAAGATTGCAAAAAGATCCATATCTATCACCATGCACAAAACTCAAATCCAAGTGGCTCAAAGACCTCAACATAAATCCAGCTCTACTGAACCTGATAGAAGAGAAAGTGCAATGTAGCCTTGAACACTTTGGCACAGGAGACCAATTCCTAAATATAACACCAGTAGCACAGACACTAAGAGCAACAATCAATAAATAAATAGGACCTCCTGAAACTGAGAAGCTTCTCTAAAGCAAAGGACACAGTAAATAAGACAAAATGACAGCCTACAGAATACAAAAAGATCTTCACCAACCCCACATCTGACAGAGGACTGATCTCCAAAATATATAAAGAACTCAAGAAACTAGACATCAAAAAACCACACAGTCCAATTCAAAATATTATACACATCTAAACAGAGAATTATCAACAGAAGAATATCAAATAGATGAAAGACATTTAAGGAATTGTTCAATATCCTTAGTCATCAGGGAAATGCAAATCAAAATGACACTGAGATACCATCTTATACCTCTCAGAAGGGCTAAGATCAAAAACACAAGTGACAGCTTATGTTGGAGAGGATGTGGAGCAAGGGGAACACTCCTCCACTGTTGGTGGGAGTACAAACTTGTACAGCCACGTTGGAAATCAGTATGGCAGTTTCTCAGAAAATTGGGAATCAATCTTCCTCAAGATTCTATGATACCACTTTTGGGCATATACCTAAGGGATGCTCAATCATACCACAAGGACAATTGCTCAGCTATGTTCATAGCAGCATTATTTGTAATAGCCAGAACCTGAAAAACAACCTAGATGTCCCTCAACTAAAGAATGAATAAAGAAAATATGGTACATTTGCACAATGGAATATTACTCAGCTGAAAAAAATGACATCATGAAATTTGCAGGCAAGTAGATGGAACTAGAAAAATACATCCTGAGTGAGGTAACCCAGATTCAGAAAGACAAACATGTTATGCTCTCACTCATAAGTAGATACTAGATATAAAGCAAAGGACAATCAGACTACAACCCAGAGCTCCAGAAGCTAGGTAACAAAGAGGACCCTAAGAGAAACAGAAACACATGGATAACCATGGGAAGGGGAAATAGATGAGACCTCCTGGGTAAACTGGGGGTTGGTGGGGCACTAGAGGGGAGGGAATCTGAATGTAAGGGAATGGGATGGTTGAGCTGGCAGTGGGATGGAGGGGGAGAGCAATGAAAGAGATATCTTGATAGAGGGAGCCCTTATAGGCTTAGGGAGAAACCTGGTGCTAGAAAATTCCCAGGAATCCAGAAGGATGACCCCAGCTAGGACTCCTAGCAATAGTGGAGAGGGTGCCTGAACTGGTCTTTCCCTGTAATCAGATTGGTGAATACCCTAACTGTCATCACAGAGCCTTGATCCAGTAACTGATGGAAGCAGATGCAGAGATCCACAGTCAAGCACCAGGTCAAGCTTTGGGAGTCCAGCCAAAGAGAGAGGGAGGAGGGATTCTATGAGCAAGGGGTGTCAAGATCATGATGTGGAAATCTACAGAGACAACTGAACCAAGCTCATGGGAACTCGTGAACTTTAGACCGGTAGCTGTGGAGCCTGCATGGGACTGAACTAGGCCCTCTGCCTGTGGGAGACAGTTGTGTAGCTTGGTCTGTTTGAGAGGACCCTGGCAGTGGGATTAGGATCTATCTTTGTTGTATGAATTGGGTTTTTGAAGCCCATTCTGTATGGAGGGATACCTTGCTCAACCTTGATACAGGGGGAAAGGGCTTGGTCCTGCTTCAAATGAATGTACCAGGCTTTGTTGACTCCCCATGGGAGGCCTTACCTTTTTGGAGGAGTGGATGGGGGGGGCATTTGGGGTAGGTGACAGAGGTTGGGGAGCTGGAGGAGGGATGGAAGAGGGAACTGTGGTTGGTATGCAAAATGAAAAAAATTTAGAAAGAAAGAATATGACCATGGAAGTTTCTGGAATATAAGATGTTAAAAATTAGTGTTTTTTTTTTATTTATTTAAGCCTTCTTGTTTATTATGGCTAATTTTCAATGGCAAATTAACTGGACCGTGGAGTGCTTGAATATTTGGTCAAATATTACTTTGGCTATTTCTGTGAGGGTAGAGTCTGGATGTGATTAATATTTAAACTGGTAGATTGAGTAAAGCAGATTACCCTATGTAATACGGGCGGGCTTTATCTGATCAGCTGAATCCCTGAAATAATTAGCTATTCTGAAAGACTAACACTCCCTTGATTAACTCTTACCTGATTTTTCAGTGATCAGAATCAAACATGGGAGCCTATGCCTGCTAGACAAGTGCTATACTAGCAAGTCACATCCTAGCACCACCCCCCCCCCAAGGCTTTTCACTATTCTTAGTGCTATGAAGTCTGCTGGCCTGTAGACTGAAACTGGAACATAAACTGTAGATTTTGGACTTTCCTTCCTCCGTAATTGTGTGAGCCACTGTGTTCCTATGTGCATATGTGTGCATACATGGGTGCATGGATTATTGCTTCTACTTCTCTACTTAACTGTTGGAGAAAAACAAGCTTCAGGATAAATTTCTGATTGATTCATTTGTCTGAAATCAACTCTCTAAAGTGGTTAAACATAAGATACTCACAAATCTATTTATAGTAGTAAAAAGAATGGCAATAGTCCATGGCTTGATTTGGCAGTAGAAAAGCATGGGCACTGTCTATGTTAATCAAATATTGTACAAAGCAACAGTCTGTATTGTCATACATATGATATTTTAAACTGTTTCTGCCAAGTAAAAAGCATAAGTTTAGCTGCTCACTCCTCAAATGAGTTCCAGGATATAAACTCTTATCTCAAGATGCACATAAATTTACCTGCAAGCTATGTTTTTCTGAGAGAGGCCCTCTTGCCTGCAGAGTTGGTATTATGGAAAGCTGGCCACAGAATTTCTTTGTTCAAATGACTCAATGACAATGAACTTCAAGCCTCAATAGGGTGTCTGTTAAAGTGAGAACACCAACCCAGAAGAAATTTACACTGTAAATTGAATTGGGATGACGCAGAAAGACTTTGATGGAGCTAGGGACATAGACTACCTAAATTCTGATATTATTTGCCAGTAGAAACAACCTATCCATCCACTTAGAGAAATTAACCCTGCATTGCCTGAGGAAAAATGATAACCCCCACATCACTTAAGGCAGTCATCTTGGGAAGCAATGATTATTCTTCCAAGTACCCACCCATGACCCATCATTATTTTAGACTAATAGTTACATTATCATACCTTCAGACCCCGTAATATAAATTATGTGTGACCCATGAAGAGGTGTGCTAAACTTAAAAGAACCACTTGTTTTCTAATTGTTATGAACAAAACTCTGGGAACAGATACAAGGTAAGTACTAAGGGTATGGGACAATGGTGAGAGGAACATAAAGTTAGATTGGGATGAAAATATTGATAGGAATTCACTATGTACAGTGAATGTAATAGTTTGGAGTATTAGAAGTGATGTCAGCAGTATGTTTATTTGGCTGAAACCTGGACCAGAAGATGGCCCACAGGAATGAATACAAATGTCAGAACTTCCTTGGGTAAATGTAGTAGTGATGGAAAGTCTTAGTGAGGGTTCAGTGTTAGGATGTGTTGGTCTCCTAGCACATACCCAGTCATACAACTGGAGCAAATACATGCTAGAAGCCCAGAATTCTTAAAGAGCTTGCCCAGTGCCCTTCTCTGTAGACAAGACCTTATAGTGGGACTGCTGAGAAAGAGATAGATATTGCTTAGTTCATTCCCTGCCCTGGGAGAACATTCTCAGGACAGATGACAAATTTATTTGTTAATGTATTATGTTTTGTGGTATTGAAAAAGAAAACCAATAAGTAACAAGTGTTAAAATGAAAACATTTAAATTGTTTTAGTAAAAGGTTTTTGTTTGTTTGTTTGTTTGTTTTTATAAAGATTGAGCTTTCTGGACATTTCCAGAATGAAGAAGCTTATTCAAGTTATAAAGGCCTGAATAAATTATCTAACACACATAAGGAATGAGACTTAGAGATTGTATCAATGGTATTAAAGTTTTTAAGGTCAAAAGGCAACAATTATAAGGACTGGCTATTATATTTAATCCAAGTCTATTTAAAGTGACTAGTTTTAAAAATATTATATGCTAGTTAAATGTGCTAGATTGGTGTAATTGATCTTCTGGGTGTTCAATAACCATATTTTGTGGCCTATACTAATGTGATCAAGATGGATTAAAAAAGAATATTAAAGGGGATTAATTGGTTAATCAGGTCCCAGGGTACTGTGGGACATTTTCTTTAAACTTTTTTTAATCACATGGCATCATCCATTATTTTATTCAGAGAGGCCATGGAGACCCCAGCTGGTGAATTCTAACCTTTGTCCCATCTCCAAATAAGAGGGTCAACACAGGGAAAGATTCCCTCCACACTTCCAAGTGAAACAATGATAAAGCAAGGCCTTTGACTGATCCTCACATAGAGGGACTAACTGGAAAGAGAAAGACTAGAGGAGCAAGAGGTTCCTCCCATGCTCAAGTGGCCCCTGAGGATCAGATCATCAGCCGGCCTTGACAACAACCACCACCACAGCAGCGACAGCAAAGTGACTGATTTTTCCACCTCCATGGTCATAAACACCAAACAAGAAAGTATATCCAAGCCTAAAATGATAAGTATGTTTCTTTAACAGTCCTCAGTCCATATGATATGTTATTTGGACAACTATTCCTACCTAATGATTCTCTTTCTTGGTTTAAAAAAAAAATACTGCCCATGCATAGAATATGGCCTTGGCTCAGCTCAATGTGGCTATTTGTGTTCTGCCTCACACCGTCTTGCCAGTTAGAAACATACATTTAGATCTGTCTGTTCCCTGAAACCCTCATAATCCCTGTTCCACCCGATGTCTGCTCAAAGGACTTTACCAGTCCAGAAAAAGCTTACTTCATAGGCCACCTCATGTATTCATTGACTCGACTCCCCTGTGTCTCCTCCTGTTGCTTCCCTCCAACCTAACCAATACAGCCTTACCATCACCACTTTTGCTGCACAAAACCAGACGGTGCCCTCCTGGTACTACTAACCTTACTGGCCTTCTCCATTTCAGTCTTTCCGAGTCTTCACTGGTTCTCAGTATTGCTGGGGACCTACCTTCCCTGCTCTCATCAAACACTTAACCACCCTCGCTATTCACACCTAACTCTGCTGCTACTGGCAGCTCCTAAAGGCTCCCTCACCTTACTGTTTGCTCCTCAATACTCATGCATTTTGCCCAGATTATAAGCCTCCTCTAACTCATCCCTCCTCTTGCTACTCTGGACTTGGCAGTCTTCAGAATCTGGAATGGAAACAGTGGGCCTGTTTGGTTTTGTTTGTTTGTTTTCTATCAGTTAGCTCCTCTGTCTCTCCAGCTCTCAGAAAACCTTAAAGAAATTTCAGATCAGTTTGATACCCTTCTTCACCAATTTGATTCCTTTGCACCTGTGGTATTTCAACACTGAAGACCTTAGGTCCTCCTCCAAGATCCACGAATTCATGAGCCTTGGGTATTTGGCTAAATTTCCAGTCCCAGGCAGGATTTCCCTCTTGTTGAGTGATTTTAAGTCCAAACAGAGAGCTATTAGTTACCATTAAGGTATGCTTCTATTGCATGCTCTGGATTATAGTGCCATGGTGGTGATGGTTGTGGTACATAGGTATCATAGCTGGGTAGGACTAATGGTTAATTCCCTCATTGGAAACTCACATGGTACCTTCTGGTACCATCAAAGCTAGTTCTCAGGGTATGAACTTGAAGGTAGATCCAACTCAGATCCTCTGAGCTGTGTGCCTGGTCCAAAGTGCATGGTGTCCCCAGCAACAAGAACTTAAATTCTACCTCTGAGAGGCAACTGAAGGTAACACTTTTAGGAATTTGTTGGACAACCTTGACAACTTAAAAGGCAGCTTTTCATGCCTAATGTTGGAGTTTTTGTTAGATAGTCTATGGATCTTGGAGGGGGCAGTCTCATTCTTGGTTACTGCTGTGGTTTGAATGTGTCCCAATGCTCATGTATTGGAAACTGAATCATCAGTGCCATGGAGTTCGGAGGTGTAAGCACATGATCATGGGAATGAGCTAGTTATCACAGGTTCTTGACAAAAGCATGGATTTGACCCTCTCCCCCACCCTTTTTCCATATTCCATCATGGCAGGATGCAATAAGAAGGGTCTTGCCAATGTGGGTCCTTTCACTTTAGTCACAAGCCTTCAGAATGGTAAGAAATATTTTTTATTCTTTATAAACTAACTAGGTGTCTTGTTACAGTGTTGTACGACAGACAAAGACAGTTGTTAAGAAAACTACTATCCTTCCGTTTATGCTCAGTGCTTACTTCTTACTCTCTTTGCTTTTCTGATTTACTCTCATATGTTGAAATTCTGTTCTCATGTATGTCTATTCATGAGTTTTGCCTAAGAACATTAAAGTACATGGTTGTGTGGTAGGTGTCACTAAGAATAATCACATGCTGTAACAGAAATTGTTCTATACAGGGTTTGGCTACATTTTGATGACATAGTATGATACGACCTACAGAATTGGGCAACAGCTCAGGAATAGGTGTTAAATATATTTTAACATGAGGCTTAAATGGCTAAAAAAAATAGTCAGAAAATCTAGTCCCCTCCCCCAACTCCATTGCTCTCAGATCTCTGTGCGGAAAGTAATAGTGCTCCCTGCCATCTTCTTCCGGTAGTCTTCATCAAAATCCTCACTTTGTGCCACAGTAAAGTAGTTCTTCCAGTCTCCAGGCATCCCTGAAACAAAATGAAAGCTCAGAGATTGCTGTAGGTACAGAAGGGGGAGTGATTATACACCCCTAGGACCTGCACCAAGATAAGCAGGTACACAAGTCACCTCTCCAACTCTACAGCTATTAGCAAAGCAAGTCAGGTAGCATGCGATATCAGTGGAAAATATAAGTCAACTATAGGACCAAGAGATTTATTTGGCACCTCAGGATGTCAATCTCACCTACCTTTCCTCATGAAAGGAGAGATTGAGTGGTCCATGATGCTGGTGGGTAGAGTGGTATAGTTGGCCATTGGGTTTTGCTTCATTACATCAAAGGAGGTATGATGGATGATTTTATTTAGAACTTCCTCTGATATGTCTTTTTCAAGGAATTTTACTATCTTCTCAATTTCCCTCTTTGGGTCCTGTATGTGGAATAGTTATACAAAATAAATAAATTTGGTTTTCCATTGGAGGTGCTGTTTAGTCAGTATAGACAATATTTGGGAAAGGATGTGTCAAGGTGCCAATTGAAATTTATCTTAAGTAGTTTTAGTGCAGGGCACTGACTGTCTCAGGTTCTGCTCCTGCCCTCTAGGAGTGTAACTTGTAGCCGGGGACAAATGTCTCCATAGACAGCACCTGGAACCTTGAAATAGGAACTGTGGTATATCCTGGGTGTCAAGGATTGTGTGATGATCATATAAAACAGAGGCCATGTTGGTTTGTGTGATTAGTTTTGGTCTATTGACTATAACAGTCAGAGAAAGGGAATTGTGAGTTATCAGAACTCTAATAAGGGAATGAACAAAGATTATCAATTTGACTCAGGAATGTGAACACTTTGCTGCTTACCTCATTCTGATGAAAGCCAAGGAGCTAAGCTTCTGGTTAAATCACACTGGACTTTGGTATAGGAGTTGGATTTGTAACTTGAGCACACTGATCCACAGGATTTTGAGGGTAGACCTGTGGTCTACTCATTCACAGTGAAACAGAGAGAGGAGTCCATTCAATATCCCACTCTATGTATCTAATCCTGCTAGTGTTCACATGGACAAGACCTCAATTAAATATGGATGTCAGGGGTGTAGAAGAGGGAGAAGGGATCTAAACTTTTAAAATATAACTATGTGCACTCTACAATTATAACTGAATAAACCTACAGTCACTTTGTGAGACAACAAACCATTTTGTAGATAATGAAACATGGCTTGGGGGTGTCAGAATCTAATCCATTGATTTGACTATAAAACTTGTTCTGGTTTCTGAGGAGGAAAGATACAACTAGAGAATGTCTTCAAGGATCTCCTGTAGGCAAGCTCACATCCCAGGGTGTCACTGAGCTATCTGGATCTGAGGATGTGGGAAGACCCAGTGGAGGTCACACGGCCCTCACCTCTTTCATGTCTTCATAGAAGAGGTAGAGAATGCGGTGTTGGTCTTTCACATCCCACCATCCCTTTACATGGTCATACCAGGAGCCCCACAACACTGAGGAGGAAAGAGGTGGAATATCACTGTCACCTTAGAACTCATCAAATGAGAATGGATGTGCCAAATAAAAGAGAACAATTAATAAATACAAATGAAATGCAAAGATCCTAAATGGAATTCTTACCTGCAGAAGAGATTTTTTTAAACACACATACCCATACAAGAATTTCTCACCCCTCTCCCCCATGTCTTATTAGATGTGTTCCCCCTTCCATTCCCACTGAACTTTGTGTCTTTTTATTCCCATCAAGGCCAATTTGTACTACCCAAAATTTTTGGATGTGTTGTCTTCCACTGGAGAATGGTAGACTTCTCAGACACTATACTCTTAGAGACAACTGACCCTTACTCTTTCGCCAACAATCCCCAGTAGCTCATTTGTTAGGGGAAGAATTTTGTTTCCAACTCTTCTCTCTATGCTAGAATTTGGTATGGCTTGGGCTTTCATGGGGCTTGTGAATACTCTCACAATTGGGGTACATATGCAGCTCCTCTGCTTTGGCCAAAAGACACTGTTCCCTTGTACCATGCACTGCCTCTGGCTCTTAGATTTTGTGCCCCCTCTTGCTTTTGTAAGAGTATTGAGGAAAATGATAAAATACATTCTAAATTCCTTGTTTTTTACTCCCATCATTCAACTTTCTCTGCTATGAAGGGTGGAATTACAACTGAGTTCAAAACTTTTACTTTTTGTTACATTATCACATGGCACATAGATTAGTGTTAAGATGTATATGTGTGTGTATGTACACACACACACACAGACACACACACACACACACATATAAACTCATAGTATGGTTTTGAAAAGACTTGGGAAAATCTCTTACTACCAAGTATCTGGACAACTTTGCTCTGTGATGGTGAGTGATGAGAAGTATGCTAGCCATCTTTTGCTGGCTCTGCCTACCCTGCCCAGCAAGTGGAACTCAGCTTACATTTTGGAGACAGGAGGATGCTGCACTTGTTTCCTTAGTATACTTCCTGTTGGCTCACTGTGGTTTCCTGCTGCCACTGTCAAGGCTTTAAGTTCCCAGAAAGGGTCCCTCTGATAGCTCCAGGAGCTGGTGCACACCATAAACCTCTACTAGCCCTTGATGGCTTCCCCAACTTCTGCTCGCAACTGTCAATAGTCTTTGTCAAAATCTTCGGAGATGACCTAGTCAGAGTATATCATCTACTTCCTTGAATGACTTTAAGGGATGCAAATATCTACTGAAAATCCTGTCTGTTGTCAGCACATGGGTTAGGAAGTAGAAAGGCACAGTTTTCTTTCACTCACCGTTTCCAGCTTTGAATGTTTCAACATATTCTTCCCATGTCCCAGGGTCAGGCAGCATTCTATTCATTCTTGAGAAATGGTAGTAAGATACCAGGCAGTCCTTGGCATTTCTGGCCACATAGATAATCTAGGTTTTTTTTTTTTTTCAGCAAAGGGAGTGGGAGGCAGAGAGAAAACAAGACAGAAAATATCATCATTCAATATGGATACTTTTGTTCTTGGGAAGTATATTGCATATTGCATGCTAACTTATTGGAGGAACAGGGGAGTGCATGTGTTTTTATGATCAACATGATCACCTTTTCTAATATGTTCACAAACCATTCTGATTTATAGCTATAACAGTAACATTATTTCTAAGTATATCCTTTTTGTCTTAAAAGTGTGGTTTGTGTGATAAATATTGCTGTTACCCTAAACTAACTTGGGGAATAAGGAGGATACCTGTGGTGCCTTGGTCCAGTCATAACAAATTTCTGCAGACTGGGTGCCTTATAAACAACAGAAACTAATTTCTCACAGTTTGGGAGTCTGAAGAATTGAAGATAGAGATGTCAGCAGATTTATTGGCTCACTTCCTCACAGAGGGCCATCTTTAATAAAGGTCTCAAGCCTGTTCATGAGGCCCCATTTTCATAACATGATCACTAAAGACCTACTTCTGAATCCCATCACTATGGGAGTTAAAATTTCAATATGTTAATTTGGAGAACAGAACATTCACACCACAGAGCATGGTGGTTTTCACCATATAGAAGAAAGTCCTCCCTAGCTTTTGATGAGCGAAGAGTCTAAATGGGCTACAGGATGGGAGAAGCTAAGGCTATGAGCCAGCCAGTGTCTTCTCTATAAGATAATGCCAACCTCACAGATGAATTGTCTTCCCTGCTTTTCATCCTCTTGTGGCAGTATTAAGTCCCCCCACCTTGGAGAGATTTATGAGGGCATCTTTGTGTAAGGAAGATGATGGTATGATCTAACAAAGGAGAGGTGACCCCTTGTCTTGCTATCTGTCCCCTTCCTTTTCTTACCTCCTGGCTCCCATTCTAGCGTGTCGCTGTATATGTTTGCAGCAGTGATGGGGGAGGAGGATATTGCTGTGGTTTGATATGAGTAGCATTCCCCCAATAGCCAGCTGTAGACCTGATCTCCAGGGTAGTGCTACAAGGAGGTACTGGAGACATTTCAGAGACAGGGCTTACAGAGAGGGCCTTAAGACACTGGGGGTACACCCTCCAAAGATATTGTGGATCTTTCCTTCCCTCTCCCTGTTTACTGCTCTCCCTAATTCCCTCCTTTCCACTCTCGCCATCTTTCATTTCTACTTTGAGATTCAACTTCTCACTTTGGACTCCATTCCCACCACGGCGTTGCTCTTACTAGAGGCTCAATACAGAGCACTGCCCAATCTTGAGCGTGAACCTCCAGAACCATGAACCAAAATAACCCTCTCCTCACATCACCAGTAGCTTGTGCCCCGTATTTTGCTATAAGTAGCACTGCAAAGCTTCTCGTCTGTTACAAGCATCTTAGTGTCTTCTCAAGCACTTACGTCTAGTGTCCCACTCGCTTGTGTTCCTTCCGGTGAATTACCTGAATGCGTGCTTTCCCAAATGCATTTCCTCCATTACTCTCAGTCCTGCATGACTGTCTCTCTGCTCCCTTCCTTGCCACTGGATTTCTCTCCAATGTTCATGAAAGTACTTAGGAACCCAAACAGTGTGAGGCAACTACAGTCTCATTATCATATATATATATATATATATATATATTACATATATATACATTATATATATATTACATATATATACATTATATATATAATGTATACACACACACACACACACACACACACACACACACACACACACACTACATCTCAGGGGCTCACGTCTGCCAAACAAGTGCTTCCTGATTTAATCTTCAGCCCTTATTTTGCATGCTCTATTCCTATATTGAGTATGATATTCAAGACTCAAGAGACTAGACACAAGAGAAGTCCTAGGCACAGGGAATATATGCAAGAGCACTTACAATAAGGAATCCAAAATCAAATATAATTTTTGAAGAGTCTGATAACTTGTATTAGTTTCTTGTTGGTGCTGTAAAAAAATTATCATACATATAGTGGCTGAAAAAGTTATATGCATTATCTTAGATTCCCGGAGGACATGTTTCATGGGACAAAGTGAAGTGGTCAGCAGGGTAGGTTCCTTTTGTTGACTCTAAATGAAAATTCATTTCCTCATTGCTTCCAGCATTAAAGATCACCTGTGTTTCTGAGCTGCTGACCCTTTCCTAGAATCACCCCTTCTTCGTTCTTCACTTGCTACATCTCCTATTTCTGCTGGCTTCTTTTACAAAGACCTCTGGTGAAATGTAGGCCCCAGATAATTTAGATTGCTCACTACATCTTAATCAGACCCGCAAGACCTATTTGGCAATAGTAACATTCCCAAATTCTACTGCCTAGGATACAGATTGTGAGTAGCCACACCGTTATGCCTACAATAACATCATAAAACGAAAAGCTTAGACAAAGGTCTCTGAAGTCGTTTACTGCTCATATCTGAGTGGATAATGAGAGGGGCTGCCATCCAGAAGCTTGCAGTATTTAGAAGACTGATTTTACAAAAAGGTGTTAGTGTTAATGATTAGGCAGGTGTCTGTGTCTCTTCTGACATTGGGTCTACAAGGTTTGGCAATAATATATTACAGTAGCACTGAAAACCCGTTAAGGGAGAGCTGTAGCTTCTTGCATCAAGAGTGGACTCTGCCCCTGGGTGGGAAACATGCCCTTGCTACCTCCTTTAAGAGTGAACCCAGGACTTAAGATTCACTTAAATCAACCAGGCAGTGGTGGTGCACATCTTTAATCCCAGCACTTGGGAGGCAGAGGCAGGCAAATCTCTGTGAGTTCAAGGCCATCCTGGTCTACAGAGCAAGTTCCAGGGCAGCTAGGGCTGTTACACAGAGAAACCCTGTCTCAAAAAAAAAAAAAAAAAAGAGTCACTTTTCTTTCCCAGAATTCCTGCCACAAAGAACAGTGAGTTTAGATCTACCGTGTGTCTCTGCTGGGCCTGTGTGTCCTTCTGAGTCAGGCGGTGACTTTTTCCCTTTTTCTCTCTTCTCTTTCTCTTTGGGATCCTGGCCAGAGCCCAAGTATGCCTCTCGGGTACCTTAGGCCTTTTCACTCTTTCTCTAATGTTCCCTTCGCCCCTGCCATGTGGCCGCTTGTTAAGCTGGCCTCCATGCTTAACTCAAACAGCGCGCTGCACCCCGCCCCCACCCCCGCCTCTCCATTCTCTTCTTCCAGGCCCAGGACAGTATTTACAGCTTGCCTTTCCTGGGGATTTTCTTTTAAACACCAGTAAAATTGCCCTTGAGCTGCCATTTGAATCTGTTCTTAAACTTCTTCATTCATGAAACTAGGAGTCCCTAGAAAGACCCTCACTTCAACAGTATCAAGTGGTAACCAAGAACAGAATCATCGCTGGGTGGTGGTGGCATGTGCCTTTAATCCCAGCACCCAGGAGTTGGAGGCAGATGGATCTTTGTGAGTTCCAGGCTAGTCTGGTCTATAGAATGATTTCCAGGACAGCCAGGACTGTTACATGGAGAAACCCTGTCTCAAAAACCAAAAAAAGCAAGGAAGGAAGAAAGGAAGGAAGGAAGGGGAAGAAAAGAAAAGAAAAGAAAAGAAAAGAAAAGAAAAGAAAAGAAAGATTGATTATTGGTTTTTCAGCAGCAAAAGTAACTTGCAATAAAAGAAGATATCTATCTGTGGGAACTTGTGAGAATTCAGATCTGCCTGCTACCCAGGCCACACCCCACTGCAGCAGTCTCTCTGTCTCTGTCTCTGTCTCTCTGTCTCTGTCTCTGTCTCTCTGTCTGTCTCTCTGTCTCTGTCTCTCTGTCTCTGTCTCTCTCTCTCTCTCTCTCTCTCATTTTCATGAAGATAGGGTGTCTTAGTTAAGGTTTTTATTGCTGTGAAGAGACACCATGACCACAGCAACTCTTATAAGGAAAATATTTAATTGAGGCAGCTTACAGTTTCAGAGGTTCAGTCTATTATCATCATGGCAGGGAGCATGGTGGCATGTAGGCAGACGTGGTACTGGAGAAATAGTTGAGAGTCCTACATCTTTCAGGGACACTGGGCTGTATCTTGAGCATAGGAAACCTCAGAGCCCACTCCCACAATGAACACACTTCCTCCCACAAGGCCATACCCACTCCAACAAAGCCACACCTCCTAATAACACCACTCCCTAGGTGGCCAATTACATTCAAACTACCACACAGGGTCTCACTATATATAGTTCAGGCTGTCCTGGAACTCACTATATGAACCTGGCTGGCTTTGAACTCAGAGAGATCCACCTGCCTTTGCCTCCTAAGGGCTGGGGTTGAAGGTGTGCACCACTACAGCTGGCTAGCAGTTTCATTCTTACAGCTGCTTTAGATCGAATGGCAAGGTCCCTAGAGAGAGAATGGAGACATTGTGAGTCTCTAACCCCATAACACACTACTCAGGTGCTTGAATGCCAGGAGAATGGCAGACAATATCGTTTCCTTAAGAAACATTATCGGTTCAGGCTGCCAGATCCCAGGGCATCAGAGGGCTACCAGTGCCAAACATCCACCACCTAAGCAACAGCTTCACTTTAACTAAATGTGTCCTTTCTCTCCAATAATCTTGGAGTCCCACATTCCTGGCTACTGATCAATCAGCGTTTTATTAAACCAGTGTATAAAAGCATTATCCCACAGCATCCAACACGATGCTCTTGGCTAAGGACAAGGCATAACAGGACCCTGAGGCAGGTAAGGCTCTCTGATAGTTGGCTTTAGTGGGACTCTTAACAGCTTGGTTGAATATTGCCTGCAGGGGGAGGGGCTTGGACCTGCCTCAGCTGATTGTACCAGGCTTTGCTGACTCCCCATGGCAGCCCTTACCCTTTTGGAGGAGGGGATGGGGGGAAGGCTAGGAATCAGGGAGGAGGCTCTGGGGGAGTTAGGAAGGGGGAGAGGAGATTGGGGGGAGTAGGAGGAAAGATGAATGGGCAATCTGTGGTTGGTATGTAAAATGAGTAAAAATTTTTTTTTTAAATAAAAAAATAATATGGCCCGCAGCTGCACTGCAGCCTGTGTTTTGAGACCCCTCCTGGCCTCTTCTTTGCAGGACCCCAAAGATCCCCAAGTTCACTGTCTTGTTCTACCTTTCCCATGCACGTTTCCCCAGACAGACTGCATTCTTGTTTAAGTCCTTCTTGGTCCCTGCTTCACGGAGGTTCCAAATTAAAAGTCCACCTTCAAGCAGGAACCCTTGCTTGGTTTCATTGGCTTCTCTCTTTTAGCATGGGTTAGCTGGTACACGTGAAAACTTCCAATGGTACCCGGCAATCATATTCTGAAGGAAAGGGGGGGGGTGCGGAAAGGAGTGTGTGGGCCGTGGAGTAATGACAGTACCCGCCTTACACTTTCCACTGGTTGCTTCTGTTTTAATGAGTAAAACTGGGCTGTTCTTACCTTTGAGTTTTCTTTCCAGAAGGAAGGTGGCAGCATCTGAACAGGCAGATGAGTCTTCAGGGTTCGAGGGGAAGGCATTTTGTTAGCCAGATCCAGACCTAGGAAATAAGACCACACTGTTCAGCCAGATGTTTCTCCCCAGCTGTGTGGATCCCCTATTGTGTTAAACGCTGGAAATTGTGTTGGCCAAATGATTGACTCTGTGGTCTTACATATATAAGGGCTGTGTCTCCCTCCTGATGGCAGCTTTCCAGTTCATCCTAGAGGATCCTACACAATGATGGGTGGAACTACACCTTAAACAGGACCCCTTAGTTATGCAAACCTCTTGTCCTTTACCTAAACTTAGATCCCATGTCAGAAAACTGAAGATGGACTGAGGAAAGGGTTAATCGCGGAAACTTCTTATTTATTGTGTAGTGGGCTCTGAACTAAAGTTATGCCTTCTTGTGAAACTGTTCCTAAGAATACTTAGTGCTAACACTATGTTGAGTAATCTGGTCTCTGGACCAGCCATAAATTCTTAAACAATGTGTCCCTGACCTCAAGGCTATGAGAAATGCCAGACCACTGAACTGCTATCTCTCCACTTCTGTAAACAAAGCTTGCTTGCTGCAGCTGTCCGTAGGTGCCTTCTGTATACATCACAACTGAAGTTTTTGCCTTTAAAAACTTGAACAAATTGGAGGTTGTAGCTGTCTCCTACCACTCTGTCTGGGACAGCCCCCACTGGTGGTGAATAAAGGCTCCATATAATTTTATTTGTTTGAGCCTCTCAGATGTTTCCTTTCTTTAAAACCCATAACATTTGGAGGTTCCAACAAAATCCCAGAGAAGACTCCTGGCCCCTAAGGTGAGTGCCTCCTACCTAGGAAAAAGTAAGGGCTGTTAGTCCTAGAGAGGCCACTGAGAGGATGTTCTTTAGGTCCAGAAATTGACTACCTCCCGCCAAATTGCCCCCTAAAATTTTTGAAGGAGTCTTTTTGTGTACCTGTATTCGAGATCTCTGTAAGTAACATAAACCTGGGTTTCAGGTTTTCGGTAGGTCTGGGGAGCCAATCAGGCGATACATGAAAAAAGCTGGCAACAGTGTAAGAATACCTGAGTTCAGGTTGAGGCCAGAACAGCACCACAAATCCACAGGATCTGGTTTGTCTCGGTGGCCACCAATCTGTGCTCTGTATTTGTTGGATTCATTCTGTCCCTTGCCTGTGTTTTTATGCCTCCATTAACCATTTCCAATTATAGGCAGACATGGAAAACTGAACCTCCCTGATGCTCTCAACCTCCACGTTGGAATGCATGTTACAAAACTTTAAATTAGGTTTCAGAGCATGAGAATCAGAGTGTGGAGTCCACTTCTCCAAGGGAACTCTCTGTTCACTTTGCAAATTGGATTGGTCAGCCTTTGGTGTGGGATGAATTGATAATTGTGTCATGCAACATTGAAGTTGCTGCCAGGGTTCAGTCTATCATTCTAGGAAGACCAGGATCAGTTTCCCTACATTTAAGCATGGCTGGATAGCCTGGGAACACAACCTCCCTGGATGCTAGAGTGCAACACACATGGGATCCGGAGGATGTTAGCAGTACAGGAGAAAAAGCCTCCCAAAGTGTCAGAGGACCCCTGACCCTGAGTTTTCCCAGCCACCCTATGTCCCACCTGTGACTCCTTCTGGACCCAGTGCCCCTGACTCTGTCCTTAGCTTTTCCCACACCTGTAGCGGGTCCTCCTATGCCCTACCTCCCCACTCTCAACTGTATCCAAGGCTTCCTGACTCACTCATCCTCACAGGACCCAGGTATAGACCAATCCCCATCTCAGTTCCCTCTATGGGTCCTTGGCTCCCTTCATAAGGGATGCTACAGGTGATGTGGCTCCATTTATGGTCTATGTTCCCTTTTCTACCAGTGATCTTTATAACTGGAAAAATCAAAACTCCCAATCCTCTGAGAAACCCCAAGGTTTAATTTCTTTCCTCAGACAGTGTTTTTACACTCACCAGCCTACCTGAGATTGACTGCCAGCAGCTACAAACTCTCTCTACCTCAGAAGAGAGAGAAGAGAGAGACAGAGGATCTGGAGGGAAGCAGGGTAATCCATACATAGCCTCTGAGGACACCTTGATTCTGGAAGCTGCCTTCCCTTCTACCGGACCTCAATAGGACCCCAACACTGCCCAAGGTAAGAGGACTCCCTGCACCTAGTGCTGGACTCTGATAAATGGTCTCTGCAATTCTGCACAGAAGCTCACAAATTTGTCTAATGTTAGTGAAGTTTTACAAGGACCTACTGCAACTCCTTCCATGTTTCTGGAGAGGCTATTAGAAGCCTACCAGATCTCTACACCCACTGATTTGGAAGCCCCAGCAAACAGGCACATATCTTTAAGCCTAGCACTTTGGGGGCAGAGGCAGGAAGATCTCTGAGTTCAAGGCTCTCTGAATTCAAGGCTAGCCTGGTCTGCAGAGCGAGTTCCAAGACTGCCTGAGGCTCTACTGCTTCTCCCTAGTGCCTTCCTATGGGAGCAAGTATTTAACTTTCTGACTTTGGGGACATATATGCTCCAAACTACAGCCCATGCCTTCACTGAGCTGTGACACATGCAGAGCACTCCAGATGCTTGCACACCATAGGATGTGTGCCTTCTGCTACCAAGTCATGCATTTTTTAGGACAGGAATTATGTTTGTTGACCTCGGCTACTTTCACCGTACTCCTTTCTGTTTCTGTTTGAAAGTGCTTTCTAGAAGGAAGACTGTAGAAATGATATTCCTCTGGGGTAAAAATTGATACTGCACAGTAATCACAGTCTGCTGCATCCCAGTTGGAGGACCTTACCCGAGTTGAGGGGTGGAGGCAAAGTCCACTCGAGGAAAGGGTGGCGGTCAAAGGTGTTGGCCCGCTGGCACTTTTGCACATCCCCATCATTTTGGATCATGTCCACAATTTCCTGTGTCCAGGTGGTACCTAGAAGCACCCGTTATTTTCAGTTCTACCCACTCATGGCACAATTCAATTCTATTTAATCATCACACATATACTCAGCTACATTCAGGTTTGCTGGGTTCTGGGTAGAATCTACTCATCTGTTACATTCTCTGCACACTCGGTGTATTTTTGCTGGAGTGGGGGAGAGGGCTCCTCTAAACACTAGTGGTCCTCTGTGCTCATTGTTACCATGTGCTTGTAGTGTATACTTCCTCATGGCCTCTCTGTCCTCTTTCTCCCTAGCATTCAGCAAAGCATTTTGCCCCGCCCCCCATAAATTGAGTTTGACTGAATAAATATGGAGTCAGGCAAATGTGCATTGATGCACAGATGAGTTAGCCAATGCTTCTGCTCTAACAAGCTGATGGTCCTTTTTGGAGGAGACAGAACAAAGACTGCTTCTTGCCTGACTGCCATCCCCTCTTCTCTTCCTAATTAAGAGATCCTCCCATTTTAGTTAGGTAATTAGCTACTTGAGTGAAAGGTCACAGTTTTCAGTCTTTCTTGCACCAGGATCGAGTCACTACTTATGATGTCTCTATTACTCTCAGATAAACCCAATACATGAGGCATACACACAGCCAGAAGGAAGGCAAAAATGAGGGAGGGGGATGTGCTAGAGGAGTGTACAGGAAGGTTGCTCAATCACTGCTGAAAGGCCAGTGAGAGTAGAACTATGGCAGCTTTGGCATGAAGAATGCATATAAGAATAGAATATCACCTGCCCTAAGAAGGAAGTATTCTCGCGAAGGGACCAGTGCAGGTGTGTTACACACCTGGGAGTATATGGAGGGTTCATGAGAGGCTGAGAGGTGCTGAGAGAAATGATGCAACAAAGTCAGAGAGAGAGAGGGAAGGAGGGAGACAGTGTGTGTTTATGTTTGGGACCATTGTACAGAGGCCTTGCAGGTGACTGCATGATTTTCAAGGTGGACTGAAGGAAAATCTCTGCTCTAAGGAGATGTACAGGCTTAAGTTTCAGATATGGGGAACTTAGCTGGGAAGCCACATGTCCAGTGAAAACCAGACAGAAAGGGAGAGCCTATAGCAACTGGAAGCTCTGCTTGGAAATGTCTAAGCTCAATGTTGGCCCATGAGCAAGAGGGGTGGAGATGAAAACTAATATGGAACTCAATGCCCAGGGACAGAAAAGGTTCCAGAGCCTTTGATGGGTGGTCCTTTCCTGAAATCCAGCTGTTTCTTGTTGTCAGAATCCCTCTTAACTAAGTCAAATGTCCAAACTATTAACTTCGTCACATTGTGTGGGATTATGAAAGCAAATGGGGGGGTTGGGCGCTGCTAGACACTCACCGCTATCTTCCCAAGGGGGATGCCCCTTAGTGCTACCCTCTGCCCAGGCCCATGCCATTCTTTGTCTTTGGGACCCCTTCCCCATAAACCCCTCTTCATTCCCTAGGATCTAACAACTGATACCTCCTTCTCCATCTCTCCCTCAGTGGATGCGCATGGGCCTCTCAGCACTGCTACGTGGCTGCAAGTGCCCAAGTCCACGCCAATCTAGGCCACGAGGAGCAGTCTAGGTGCTGGAGAAGCGAAGAGAGAGGGGTGGCCTGGCTGGTGGGATTTACCCTAAGCATTTCCATTCTATTTCCTAGAGTCTTTGGGGGCTTGTGATGTTTGGTCCGTCTCTGTCTTTCTTTCAATGGCCTAATTAAAGGAGAACCCTGTGGCTGGGGCACGGACACTTATGAGTTTGGATTCCCCCCTCGAGCCGCCAGGGACTTGCCTAGCTGAAGGCCTACATTTCCTCTTTTAATCAGGATGCCCACGTCAGAAAGCACTTGTTCCGTGCAAGTGGCTTTGCCTGCTGCACTCCTTGCACCCACCTGCCTTTGCATAGGTCGCAATGAGGAGGTCGTCAGGCTTTGCTTGGAAGTTCCAGATTTTGTCCCAATTATCACTTATCATCTTGGACATGAGGATCCCATTCACTTCTTTGGTTTCTGGCTGCAGGTACCGTTCGTCCAGGTGGAGGTTTTTCATTTCTTCCGAGGACATCTTGGGATGGGGACTTGACAGATTCTGTAGGAAGGTGAATTTATGTTACTTCTAATACTTGGGCTTAACTTTGATTCTCTCAGGTGAGCAGAAGAGCGACTCGCATGTTTTGTGTTCATGTAGCAAGAAAAGTAAAGTTGTGGGTATGTGGGACATTTGAAACAGCTTGGCTTGAAGGAACAAACATCTCTAGGGGACAGCTACCAGGAAGGAAGATAACCCTGGAGCAATCTGCCATTTTGTGTGCATTCCTTGGAGATAGCCTGTCTGAGGCCTGAGAGACAGGCAGAGACATGGGCTTGTGCCACAGCCCACAGCTTCCTGTGAGGTCTGAGCAGCATGAAGTGGATTGTATGCAAAGTGGGCAGAGGTAGGCTCACTAACTAGCACAAATACAAACATGACTTCATGTAACATCTTCCTAGGGGTCCCCTCTATGAGGTTGTGGCCATCAAAGGGTCACAGCATGGCAGTCTGGCTGACAGAAATTTTCTGGAAGTCGACAGTAATAAGTGGTTCATCAGTGGTAGGGCTCAGCTGAAGAGCAACCACCACATAGAGCCACCTCATCTTTCTTTGGGAGAAAACCCAATGGCTTGAGATGCGGCAGCTATTTCTATGAAAGAGAATTTTGCTCCAATTTCTTGAAATCTTAGAATTAAATTGATCATAGATCTCTGTGTGTTATTGCATACCTGTAGTCAGTCGCAGCAATGAGAAGCTGAGGCAGGAGGACTTCAAGTTTGAGACTAGTCTGGGCTATATAGACACACACACACACACACACACACACACACACACACACACACACACACTCACACCCTCTTTATATAAAAATTATAGAACCATAATAAGTCAAGCCATAGCATTTCTGTTTTTGTTCTAGGTTTAAGAATGATCCTGGCATGTTTAGCAAGTGCTTCCATGGCTAAGAATTTGATATTCTGAAACAGCTAACAGATGGAACCTACAGTTAGGGTTTAATGTATTATCGGGGAATTTTGCATGCAGATTCTATTTCATCAGGCTTGTCCGTGAGAGAATCCGAGTTACCATACTGATAAGCTTAACTTGGGAGACTTAGGATATTTTTTGAGGTAGGATATTCGTCTGCAGAGGGAAGGGTCACACGGTCACCCACAGTTCTCAACCTTGCATTTGAGTCCAGCAAAGGAATGGTGATGGTTGCTGCATTTAGAAGACACATCTGTTCCCATGTACAGCACCCAAAGGGACCCGGAGGCACAGGCTGGAACATGTGATAGGCTTGACTGGACCAAGGCTTGGCAGCCCTTTCCTGTCATAGTGTAGCTGTGGGGCTCTACACTGGGATGTCCATCCTCCCTCTTCCTCCTGCTGAAGTTTGCTGCCTTGCTTTTCATCCCCAAGGCCAGTCATTTCATCGCTTATAGGCAGCTACAGAAATGCCTGGGAACTCTGGGATGTGGGAGGACTCGAGCTCTGGTTCCTCAGGAAGTGGGCTCTGCCAGGTGGGCTGTTCCTGACACAACAGCTTTGTTTGACCTGAGAAGGTTCATTTAACCTATCTTCTGTTCATGGCTTCCAAACTAGAAAGGACTCTGGGATAAATAAAACATGTGGCAACCATCTTTTGAGGACAGGTCCTCCCGTTCTGTTCTGAAGTGACAAACTGACTGTCACTGACAGTGTGTGGAGCTTTCCCAGGAATTCATGTCAGCGAGGTCAGAGGTGAGGAAACATGGGACGGGGGAGTTTCAGGTAAGTCCTGAAGCAGCCTGAGATCAGAGTGGTTTGTGGAGATTTTCCTTTTGTCTCAAAGACTAAATGCATTGTGGAAAATGGATGCTCCCTGAAGTAACAGGAAGACACAGAGGAAACCTAAGTGCATACTACAAAGTGTAGGAGACCTGTTTGAAATGGAGACATGCTGCTGGAGTCCAAATGTGTGGCCTTATCCATGCGGTGAGACCATGGAGACAGTGGAGGTCAGTGGGGGTCCAGGACTGGGTGGATGAATAGGGAAAGCATGGAGGAGTTTGGGGGTGGGGAAATGACTGTATGATACTGAGAGAGTGAATGCCCATCATTATATTAACCCCATAGGACGTGGTATGTGAAGAGCCACCTAGGCATGGTGGTGTTCACTTGTCATTCCAGAACTGAGATGGGAAGATGATCAGGGTTATCCTCAGCTACATAGTGAGTTTGAGGCCAGCCTATGAGATACTGCTGCATGATCATGAGAGAGAGGTAAAAAATGCTATGTGGAAGAGCTGAAGCCAAGAATGTAGGCAGGCAGCCCCCCCCCACTCCTTTCCTTCCTAGGACTTCCAGGAATACAGTTTCACCCCCAACGCCTGACCTTAGGACTTGTGTCTTGGAACCTGGGAGCTGGAAACCTTGTGTTGCTTTAACCCACCATGTTTATAATCATCTTTTAAGCAGAAGCTGGCACAACAGCGGCCCAGGAGTGAAACATAAGCCAGGAGCTCATCCGGAAACTTGCGGAGCCAGGATTTTGTAGAGGGCATTAGGACAAAGAAGCAAGCAGTGTTTGTGGAATCACTAGGTAACCACCTAATACAAACCTACAACCCCCCTCATCAGTCTGTCTGAAACTGCTGAAGCCCCAGCAAGGCTTTTCTTTGTAAATCATCTGGTGGCACACCTTCTTGACCTGTAAACCTGTGGTGGTTTGGAAGAAAACGGCCCCCATAGGCTCATAAGGAGAGGCGCTATTGGGAGGTGTGGCCTTGTTAGGAAAAGTGTGTCACAAGGAGTGGGCTTTGAGGTCTCAGATGCTCAAGCCAGGCCCAGTGTTTCGGTCTCTTCCTGCTGCCTGTGGATCCAGATGTAGAACTCTCAGCTACCTCTCCAGCACCACGTCTGCCTCCATGCCACCATGCTTCCCACCATGACAGTAATGGACTAAACCTCTGAACTGTAAGCCAGCCCCAATTAAATGTTTTCCTTATAAGAGTATCCATGGTCATAGCATCTCCTCACAGCAATGGAAACCCTAACTAATACAATATTCAAAGTGGCAGAATCAGACCTGAGATGACAGCCCTTCTCATCCTGCACACCTACTTACATGGACCTTGTGTTTGGAAAGGATGCGGTCCCTTACTCCCAGAGGAAAGCCCGAAGTAAGGTGGGTTTTTTTTCCCCATTGTCTTTCAGTCTAGGGTCAGAAACTGTAATGACTGGTTGAGGAAAATAAATAGACACTCAAAACTCCTCAGCCTAGAAGAAATAGTTCCTGTGGGATAAGAGCCACGATGGGTCAGAGGGACAGGACATAGATCCTGCCTGAAGAAGTGGAGACTCTTCCCCCTTGTGGCCTTCCCTGGCAATGTGTGCCACAGGGAGAGTATTCATCTCTTCTCAGAGTTCTTTCTCTTTCTCTTTTTTTCTTTATTAAGAAATTTTCTACTCACTCTACATACCACCCACAGATCCCACCTCCTCCCTCCCCCCATCTCCCAGCCCTCTCTCCCAAGCCACCCCACATCCCCACAGCCCCCACAAATCAAGGTCTCCCATGGGGAGTCAGCAGAGCCCGGCACACCGAGACTAGGCAGGTCCAAGCCCCTTCCCACTGCACCAAGGCTGCGCAAGGCGCCACACCACAGGCACTGGATTCCCAAAAGCCTGCCTGTGCACCAGGGACGGATCCCGATCCCCCTGCTTGGGTGTTCCCCAAACAGTTCGAGCCAAACAACCATCTTCCATATCCAGAGGGCCTAGTCCAGTCCCCTGGGGGCTTGTCCAGTGACTGATGGAGGCAGATGCAGAGATCCACGGCCAGGCTCTGGGAATCCAATCCATGAGAGAGAGGAGGGATTCTGCAGGTGGGGAATGTTGAGATCATGACAAGAAGAAGTGCAGAGATGACCAGCTACACTATTGGAGGCCCATGAACTTTCATGGGCTCTTATACATGTTTTTGTGCATTTCCCTTTCAGATGTGACTGCTTATGCCTGGGGACCCCGGGAGAGAATCTGGAGTCAGAGCAGCAAAAAGGTGGCTAGCTACTCCCCTTAGTGAAAGAAAGCAATTGGTGAGAGAGGGCCACAGCATGAGGATGAGGAGAAAGATCATTTCTGTCCCACTTAAGTACAGAGGTGTTAGGGGGATCAGGTGAAGTGCATTAACCATCTGTTGACCTGATCTGTGCAGGTTTTGGGTTTTTTTTTTATTTGTTTATTTTGCTTTTTTTGAGATGGGGTCTTGCTATGTAGCTTTGACTGTCCTGGTGCTTGACCAGGCAGGTCTGAAAAACAGAGAACCACCTTCCTGCTGTGATTAAAGGCATGTGGCACCAGCTCTGCCTATAGTTTGTGTTTTAATTGACACTCATGAAACAAAGCATATCTAAGAAATAACATGCAATCAGACACTCAAAGGATAACATTTTGCCTTATTTGTTTAAATAGGTACAGTATTCCAGATAGCTAAAACCCTGTTGACAATCTTTCTCCCTCCATTCCTCTTTTATCACAGAGAAAATTATGATCAAATAATAAATTATAATCATAACTCAGAATTGGGCATGTTATCTTCACAAAGAATTTGTCATTTGAATTACATTTGTATTCATAATAAAACGATAAATAATAGCTCTCTCAATCCCCACAAGGTAGAGTCTGTACCTCCTCTCTCCCCCTTTCCCATCTCTTTTTCTCTTCACTTTTTCTTCCTTTTCTCTCTTTTGCTCCCTTCTCTCCCTTCTCCCCAGTAAAATCCTCTACATGAGGAATAATCTTAACTATCATCATAGAGCCTTCATCCATTATCTGATGGAAGCAGATGCAGAAATCCACAGCCAAGCACCAGGCCGAGCTCCGGGAGTCCAGTTGAAGAGAGGGAAGAGGGATTATATGAACAAGGGGACTGGGGTGTGTGTGTGTGTGTCTAGATCAGGATGGGGAAATCTACAGAGACAACTGAACCAAGCTCATAGGAACTCATGAACTTTAGACCGACAGCTGTGGAACCTGCATGATACCAGACTAGACCCTCTGCATATGGGAGAGAGATGTGTAGCTGGGTCTGTTTGAGGGGTCCCTGGCAGTGTGATCAGAATCTATCCCCAGTGCATGAGCTTGCTTTCTGGATCCCATTACCTATGGTTGGACACTTTGCTCACCCTTGATCCAGCAGGAAGGGTCTTGGACCTGCTTCAACTGAATATGCCAGACTTAGCTGTAGGAGAAACTTACGCTTTTGGAGGAGGGGATAAGGGATGGGTTGGTGAGGGGAGGGGTGGGAGGAGGGATGAGAGGAGGATCTGTGGTTGGTGTGTAAAATGAATTTAAAAATGAAAGAACAAAAACAAACAAACCCATACACAGCAAGATAAGCAACACTGGTTTTTGTATTGAGTGGGTTGAATTAATTTTCTATTTTTTTTCTGAGATGTATTTTGCTCATCAAAAAGATGATAAGTAATACTTTCTATCAGATAAATTTTTACTGGAGTTGAGGTTGTTGTTCAGTGGTAGAGCATTTGCATGGGACTAGATTCCATCTAAAGCACCAGAAAGGAAAAAAAAAAAAAAAGAAGCTGAAACAGGCAAGTAAACAAAATATGTGAAAATGTCTCACATGACCTTATCTCTTCATTCAGCCTTATATTTTTTTTTTACAAGTTGTCAATGTGGGCAAATTCTGAACAACACTTTCTATGGTATTTTTGCCAAAATTATTTAATCTGAACCTAAACAGGGAGGATTTTTTTTTTTATAAATTTGGAATGTGGTCCATGCTGTATACAAGACAGCTACTCAAAGGTTAACAATGTACAAAACAAAAGAGGTTAGGAGATTGCTCTAGAATTTGAGTCTAGATGAAAAGAGAAGCCAACAATGCACTTGGACTCCAGTTAAAACTAAACAACCAATTCCCTGGAAATCCACAGGCCACTCTGACCTGGAAAACAAGTAGGCTAACTGCAGATCTACACCTCTCCCTCCATTCCTTCAAGTCTAATGCCCCAGTCTCATTCCAAGGCTCTGTAGCAGACCGTCTGCTGTGGCCTCTCCTCACCCTCTGTCCTCATTTACAGGGGACTAAACAGATTCTGGTGGAACACTTAGCCTTCCTAGATCTCCTAGAGCCTCCTACCCAGCCCATTTCTATTCCCAAGTGTCAGCTCCCAATGCCCAGAAACACATTTTACCTGGAATCCCCAGTGGCCACATCTATCAGGACCACAGAAGAATTCCCTACCAGGCAACACAGAGGTACCACACACTTCTAAGGATCAGAGAGGAAACCAAAACAAGGAACAAAAAACTCACGCCAAAATGGAAAAGACCAGATACCAGCACCTAGAACTATAATCTTTCCAATCCCAGATGCCTATATGCCAGTGTAAAAACACAATAACAGGCAGGACAATGGTCTCCACAACAGCCCAACAACCCTACCAGAGTAGGCCCCAAGTATTTACTGTTTGTTCTTTTTATTTCTTTTATTTTCATATGCTTATATAATCACAGAAGACTTTAGAAAATGTATATACCATGAAAAGACTTTGTAATCAATGACTAAAGTCTGTGAGGAAATGATTTGATGTATAAATAAAGCCTGTGAGAGATACAGGTTGTCAGAGTAGAACAAACCATACCGAGACGCGCTTCCTCTCTGTCCATTTCTTCTAGGATGAAACTAAGAAGTGAACCAGGTCTGATTCCTCTGTCCTCTCTTACATCCACTCATCTTTAGACCTTGCCCTCATCCAGAGCTGGACTCCGGCAGATCAGTTGGACTAATATAATAAATAAATAAATAAATGAATAAATGAATAAATAAATAAATAAATAAATAAAATAAAAATGACCATCCTACCAAAAGCAATCTACAGATGCAGTGCAATTCCTATCACAATTCTTCACTGATCTTAAAAGAACAAATTTCAGCTTCACATGGAAATACAAAAAAGGACCAGGCTAGTTAAACAATACTGAATAATATAATACAACTATAGGAGGTATCCCTCTCCCCAGTTTCAAGTTGTGCTAACGCTATAGTAGTAAAAACAGCATGGTATTGGTACAAAAACAGACACGCTGATCAATGGAACCAAATTGAAAATCCAAACATAAATGCATATACCTATGGCCTCCTGATTTTTTATCAAGTCAGAAAGACACACTGAAAAAAGATAGTGCCATCAACAAATGATTTTGGTCAAGCTGGATGACTATATGTTGAGGGATCCAAATAGATCCATACTCATCACCCTGCACAAAACTCAACTCTAAATGGATCAAAGACCTCAACATAAAGCCAGGTACACTGAACCTCAGAGAAGAGAAAATAGGGAATAGCCTTGAACTCTTTGGCACAGAAGACTTTTCTGAACACAGGCACTAGGATCAACAACTAATGAACAGGACTTTATGAAACTGAGAAGCTTTTGCATGGCAAAGTACATTGTCACTTGGACAATGCAGCAGTCTACAGAATGGAAAAATAATTTTACCAACTATACATCCAATAGAGAGTTAATATCCAAAATATTTAAAAAACACAATAAGCTAGATATCAAGAAAACAAATAATTCAGTTTAAAGAGAGAGTATAGATCTAAACAGAGAATTCTCAATTGAAGAATCTCAAATGGATGAGAAACACTTAGAGAAATAGTTGTTCAATGTGCTCATCTTTAGCCATTGGGGAAAATACAAATCAAAACTTGTTGGAGTCCAGCCTTGGCTAAGGTTCAGGTCCTGAGATGGGGAATGGGTGTCGGCACAAGGAAAACTTCTGACCACCAAGTGGATTACACTCAAGTGGCCCTGAGTAGCTCAGGCTATCTTTATTTATACTCACCAGGGTTACATGAACAGCTTTATTATTGGCTTCTATTTTTGACTTTAAGAAATACATCGCAATTTAAGGAATACATCATGATCATTATGAAAGCCTCCATTGGTCACCTTTATGATCCCCCAAATGCACCTTCCCACCCCCTACATAACCTTATTCTAGACATAGAGTTCAGCATTTCTGCAGCCTTAACTAAGTATCGAGCCAGACACATCCTGCTCTCACAGCACTCATGTCAGCTGGTAGCTACTTGTGTTTACAAAGTTAAAAAGTAATAGACACGGGCACAATGCTTTAAGGACAATAATATTTAAACACAGACAATCTTCCATGTCTGCAAGACATATTTTTATACAGTTCCCTTTTCTACAAGAGGGTTTCACATCTCAATCTCTCTGAAAAAGGCAGACTTTGACAAAGCACTCTTTTCCTATCTAATTATACCATACTTCTTCCACCAATATAAGCTTCTATGAATGGTAAAGATAGATCTATCCGCCGTCAACAAAGCATGGTATATCAAGTTGAGGTAGAAGTTAGTTCCTCCCCCATATTAAGGCTGGGCAAGGCAACCCCAGTATGCGGGATAGGTTCCTGGAAGCCAGCCAAAGCATTAGGGATAAGTCCCTGCTTCCACCACTAGAATTCCCACAAGAAGATCAAGCTGCACAACTGTCACACGTAGAGGGCCTAGGTAGGTCCCATGCAGGCTCCCTAGCTGTCAGTCCAGAGTGTGTGAGTTCCTATGAGCCCAGGTTAGTTGTTTCTGTGTGTTCCCTTGTGATGACCTTGATCCCCCTGGCTCATTAGACATTTCCCCCCTCTCTTCAATAGGCCTCCCCAAGCTAGGCTCAGTGCTTGGCTATGGATCTCTGCATCTGCTTCCATCAGTCACTGCATGAAGGCTCTCTGATGACAACTGGTGTTGTTACTAATCTGATTACAGGAGATGACCAGTTCAATCACCTTTTCTACTTTTGCTGGGAGTCTTAACTGTGGTCATCCTTGTGGCTTCGTGGGAGTTTCCTTTGTACCAGGTTTATATTTGACTCCAAAATAAACCCCACCATCAAGACATCTTTCAGTATGCTCCTCCTCCACTACCCCCAACCCAATGCCTCATGATCCCATCCCCACCAGCCCGCAGTCTACTCAGGAGATCTCTTCTATTTCCCCTTCCCAGGGAAATACATGCATCCCTGTTCCTCCTTGTTACCTAGGCTCTCTGAGGCTATGGATTGTAGCATGGTTATCCTTACTTTACAGCTAATATCCACTTATGAGTGAGTACATACCATGTTTGTCCTTCTGAGTCTGGATTACCTTACTGAGGATGATTTTTTTTTTAGTTCTATCCATTTGCCTTCAAATTTCCTGATGTCATTGTTTTTAAAAGCTGAGTAATACTCCATTGTGTAAATGTACCACATTTTCTTCATCCATTCTATGGTTGAGGGGTATCTAGGTTGTTTCCAGGTTCTGGCTATTATGAATAAAGCTCTTATGAACATAGTTGAGCAAGTGTCTTCGTGGTATGATTGAGCATCCTTTGGGTATATGCCCAATAGTGGTATTGCTGGGGAGAAGTGTAATTAAACCATAATCTCAAAAATAAAAATAAGAGACTATATAAGAAAACTGAAATAACACTGTGCATTCTGACCACAGTGGAATAAAGCTAGGCATCAACAGCAATAGAAAGACAGAAAGTATATGAACTCATGGAGGCCAAACAATATGCTATTGAAAGATAACTGGTTCAAAAAAGGAACAAGGAAGGAAATGCAAAACTTTCTAGAATTTAATGAAAATGAAAACACAACATACTAAAACTTGTTGGACACAATGGAGGAAGTCCTGTAAGAAGAGTTTGTAGCACCAAATGCCTACATACATTTTTTTTGATATGACAAATTAATAACTTAATGCTGCACCTACAGGCTAAGTTAAACAAGAACTAACAACACACCAAGGCAAAAGATGGGAAGACAAGAAATGGTGGCATACATCTTTAATCCCAGCACTGGAGAGGCAGGGCAAGGCTGATCTTTGGGAGTTTCCAATCTGTATATAATGAGTTCCAGGACAGCCAGGGCTACTTAGTGAGAACCTGTCTCAAAACCAAAACAAAAACGGGCAAATAACAACAAAACAAACAACAACAACAACAACAACAAATCTCCCAACTGAAAAAAGCCCAAGGTCAGATGGATTTAGAGCAGAATTCTATAAGAATTTCAAACAGGCTGGGCGGTGGTGGCGCACGCCTTTAATCCCAGCACTAGGGAGGCAGAGCCAGGAGGATCTCTGTGAGTTAGAGGCCAGCCTGGGCAACAGAGTGAGTTCCAGGAAAGGTGCAAAGCTACACAGAGAAATCCCATCTTGAAAAAACAAAAAACAAACAAAAAAAAATTAAAACAACATCGACACTCCTCAAATTATAGCATAAAATAAAAAAAGAAGGTGTATTTCCAAATTATTTGGTTGCAGCCAGTATTACACTGATACCAAAACCAGACAAAAATCCATCACCACAACAAAATAAAGAGGCTTATAGGCCAATCTCCCTGATGAACACAGATGCCAAAGTTTTCAATAAATTACTTGCAAGCCAGATTCAAGACTACAACAAAAGGATTATCTGTTATGATAAAGTTGGCTTTATCCCAGAGACTCAAGGATGGTTCAAAGATTTATGTAAATCAATGTGACCCCCCACACAAACAGAATCAAGGGTAGACACCATAGATCATCTGATTAGAGCAGACAAAGCCTTTTATCAAATCTAACTTTTATCAAATTTCAGCTTCACGTGAAATTTCTGGAGAATCTAGGAATACAAGGGACACATCTCAACAACAAAAAGACGATATATAAGCCCATTATCAACATCATGCAAATTGAGAAAAACTCAAAGCATTTCCACTAAAAATGAGCAACAAATCAAGGATGTCCATTCTCTCCTCCTGTTCAATATAGTATTTAAAGTCTAAGCTAGAGAATTAAAACAAAAAAAGATAAAGAAGAGGCAAAACAGGAAAGAAAGAATAAGTATTCTTATTTCCAGGTACTATGATTCTAAACACGAAGACCCTAAAGATTCACAACAAAGTAGCAGGATAGAAAATAAATTCAAAATTTACCAAAATCAGTGGTTGTCCTGTTTACCAATGACAAAGGCCAAGAAAGAAAACAGCGAAACAATCCCATTCATAACTGAATGCCGAAAAATATCTTGCAATAAGTCTAACAAAAATGTGAAAGAATTGTGCAATGAAAATTTTAATACACTGAAGAAAAAAATGGAAGATGCTAGAAGAGGGAAAACTTTCCTGTTGGTAGAATTAATATTGTGGAAATAGCCATTCTACTGAAAGCAGTCTACAGATTCAATGAAACCCTACATCAAAATTCCAACGCAATTCTTTATAGAAATTGAAAAACAATAAGCAAAACAACAACAAAAACCACACAACCCTCAAAGTCAGCATGGAAACACAAAAACCCTAGGATATCCCAAACAATCCTGAATAAGAAAAACATGACTAGAGGTATCATCGCTATCCCTGTTTTTTAGTTATACTAGAGCTATCGTAGTGAAAACACAACACTACTGGCACAAAACAGACAGATTAAGGGATATAACAGAATTGAGAATTAGATATAAGCTCTCACTTTTAAAGCAGTCTGAGTTTTCACAAAGGGGCCAACACTGGAAAAAGAATCTTCAATTAGATATGCTGGTCAAATTCGATGGCTACAGGTAGAGGAACAAAACAAGATCCTATCTTTCTTCCACCACAGTACTCAACTCCACATGGATCAAGGACCTCAACATAATACCTAATATCCTGAATCTGTAGAGAATGATGTAGGTACAACAACGGACCTTCTGAACATGATCTTTTTAGTGTAGGCATTAAGACTAACAACTGACAGGTGGGACCTTGTAAAGCTAAAAGTACTATGCATGACAATGGACGCCATCCTTCTAATGAAGAGGGGGTTACAGTTAAGAGATTGCCTTGGGTTTCAGAGGAGACTTTGAACTTTTAAATAGTGCTGAGACTGTAATAGATTTGGGGGGACTTTAGAAGTTAGACTAAATGTATTTTTGCATTATGATATGGCTACAAGCTTATGGGGGCCAGGGTGTAGAATGTGGTGGTTCAAATAAGAATGTCCTCCAAAGGCTCATATATTTGAATGTTTGGTCACCAGGGAGTGGCACTATTAGGAGGTGTGGCCTTGTTGAAATATGTGTAGACTTGTTGGAGGAAGTAAGTCACTGGGGGTGGGCTTTGAGGTTTCAGAAACTCAAGCCCAGCCTAGAGGTTCTCTCTCTTCCTGCTATCTACGGATCCAGATATAGAATTCTCAGCTCCTGTGTAACTCTTGCTGGATTGGCTCTTGTCAGACTCCCTAATTTTTATGGAACTGGGCTTGTCTCAGGGCCCCATCATCCCTAGAGGAGAGTGTCCTCATCCCAGGGAGCTCTTCTCTTATTTCCTTTCTATCTTGATTTCCCTATGAGTTTTGCTAGTTCCACAAAGCATCAAAGGAGATATTTTAAGAAGTATTTTATATAACCTAAAGAAATATTTCTGCAGCTATATCTAGCTCAGAATATCCGTTCTTCCATACGCTTAACCATCTTTTTTGGTTATGACCATTTTCTATTTTTAAATATAAATATTAGTAACTATGCATTCCATACTTTATTATCTGAAGTCCTAAGGGTGTTTTGTTTTCAGACAGTATCAAGCCATTGAATCAAGCTGGCCTGGACTCATTGAAACGCCCAAGTAGCCTCAAACTTGCAGTCCCTCTGTTTTATGTCTTAGGTCTTAGCCTTTTAAAATTTGGCATTATAGGCATTCGCCACTACTTGGACTCTTTCAAAAAGTCTTAAGATTCTAATATTTTTTCCCCAATGAGTGGAGTTTTAGATAGTAAGCTCAGTCTTCTGAAGGAGTAAGTACTACATCTTGGTCCAAGGCTTGTGTCTCCATAGAGGCTCAGGATATGAGGCATAGCTTCAGGATATTATTAACCTGTAGTCTGTTTTTATGCTGGCTGCTGTCTTTGAGATTGCCGGGACAGATAAACTGCATGGCTTGCTCTTTTGCACAGGCCTTTGTTTACCAGTGCTGAGGAGACATTCATTTACAGCCAAGTCTCCATCTTTGCTCTTAGGGGATCATTTAAAAATTCACTTAGTGTGTTAGGTGTTCTGTCTGTACATACATCTATGCACCACTTGCTTGCCCAGTGCTTGAGGAGGCCAGAAGAGCGTGTTGAATGCCCTTGGACTGGAGTCACAAAGGATGATGAAGCTCTTAACCACTTAGCCATCTCTTCAACCCCAAGGGGATCACTTTCCTCTAGAGCCCTTTGACAAATCCAAGTTTGAACCAGGCCATTTATCTGGTTCCCTGGGCTGCAAGCTCTTCTGCACTGACCTTCATGGCATTAAAAGCCTGGTTGGTAAAGAGCGCTAAGGGTGGGAGAAACTGTCTTCCCCAGTGACTCTCTCCCCTCCCCTCCCCAACAGGTTTTTCGATACAAGTGGTAATTCTGAAAACATACACACAAGTGCTCTGGCATGTTCTGTATGGCAATTATGTTAATAAATAAAACACTGATTGGCCAGTAGCCAGACAGGAAGTATAGGTGGGACTAACAGAGAGGAGAATTAAGGGAACAGGAAGGGAAGGAGGAGACTGCCTGCAGCCGCTGCCAGGACAAGGAAGATGTAAGGTACCAGTAAGCCACGAGCCACGTGGCAAAGTATAGATTAATAGAAATGGGCTGAATATGAGAGTAAGAGCTAGACAATGATAGGCCTGAGCTAATGGCCAAGCAGTTTAAATAATATAAGTGTATGTATGTTTATTTTATAAGTGGACTAAGGGACTGCCGGGGCTTGGTGGGACTCGGAGAGAAAATTCTCCAGCTACACACAAGTAACATTATAAAGTAACTGGGCTGATTGCTAGTGCAATGATATCAAATGATGGAAGCCTGCTTCTTGTCACTGCTCTTGAGTGGCTAACCTCAGAGATCCACCCATGACAAGCAAGTATAGTTTGCTTCCTGCCTAGCCCTGCTCTGCCTCCATCTATTGCTACAGACATAGCCTGGGCTGTGAATCCTTTGTGGGAAAATGACTCCGGGACACAGCCAGCTCTCTGGGACTCTGGGAGGGTAAGGCTTTCACCCTGGACTTCTTTGGGAGTCCCAGGACCCCCCAGATATACACCCTGCATCACAGCTGAGCTGCTCTAGCTCTGACTCAGGAATCCCTGCCGAGGGCTTGGTCCAAGTCATCTTCCTGTGGGTATGTGACTGCTCCCCATCGGGCCACAGATATGTTTTACTTCTTAATTCATCTATTTACTATGTCATTATGCTCTTTTGTGTGTCCTTATGCTGGGGTAAAAGACCCAGAAGCCTCTTTGAAGTGACCCAAGTAGGGTGATTTCAAGGAGGTTCGGGGACTGTTCCCTTCACACTTAGCACCATAGCCCAGTGAGGGGCACTGTTCAGCTTTGAGGGCACCAGGAGATCACAGGAATGCCCATGAACTCAACTGTGCCAGGCAATAAAGTCCTGTCTCCATGAGCCACACATCTTAGGGCTCTAACACCTAAGGAGGCTTTCAGTAGGTCAACCTGTTTCTGCAGTTAAGGAGGAAGCTTTTAGGGAGTCTGAGGTCCAGATACTTCTGGAAAATGCTCCCTCACTTTCCCCCGTGGCCTTGGAATGTCAGGACAACCTTTCAAGGCTCCACCATACTGAGGGCCCCTGGACACATACCCTCACACCATCCTTGGGAGGAAAGAGGTATGCAAACTGTGCTGTAAACCCAGGCTGCCAGATGCAGGTGTCTCCAGCGAAGGCCCGAGACCTTTCCGAGAAGAGTGGGAAGGAAGCTACGCTTCCTCCAGAAAGATGTGCAGAAGGCTATGGCTCAGCCCCCTCCACTTAGTGTCTGTCCTGGACTCTTCAGTCAGCTTGCCTGAGCTTCCCACGGTTCCTCTGAGAACAGCTTCGCAAGATCAGGAGTGACAGCTAGCTCAATGGTGGTCCCTCAGACAGAGCATGGACAGGACCTGTGCTAGTCTCTCTGCTGAGGAGACCTTGGCCCTGCTTTATGGCAGACACATTTAACCTTGGTGCCTTTCTGTGGAGGAAGAAGAACCTGGCAATTCTTGATCAGGGGGATTTCTGCAAATCCTTCACGTAAGCCTTGCTCTTGAATCTAACAATAAGACCAATGACTTGGTCCCAGGACTTGAGATATTTGGGGCTAGAGGCAAAACAACACTTTTCTCCTTTGTCACTGGAAAAATATTGCTCTCTTCTGCGTTAGAAACAGTGACCCGCCCCCCCCCCCTTCTCCGCTTCCTGACTTTGCTGTCTATCCTTAAGGGAGTCTGGCCTGGTAACCCAGAAAGGTAGTCGGTAATACTCACAGGATTTCAGGTGAGGGGCTTTCTATGCCTCGACCTTTGCTCCCTCTTGTTGACCGTTGATTATGCCACTGTCTTTAGACTGTTCCTCCAGAGTAGCTCTTGAGTTCTGCTACCTGATGCATGCCACCTGCCTGTGGGCAGTTTCTGCATTAATCCTCTTCTTTCCTCCCTACATATAGGAGCCTGCTTAGGGCGGGTCATGGATCAGGCTACACATACACCGGTGTAGAGCAATCAGAGGAAGGAGGAGGTAAAGGAAGAAACAAGGGCATTGCCTACCTTTGTATGAATACCCCCCAGAATCCCTGGTAGCTCCTTGTGACCTTGGAGCCAGTGTTCTGCTCCTTTGTTAGGCAAGTAGTCAAACACTGGCAGGCTTGGAGGCCATTGAAGATGGACTGGACCTCTAATTAGCTTTGGGCACTGCCTCCTGTGTCCTGATGACACACTAATCTTAAGGAGGGAAATAACACAGTTGTCCTCTTAGGATTTGGAATACTATGTGAAAGAAGCAGGGGAGCATCCTCCACAACATATAAGACATGATGGAAAGAAGGCAGGTGGAGATAGCAGGGCTTTGTAGAGGCCCATTAAAGGAGAGCTATTTCCTCTCCATAAAGCATGGCTGTTTTCATAGATTTAGTTTTCTTGTATTAAATTCTTTTATCTCAACTGTTTTATGATTTTTTTCAATTAAAAAAATGGTTTCTGAGTTGTCCTGTGGCTCCAGGAAGAGACATGACATTTAGAAACCATACCTTCTACTGCATCTTCTGCATGGCTAATTAACTGCTTAGGACTTCAGTAATGGTGCTGATGTTGGAATGTTGCAGGTCATGAGGCTAATTACAATTTATCTTGGGCTATCATTAGACTCTTAAATAACCATTCTTTGCCCACATCTGTGACAGACCTAACATTCTGTGACTAACAGATAAAACCTTTAGGATATATTAATACAACAAAGCACCCAGCTCCCGCCAACCATAAGACAGCGTCTCAGGTCTACAACAGAGATTTCCACCCTTTATGTAATTGTCTACCTAATGTTTCTATCAACATTTTTAAAAGTGCCTTGACTTATGACTTTGTTTATTCTGTCACATGAAGGTTTCCTTAAACCGTTGCTGCACTGGAACATAGAATTCAAGGTAATCTGAATCTATGTTCCAGGACCATGGCCACTCACATTTATTTATCTTTGTGATGAGAGCTGTGTTGGAAAGATTATAAAATTACAGACATACCACTGCCCCCCTGTATAAAACAGTTAATCGAAAGGAACCTGTCAATAACATGGATATGAAGGAAAATTCCTTAAAATTTTGTAACTTCAAGAAATAGAATATACCTAAAGGTATGTCAGGAGGATGGGCTATCTTCTTAGTGGGACACACACATACACACCCCAGAAGCCGTTCCTCAGATGCAGTTGCTTACAGCTCCTTGTAGACAGTGTCACCAGAGACCCTGTGTGGGTCATTTTCTAAATCCACTATTTTTATTTATGTCACAGGCTAGTTCTACTTTCATCCTAGTACAATGTTGATGTTCCATTTTCAGTTTAAATCACAGAAAATCTGTAAAAATTACATTTGTAAGATTTTTTTTCTCGTGTTTGATCTTGTTGATTTCTATGGTAATTATCATTTAAATAACTTGTCAGCTTCCAATAAAACAAGCCAAATAATAATCTCCTAAAATTCACTAAAGACTGATCTACACTGAGCCTGATTTCTGAGTGTTTTATCATCTTACTACAATTTAAAAGTCATTACCAAAGCCCACTAAGCATCATAACTTCTCTGGTAAGGAATCTAAGGTCATAAGAACTTCAAAACCCCACTTGGAGTTGGGCAGCTGGTTCAGGGTCATAACCCAGACATTTGAGGCCCAAAATCTCTTGGCAATTATAGTTCTCTGTGTAACATTATTACAGATTTGAGCAGCTGTATGTTTTATGCTGAATAAACAGAATCTGATATCCTTGCTCTATTCTGTAAAGCAAAATTAGTTAAAATAATTATCTAAATAAACCATACTTCAAAATTGTACATGTTAAACTAATCATCTTATAACTTACCAAAAGTCAAATATCTTCTAACAGTATTTGTTTAAATCATTAAGACTCTGAATGCCTGTGTCTGATCTCAATCAACTCCAAGATTCTGTTTGTGCTGGGAGAAGTATGGAAGAAACAGCATCCTTTCTGTTTATTGGTCATTTCTGTAAACTGTTCTGAATGTTCAGTGATACTGTTAATATTGACCAACACTTGATATTCTAAAATGTGATTAAAGACATGCCTTAACTGTGAGTTCTATTGTCCATGTACAAATGCCTCAGAACATCTCACTGGACTTACTAAGAGGAAGCAGAGTGCATTCTTGGAAGAAAAAGAGCAGAGTAGCTAGACTACCATTCTCATCTGGACACATTTGAAAAGAATGAGCAGCTTGTGGAGTCTATGAAGCAGACAGGATGATAATTATTCAGATAGTTCAAAACTGGAGGCCAGTTCAGTTTTAGCCAAATGCTGTAGATATAAGATCTTCATACTATCTACCCATCAAAGTGACCTCCATATATCTATGTATGTAATAAAGAATGAGTACTTTCTATGTGCTAGACATGTCATGAGTATTGATATCATCATGAGAAGCTTATAATCCAGTGCAAAGAAACAGGTAACAATAAGACTGAAGCAGGTGCTATGCTACCATAAAATAGGGAGAGTGAGTGAGTGATGGGAATGCTGGGTGTGATGGTTAAAAAGTCAGAGAAACTCTCTGAGATTTGAGATGCCATGATGGTGAAAGCCATGGCAAAGGGTATACAGGTGGAAGGAGCTATAGATTCTAAACCCCAGGGCTTCACCTGATGCTGGATAGACAGCCTGAGCCTGTGCATTAATAAGGGGCTGCTGACACAGGATGAGTTCAGAAAGGCAAGCCAGGCAAACTTGGAGATAATTTGGGTTTTGTTCTAAATCATTTATTAGGGACAGAAATGCAATAGTGAGATCAGCTCAAAATCTCTTTTGCAGTCAAACAATTGCTTGCCAGCATTTTCTCAACCCCCGAGCAATGCTCAGAAGACATTTGCTTCATATATATGCTCTACATTTAATATTTTGGCAAGGACTATGGGAACATGTACAGTGACTAATATTATTTAACATTATTACAGATTGGCATTGTCCATGAGCAAGAATAAATCTCAGATCATGTCTGCCTTGCCTATTGACTTCTTTTCAGTGCAAACACCTGTTGGGATGGATTGACTTACTTCTTGGACACCTGTAGGGATTATTTGCTTTTCTCATGATGGGAAATGTTTACAAAGTAAGCCATACTCCTTGGCTCAGTTGTTTGGGGATTTACAGGATTTCCTTTCTTGTGGAGATAAGCTGTATTGTGTGCAGTCACAAGGGGATTAAGGAATTGTTTACCAGCTCATAAAGAGGTAGAACAGGATCAGAGCCTCTGATGAAGGGGCAGAAGGAAGAGAGCTAGGTGTAACCCCCCACTGATTTCCCCCTTTCCCACAGAGTGAAAAAGGGAAAAATGCAGTTAAATAAATGAATTTCTCAGAAAGTGGCACAAACAATAAAACACAGTCAAGAAGCAATAGCAAGCATGTTAAGGTAATAGCCCAATACCCAGGAGATTTGGTACCCTTTCTTGAATACCTTAAGAGACTGTTCTGTGAAGACTGAAGGTCTTGACACAAAGAGCTATGTCTTGGCTGTGCATTCTTGCTGCCTATTATCTGTGCTAGTTTGGAATGAGCATAGTAGAGTGGGTCTGAGAGGAAAGCACCATGGGATCTGGGGGGTGTGAATGGGATCAGGTGACCTCAACATGGCTAGTTGGGCAAATGTACTTTGATTGAGGAATTCAGAGCTGGACTGCAACCAATTGGCTTTGGTCAGTTGAACACTCATGATGGAGACAAGCTTTTCTTGGTAGTTTTATAGGCAGGGCTCCAAGACAAGCTGTAACATCTATAGATCAGGCAGAAAACCAGGCACTGACTCCTGTGGAGGTAGGGAAATGGGGGGCATAGGAGGAAGGTGTTTCACTCTCAGCTCTTAATTTCACCTGCATGTCGAGCAGGAAACAGAACTGACAAACTCAGACACGACACCTTTGCCCAAGATCAAGAGGTGGTTCGGGTTGAGGTGCAATCTTGGGGTGGTTCCTTGACCTGAACTACCCCAAGTTTCCAGTCAGATAAGAGATCTTGTTATGTGAAATGTGCTCCTCGGGGTCATGACTTACTTATATGTTCAGATCCTAACCCATTGTACCTCAGAACTTCAGAGTGTTTGGAAGCAGAACCTTTGAGGTCATTACATTAAAGCAATGTCTTTAGAGCAGTAGTTCTCAACGTTCCTAATACTATGACCCTTTAATACAGTTCCTCATGTTGTGGTGACCCCCAAACATAAAATTATTTTTGTTGCCACATCATAACTGTAATTTTGCTCCTGTTATGAATCATAATGTAAATACATGTGTTTTATGATGGTCTTTTTGGTGTTGTGACCCATACGTTAATTACCACTGTTTAAAAGTTCTAGTCTAATGTAATAGATAGACATGGAGAAGGCACCTACTAAGGGAAATAGAAAAGAAAATAGCTATGTGCACACCTTGATATTAGACTCCTAGCCTTCAGAACTGTAAGACAAAACATCCCCATTGTTTAAACTGCACAATCTTCGTTTCTATTCTATCATATTGAGAGCCACTGGATCACTCCTAAGACATTAATACAAACCTTTTAATTCTGTAATGCGTTGCTAGCAGCCAGAGAGGAATGGCTACTGCAGTCTGTACTGTGGGGTGGTTACATGTGGATGGGTAGATGCAAGAATGTATGGCAGAGATGCCTCCTGAAGCAATGTACAGTAATGTAAGTATGTCAATGGCTCCTATACAAATGAAGAATGTGATTCTACCTGTGTGGGCAGCATACAAAAAGCCTGGCTAAATCTATTTTGTCTTTTTTTTTTCAGAGCTGAGGACCGAACCCAGGGCCTTGAGCTTGCTAGGCAAGCGCTCTACCACTGAGCTAAATCCCCACCCACCCCTGGCTAACTCTAGAGAGTGGGTCTCTGGCTACACTAAATATTGTGGACAGTGTGCAGGTATGGATGAATGCTCACTAGCAGAAAAGCCATGTAAGAGGAAAACTGAAAACTGAACAACACTCCTGGGAGTTTTGTCTGCATATGTCCCAGGGGTTTTGAGGAGCTGCATAGGAACAGATGGTAGACGGTGAAGCTGTGGAGGAAAGTCCCATGTAGCTACCTCCCAAGCAGATTTGTGGGGGGTCCAGGGTCAGAAGCCAGATGCACCCTTTAAGTTATTGAGAAGATGGGCTGTGGCCTGTGGACATCAACTCCATTTCCCCAGGAAAACTTTCGAGGAGAAGCTGTCTACATTGAAACAGCTGAAATTCACTCAGGCCTTTAAAAAGCTGCACTGTTTGGTGGTCCTCAAGCAGATTCATATATTTTGTTACTGTTCCTTATAATAAAATTGATCATTGAAGGACAAAAAGAAAGATGTGTGCTGTGGGATGGTCTGTATGTCAAATCTGTTGCTCTGATTGGTCAATAAATAAAACACTGATTGGCCAGTGGCTAGGCAGGAGGAAGTATAGGCGGGAAAAGGAGGAGAAGAATTCTGGGAAGTGGAAGGCTGAGTCAGAGAAACTGCCAGCCGCCACCATGACAAGCCACATGTGAAGACACCGGCAAGCCACAAGCCACGTGGCAAGGTATAGATTTATGGAAATGGATTAATTTAAGCTATAAGAATAGTTAGCAAGAAGCCTGCCATGGCCATACAGTTTGTATGCAATATAAGTCTCTGTGTTTACTTGGTTGGGTCTGAGCGGCTGTGGGACTGGCAGGTGACAAAGATTTGTCCTGACTGTGAGCAAGGCAGGAAAACTCTAGCTACAGATATGGCTGACACTTCCTTTCTTTGGTGCTGTTCTAGAACTTGTTCCCAGTCCCAGATACTTCTCCTAGGTTGACTGCAATCTATCAACCACTGGGGTAAAGGAACTACGTTTAACAAGACAAGACAGTATTTGTAACATGTTCTTTCCCCAGCAGTTAGGGCTGTAGAGTTAACCCTTCTGCAGTCCTGTGACACCTTGCAATTCATATGTTCGACCAGTGAGTCTTTTAATGGGCATCTATCTATCCACTCACCACTAAAGCCATGAACTTTTCCGGAGATGAATTGTGCCTGCTGTCTAGGTGCCTCAGACTCTGTAGTCGTAGGTGGTGTGTTCTAGGCACTGGATACATCAACACATTTATATACAAAGGACTTCATAGACTTAAGGCAGTATTGGCTTAAAAATTCCCCAATTATCAAACAATGTTGAGAAGATAAAGGTATGATACTTGACCTTACATCTGACATCCTGAGTTCAGTTCCCAGAATCCTCATGGTAGAAGGAGAAAATTGATTCCTGAAAGTTGCCCTTTGACCTCTACACGTGTGCCTTAGCATTAGTGGAGCCCTACATACATATACCACAAAAACTTAAACATAATCCAAACCATAGAAAACCCAAATGAACATAATTTCATAGTCTAATATGATTTGTTGGTGCTAAATGAAAATTAAAATATAAAGGTTTTAAAAAGGCATATAGGATGAAAGATTATTTCTTCAAATTGTTTACTTTTACATGCCTATTAGTGTTTATGTGGATTTGTCTATATGTGTGCAAGTGTAGAGGTAAGAGGTCAACTTTGGGTGTCATTCTTCAGGTGCCAGCCTCTTTGTTTAGAATTATATTATACACACACACACACGTTTGGGATTGTGTATCTGTGGAGGACAGGGGATAATTTATTGGAGTCAGTTCTCTCCTTCAATCATGTGAATTCCTGGGGATTGAACTCAGACTATCAAGCTGGGTGGCAAGCACCTTCTTAACCAGCCTACTAGCTCTGGCCAGCCTTGGGTTCTTATATAAAACAGTTTGCTCCAACTCTCACAGAGATCCACCTGCTGTGATTACAAGTGTGAACTACCTTGCCAGGCTTCAAGTTCTATGAAGGATTAATGGTAAATTCCTCCAAACATTAAGGGAAGAAATTGAAACAATTCCTCCTTTTCATTTCAGCAGTGTTGGGGACTGAACCTAGCAAATCCTCCTTGTGTGGAAGTCAAGAGCTTGGAGTTCCTGTTCTACAATTCCCTACAATCACAAAAGCTGATTGTATCTTTGCTACCCCATTCTCTGAGGCCAGCATTTCACAAATACTCAAATAAACAAGCAACAGAAACCACAAGCCTGTGTGAACACAAATGCGGAGCACAACCACAGATCAGTGCATCATTCAGGTGTGGCTGGGCAAGCCTGTCATGCCAAGACTTGGGAGGCAGAGGGAGAAGGATCAAGAATTCAAGACTAGCCTGAGCTTAATAGTGAGCCCCAGGACAGCCAGGACACAATGTAATTGATCTCCCAAACAAACAAAACACTAAATCATATTAACTCCAGCGGTAAAAAGGGATTACACACCGGTGGCTCCAGGACTGCACAAGTAGTACCTGATAGCCAGGTTACCCTTCCTTTTCCTGGCTTTGCCAAGGCTCAAGACTGCCAGAGGGCTCCTGGTGCCTGAAAGGGCATGGCATTAGGACAGGGGTATGAGCATGGAAGAAGGAAGGGAACACTGTTCTGCTGGAGTCCCTGGCCATGCTAGGTGGCTTAGGGACTGGAGCAGATGGACTTACCTAGACATAAACACATAAAGTATGCAGATAAACTCATACACAGAAAAATCAATATAAACAAATACATTGTAATTGAAGAGTGATATTCCACCCTTGGAAATAACTACCACAGGATTCAGAGTTCTGCAGGAATACTAAGCAACATAATAAACACATTTACCATGAGCTGACAGCATTTTTGCTATGTGTTGCCTACATTGATGTATATGTACTTAGAGAGTAAATCCTTTAGCAAAAGTAACCCAAGTCCCTTTTTCTATGAACAAGGTTTAATAACAAAAAGGTTCAAAAGTGAAATAAATCACTCTACCACCATCTTAGTATTCTTCCATCACTCTGGCCCCACAAAGCCTCCCTCCGGGGTCTCTGTCCCTCTGTCCATCTGTCCCTATAGGCTAGCCCTCAGGTTCAGGCTCTCTGGGATGCATACCAGGCCTGGGGTAGGCTGGATGAGTGGAAGCAGAATCTTCACCTCCCTAGGCTCCACTGCAGGTGCAGACAGATTGAGAGAAGGGTCCATGGCTCAGCCACACAAACCTCCGCAGGACTTCCATGAAGTCAGGAGAGGTCAGAGCCTGGAAACTCAGCTCCATTTAAACTACTGCTCCAACAGAGCAGGTGGGCCACATCATGGCCTGAAGCTCCATCCCCTTCACAGGGCCACACCTGCCACCTCTGCCAGCCATGCCCTGGATGTAGCACGAATCCTAATTGATCTTAATAAAAACCCAGAGCCAGATACCAGGGTAAATGCTGAAAGATCAGGGAGACAAAGGAAAAAGCCATAGCCACCTCTCACCTCACCAACTCCTCAGCTGGAAAAAAAAACCTGAGCTCCTGTCTCCTCCCACCTTATATTCCTTTTTTTTTCTACTCAGCATATCACCTCCTTTCTCAGCCTCCTTAGTCCTGGGATTAAAGGCATGTGTGTCTCCCAAGGACTGGGAGCAAAGGCATGAGATCCCAAGTGCTGGGATTAAAGATGTGTGCCATCACTGCCTGGCCTCTATGGTTAACTAGTGGCTGGCTTTGCCCTCTGATCTTCAGGCAAGCTTTATTTGTTATAGCATACACAGAATATTACCACACCTGGATGCAGACACGCCCCTGAAACAACCCCACTTCAGGTGAACAGACCATGCCCAAAACTGGCAAGAAAGTTTGGCCCATCTGGGTTCCTACACCAGTTTGTGAAGGGGGTGGGACTTTACCCTTAGCTAAAACCTCACACCTGGTGGATCCTTTCTCTAGATCCCAGGGTCTCAGCTAACACCAGGTGCGTAGCTCTTTTCCTTAGCATACAAGTCACCAAGAACTTGAGAATTAACTGAATGACTCCAAATTTGTTTCTGCTGTGGTGATTCACTAAGTAGTTCAGTCAGAATGAGCATGAAGTATGTTGTGTGTTAAATATTTGTAATGAATAATCTCTAAACATAAAATGTCAGTGAATAAACTTGTGCGTCACCTCTTTTTTTGCGAGATGTGAAACAGGATAAGGGATGATATGATGATGTGCAGACCCTGACTTTAACGTGTGTACTGGATAGTTTTTGTCAGCATGGCCCAAAGTAGAGTCACCTGGAAGAAGAAACCTCAGTTGAGGAATTGTGTCCATCAGACTGGCCTGTGGGGCAATTCCTTAATTTATGGTTGAGTATGGGGGCCCTGGTCACTGTGGGTGTGACTCTAAGCAGGAGATCCTGGGCCTTACAAAGCAGGGTGAGCCAACATGGAGAGCAGGTCAGTAAGCAGTGCAGCCCTGTGTTCTCTGCTTCAGTTCCTGCTTGGGCTTCTGCTTCATGATGGACTGTAACCTGTGAATGAAAGAAGCTCTTTCCTCCCCTTCCTTGCTTTTGGTCAGTGTTTTCTCACAGCAGCAGAGCAGCAAATTAATCTACATATCTGGATAAGGTGTGTTCTTTTGTTTGTTGTTTGAAGCAGGGACTGAATATATACTCCTGCCTGAGTGAGAACTTCCAATCCTACTGTCCAAGCTTCTCTAGTTCCAAGTGCCAAGCATCTACCACTATGATAAATACATCTTTAAAAAATAGGTTTTTCATAGTGTAAGGACTATGGAATGAACCATTACCCCCTATTTCAAGTTGTACTACAGAGCTATAGCAATAAAAGCAGCATGATATTGACAAAACAAAACAAAACAAAACAAAAAAAACAAAACAAAAAACATACACCCTGATTCAATGGCATGGGATGAAAACTCAGATATAAATCCATATATCTATGAATTCCTAAAAGAAGCCAAACACTCACACTGTATCTTTCCCTTGTGGTGGTGGTGGTGGTGGTGGAGGCGGCGGCGGCGGCGGCGGCGGCGGCGGCGGCGGCGGCGGCGCACGCCTTTAATCCCAGCACTTGGGGAGACAGAGGCAGGTGGATCTCTGTGAATTCAAGGCCAGCCTGGTCTACAGAATAAATTCCTGGACAGCCAGAGCTACACAGAGAAACCCTGTCTCAAAAAACCAAAACCAACCAACCAACCAACCAACCAAACAAACAAACAAACAAAAAGGGCAGTATCTTCAATAAACAATACTGGTCAATGTAGTGATATATTGTGTACCCTAGTAAACTTTGCCTGAAGATCACAGGACAGAATAAAGTGCTGTGGGATGTTCTGTAGGTCCTGTGGGAGCCCATTCTCAGGTTCTTTGTGGCGTTACCCAGCAGGTCCGTATAGAGGATGATTAGGACCATGGGCCTGAGTGCAGGTGTTTGAGATGGTCTGCACTTGGCTGTGCTGGGGGATGGTCTGTATGTCAAGTTGCTCTGATTGGTTAATAAATAAAACCTGATCGGCCGTGGCTAGGCAGGAAAGATAGGCAGGACTAACAGAGAGGAGAAAAAAAAGGACACAAAGGCAGAAGGAGACGCTGCAGCCGCCGCAATGACCAGAGAGGCTGCAGCCGCCGCCATGACCAGAGACACTGCAGCCGCTGCCATGACCAGCAGCATGTGAAGAGCCAGTAAGCCACCAGCCACATGGCAAGGTATAGATGTATGGAAATGGATCAATTTAAGATAAAAGCACAGTTAGCAAGATAAGGACAGTTGGCAAGAGGCCTGCCACGGCCATACAGTTTGCAAGCAATATAAGTGTCTGTGTTTATTTGGTTGGGTCTGAGCGGCTGTGGGACTGGCGGGTGACAGAGATTTGTCCTGACTGTGGGCAAGGCGGAAAAATCAAGCTACATTTGGCGCCCAACGTGGGGCTAAAGAAAAAAAGGGCTAAAGAAAAAAAGGGAGGAAAAAAAAAAGGGACTAAAGAAAAAGGACAAATGAACAGGGATAAAGGCCGGTGTTATGAAAAAAAAAAAAATACTAAAGACAAAGTCCCTTAACCAAGAGGCGCTCCAATAAAGTGTGATCTGAGAAGAATCCTCGCGTGGTGGTAAAGAGGATTCAGAACTCAACACACGGAGCGGTGACGTCGGTAAGTTCTCCAGGAACGGTGACGTCGGTAAACGCCCCACAGTTCCTAATTCTCTCTCTCAAATGAGCGGCAGCCGCCGGTTTGAGTTACTGGCGGGTTCCTGGGGCTTGGAAGAGAGAGGAAAAGGAACCTAGACAGTTATATAAAGAAATAGAAAGTTTAAAAAAATAAAGTCGTTAAAGAGAAAGTAAAAGTAATATAAAAAATAAGCCATGTAAAGATGGATATCACACAGAGAGTTTGGATTATATTGTCTTTGGGATTTTTAACTACAGAAAAACATTTGATCGTAAAAGATGTTGAGTTAAACCAATATGTATATATTAAAGATATCTTGACTTTAAAATTTGGATATAAGGATGTGTTACTTTGGAAAGGAGACTCTGCTTTTGTCTCTACAGAAATCCAGAGCCTATGGATTTATTCCAGATTAAGATACATCAGGTTTGACCAGCCAAGACCACCTGAAAGGTCTCCGATGACACCATGGCCCAGATGATCCAGCATCCAGAGTCGTTTCGGGGCAACTGGCTCAGACGATACGGTCTCACGGACTACTCCATGATCCTAAAATTTTCTTTGCATCCCCATAAGATACAGCGCCCCCCTCCAGCAGGAAGTAGTTAAGAGAAGCTACGCCCAAATTCCCAAATATACCAAGCTGACTTTGGAGATGTGTAAAAGTTAAAACCTTCCTTTTAAAAAAAAAAAAAAGAAAAGGGAAGTGCTGTGGGATGTTCTGTAGGTCCTGTGGGAGCCCATTCTCAGGTTCTTTGTGGCGTTACCCAGCAGGTCCGTATAGAGGATGATTAGGACCATGGGCCTGAGTGCAGGTGTTTGAGATGGTCTGCACTTGGCTGTGCTGGGGGATGGTCTGTATGTCAAGTTGCTCTGATTGGTTAATAAATAAAACCTGATCGGCCGTGGCTAGGCAGGAAAGATAGGCAGGACTAACAGAGAGGAGAAAAAAAAGGACACAAAGGCAGAAGGAGACGCTGCAGCTGCCGCAATGACCAGAGAGGCTGCAGCCGCCGCCATGACCAGAGACACTGCAGCCGCTGCCATGACCAGCAGCATGTGAAGAGCCAGTAAGCCACCAGCCACATGGCAAGGTATAGATGTATGGAAATGGATCAATTTAAGATAAAAGCACAGTTAGCAAGATAAGGACAGTTGGCAAGAGGCCTGCCACGGCCATACAGTTTGCAAGCAATATAAGTGTCTGTGTTTATTTGGTTGGGTCTGAGCGGCTGTGGGACTGGCGGGTGACAGAGATTTGTCCTGACTGTGGGCAAGGCGGAAAAATCAAGCTACAATAAGCCACTAAATTAAACATAGATGCCAGACAGTAGTGGCACACACCTTTAATCCTAGCACTTGGGAGGCAGAGATCTGTCTGGATCTCTGTGAATTCAAAGACACCCTGGACTACATGAGATTGACTCAGTCTAAGAGAGAAACAGAGCCAGGCAGTAGTAGCACACACCTTTAATTCCAGTACTGGGAAGCACACGCCTTTAATCCCAGGAAGTGATAGTTGTTTGAAGAAAGGTATATAAGGCGTGAGGAGACAGGAACTAAATGCTTTTTGGCAGAAGCATCCTTTTCAGCTAGAGGTATGTAGTTGGTAAAAAGCTTATCCCATTCTGTAGGCTGCCACTTTGCCTGAATGATGGTGTCCTTTGCTGTGCAGATAGATGCTTCTCAGTTTCATGAGGTCCAATTTATTCATTGTTGACATTAGTATGTGTGCTAATGGTGTTCTGTACAGAAAGTTTTCTTGTGCCAATGAGTTCAAGTAGCATTAGACCTGTCAGAAGAGTATTGAGATTACAAATGCTGTAAAATCAACTGTACAACACTGCTGAAGTCCATGCCATTAGTTCTTCTCAGTATGTTGACTTATATTTCTATAAATCTGATGTTAAATAAACTTTGCCTCCTATAACTGGATCTCTGCCAACTGTTAGATCACAGCCATGAGAGAAATAACTAGTATAGTGGCTGGAGACCAGGGTGTGAGAGAAAAGAATTGAAAATCACCGTGGATATTGCCAAGCCTTGATTGGTCCATTACCTGTGACATCACAAGGAGTCCATGTGAGGTAAGCTAGGTATCAGTCAATGAAAAAGTACTGCCTGGGGCTGAGTTTTGTCTTTGTAGTTCAGAGAAGCAGTTGGTTGGTGGTGGGCAAGCAATTGGATTTAGTTGTTTCTGCTAGATTTGGACTTTTCCCAACCTGTTGGATCTCAATATAGTGAGTATATTTCCAAGGATTTCAGTTTGGGCTTTTGTCATTTGGTATTTACATAATTGGTTTGGGTTTGTAGCTTTGGTGCCTGTTCTGGATCTCACTCTGTAGACCAGGCTGGACTCACACTCACAGAGATCCGCCTGGCTCTGCCTCCTAAGTGCTAGGATTAAAGGTGTACGCTACCACAGCCTTGGGTTTTGATTTTTTTTCCTGTAAGTTCTTTTTCTTTATTTCCACTTACTTTCATTTTATCAACTGCTTTTCTTTGTCATTTTTTGGTGTTGTTCTTGTGTAGTTTACATATTTACTGGCAAATATTAACTGTATAGGATGGAGAGTTTGATCATGACTTCCCATATCTGCCTATACTTCATTTTGATATTTACCTGCTCTATTTCCCTTGCTCACCCAGTGAATGTGACAAGTACTTCCAAATGAACAAAGGTTCTTCCCCCTGCTTGATCATGCCCCATAGGAAATGTGACACTTGTGTTTCTGGAACTGGAATAGTTTAAGTAACACTTTCTCTTGTTCTATGTCTTTTCCTGAAAAAGGCATTTCATTCCTTTAGATATCTGATTACAGGACTTACCTCAATGTTGTGTATATGCTATGTACTATGTTAATTGTGTGTGTGGACGAATCCTAATGTGCCTGAGAGAAGGCATCTTGATCATGAAGTATAGTCTTCTTAATGTGGTGCTGAATTTGGTGTGGTCTATCTCTCTCCCTTTAAGGATTATCTCTCATTAAGGTTTTTCTAATCTATGTTAGTCAGGGACATTGCCTGGTACTGGGCTCTTTTTAAATTTTACTTACTTGGTTTGAGAATCAGGGTAGTGCACCTTTTATGAAAAAAATTTGAAAATGTCTTTCCCTTGGGTGTATAGGCTACTGAAATATTTGGAGGACATTGCTGTTAGATGTGAGATGCTAGAATTCATCAGTAAATTGTGCTGGTCACTGTAAAAATCTTTCTTGATACTCAATACTTTCAGAGTGTTTTGTCTAGTTTTATTTCCTAGACTTTATTTTCCCTTTGATTTACTATTTCCCTCCTTATTGGGTGTATTTTCTTTTTTTTTTTTTAGCAGGGGAGAGAAGGAATGGCCAGAGGTTGCAGAGGGATAGTGATGCTAGGACAGATCTTCCTTTCAGAATGAAGGTCATTAGTAATGATGGACACTCATGGAGTTTTATTCTCACCAGACAATGTATGTGCCCATGAACTTCAGGGTTTCTGAGAGAAAGGGAGTTGCTGCAGCACCAAGAAGCAGGCTTGGTTAATATGAGACCTATGCTACATAACGGAAGATGGGATCTGAAATTTAGGCTACTTGAAGAGCTCATTGACTATATTTGGGAGTGGGGTGGGGAGATAGGGTCAATGTGTGACTGTGTGGCAGCAATGAATCTATCTTGACTTCTGGGAAAGCAACAGGGGTGGGGTGTGGATAGATGGATAGCAGTTCTCTCTACTAAAGGCATATGTCCTCGGGGGCAAGAATGCGAAAGGAAAATAATTTTAAAATCACTGTGGTTTTCTGCTGAGCCTTAATTGGTCCATTTCATGTGACATCACACAGAGTCCTTGTGAGGTATGATAGATACTAGCCAATAAAAAGGCACTGCCTAGGGCTGGATTTTGTCTGTGCTTCAGAGAAGCCATTGGTTGGTGGGAGAGCAGTTGGAGTCACTTGTTTCATAGACTTGGCCTTTTCCCCAACCTCTTGGATCTGGACATAGTGAGTTATCCTAGGTTTTTAGTTTGGGCTTTTGGCATTTGGCATTAATCTATCTATCTATCTGTCTGTCTGTCTGTATATCTATCCATCTATCTATCAACCATCTATCTATCTATTTATATTTATTTACATTATTGGTTTGTGCTGTGGGATAATGTTTTTTTTATACTGGTTTAATAAAATGTTGATTTTCCAGTAGCCAGGTAGGAAGTATAGGCAGGATGAGCAGACTAAAGGAAAGCTGGGAAGAGGAAAAGAGTCAGGAGTCACCAGCCAGATACACAGGAAGCAAGCTGACAAGGCAGAACTGTGAAAAGGTACCAAGCCACATGGCTAAACATAGATAAGAATTATGGGTTAATTTAAGTGTAAGAGCTAGTCAGTATTAAGCCTGAGCTAATGGCCAAGCAGTTATAATTAATATAAGCCTCTGAATGATTATTTTATAAATGGGCCATGGGACTGCAGGGGCCTGATGGGACCGGAGAACCTTCTGACTACAGGTTTGAGTTTTAATTTTTTTCCTGTAAGTTATCTTCATTTCAACTTATTTTCCTTTTATCAATTTCATTTCTTTGTCATTTTTGGCTTTGTTCTTGTGTATTTTACTAATTTATTGGTATTTACTAAAGGTAAGGAATTTGATCATGACTTTGATATCTGACTGTACTCTACTTTCATCATATTTATCTGCTATTTTTCACTTCCCCACGTACTGAATTTGACAAGTACTTCCCATTATAGAAAGGCTATCCCCCTGCCTGCTCATGACCTGTAGGAAGCAAAATGTGAAACTTGTGTTTGTAAAACTGGCATGTTTGTAGTAACACTTTCTCTAGTTTCCAGCTTTTTTTCTGAAAAGGGCATTTCATTCCATTGAGGTCTGATTGTAGGACTTACCTCGGTGTTGTGTGTATGCTATGTTCTTTGACAATTGTGTACATGGATGAGTCTTTAGTGTTCCTGGGTAAGGGCATCTTGATCATGAAGTATGATCTTAATGTGGTGTTAAATTTGATGTGCACTATTACTCTCATTCAGGATTTTCCAATCTGTCAGTCAAGGCTATTGCCTGATACTAGGATCTTTTTTAAATTTCTTACATGGTTTGAGAATTAGGGTAATACTTCTTTTATGAAAAGAGTTTGAAAGTGTCCCTTCCCTGGGTTTTATGTACTACTGAAATCTTGCTGATCATTGCTGTGAGTTGTTGAGACTGTAGAAGTTGATTTCCAGTTGTTTTGGTTTTGCATTCTGGGACTTAGGTTTTCTGTTTCATAATTATATTTATGTTTTTTCTTTTGATTTACTATTCTTTCATGCAGTACATCCTGACTGCATCCTCCCATCCCTCCACTCCAACCAGTTGCTGCCCACCTCCTCTCTCTTCCAGATCCACTGCTCCTCTGTTTCCCTTAAAAGAGAGCAGGCTCCCTAGGGACAGCAACTGAACATGGAATGACAAGATGCAATGAGATTATATTTAAATTTTTGTTTCTGTTCTAGTGGTAGTTTGTGCTTATATTATCTCTTTCATCATTAATTTTTACCCTATTTTTATTTTTGAAAATACAGTCTTTTATTTCCCCTTGGTTTCTTTTTCCTGTATACAACATACTTATTAGGCTAAATAAATATATAATAGGCTAAATAAATATATAATATACATAGTATATATTGTTATGTGTAGTATATATATGTTCTATATTATAACATTTACAAAATCATGTATATTATAATATATGCTAATTATAACATTATAATGTATAAGTATACTAATTAATAATTATAATTTATTATAATATATTATATACTCATAATAATCACAATTATATAATAAGTATAATATATTACACTAAATATATATATACTTTATACATTACACATAAACAATTGCATGATACAGTTTTCATACATGCCTATACTGTACTTTTCATATTTCCCTGCACTATTTCAGTATCCCCACCACATCTTTGTGACTAATACTATGACTTTTATGAAAGCCCAGCCCCCTACTTCCTCATGACCCAGAAGAGATAAAGTATATTTTATTATTGTTTGTGGACCTGCTTTGTTTTAGGTAAAACTATATCTACTTTTAGCTCTTTCCTTATAACACAACAGAACATTAGTCACTGTGCTGTGTGTGGACTCTTCCCCACAGTCTCCTTATATGTTATGATGTTTTCCAGTTTGTTACAAACTTTAACAATGGTAGCTGAAGGCCCTGGAAGATACACATCACCCTGCAGCAGCCTCAAATACATTGCTAGGTATCAGGTTTAGAATAGCTCAAGTGGACAGTTCCTTACCTCTGGCATCAATGTGAACACATTGCTAGGAATCAGGCCATACTGAACACATGCCCCTCTGTGTCACTGCAGCTACACATACATAGGAATGTATTAGGTATACTTAGGACCCTGCTGGGTCCAGTATTCAGTGCTAGGTAAAAGGACATATAGGAAACCACTGATTGGAACACTACCTTCCGCAGATGCTTAGGTGTCAGGTCCTGCTAGGTATCCTCCTCCTCTACAGCCCAAGCTCCACATACACTCCAAGGTGCCAGGTCATGCTAGATATACACCCCTACAAGCAAAGACTCACACATGACTAGGTATCAGGTTCTGTGGGGTGTCTGCCCCTCATTCTAGACAAAGATCTAACTAAATGACTACCAAGTCATGCTTAGTGTCCCCATACAGTCAAAGCCCCCCCCCATTCAATAAGCTGCTCTGGAATCAGGACCTACTTAGTACCATGTTCTCTACAAACAAAGCCCCACATATACAAATATGTATACATGTCAGTTCTTGCTAAGTATCCCCTTCCTTACTGGCAAAGCAACACTCATTTCTCTCTCCTCTCTTCCTTCCTCCCTCCTCTCTTCTCTCTCCTCTCCACTCCTCCCCTTCCCTACACACACACACACACACACACACACACACACACACACACACACACACACACACACACAGCTAGGTTACAGGTTCAGCTAGCCATCCTCTGCCTTACAGAGTGTGTCATACACATTTTAGTTTTCAGTACCTGCTGGGTATCCTCTCTCTTACATCCAAAGCCCAACATATACATACAGGTCTACATATCAGGTCCTGATACATAACCCTTCTCCATCATCATAAGGTCCACATATAACTTCCCAAGTAAATATTACAACTTGCTACATACACCTGCTTCACAGTCATAACCTCCACCCCTATCTTCAAACAAGGCAATCATCAGGCTCTGCTATTTCTCTCTTCCATTACAGCCAAAGCTCCACATACAGGTACATGGCTAGGTGTCAGGTCCTGCACAGTAGTCCCTTTCCTGCATCAAAGTCCTACCATCACATGGTAGGGTAGATGTCAGGTTCTACTACGTATCCCTTCCCCAACAGCTATAGCTCTTACTTACACACAGATGTGTTTCATCTCCTGCTAGGTACAAACTTCCCTATAACAAAAACACAATTATATACATGCTCATAAACATACAGTTTTCTGGTCCTGTTAGGTACAAACTTCCATGAAAACGTTCTCGTTCTCTCTCTCTCTCTCTCTCTCTCTCTCTCTCTCTCTCTCTCTCTCTCTCTCTCTCTCTCTCTCTGTGGTGTCAGCTACTGCTAGATATCGTTCTGTTCAAACAGAGCCCCACTTTGGCAACTAGATGCAGGTCCTACTAGCTTTCCCTTCCCCTGTAACCAAAACCCCTCATATAATACATGGCTGTGTCTGGTTCTATCAGGTATTTCCTCCCAATACAGTCTAACCCCCCCCCCCCCCATACAGAGTTAGCGCTCAGCTCCTGCTAAGTACCCTCTCCTCTAGAGCCAAAAGTCCCAATACAAATACAAACCTAGACATCAGTCCTTCTTGGTAGCTTCTTCCCTCCAGTAAAAGCTTCAGATAAAATGATAGGTGTCAAACCTGCTAAGTAAGCCCTCCTTGTCTGTTCCTCCATGTTTTATACTCACACCCAGAGATTGGACGCTAAGAACAGAAGGTGTAAAGAACTTTCAGCATTTCTCTTTCTGAATCTGGGCTCACTCACCCAATACAATCTTTTCCTAATCCATCCACTTACACAAACAGATGGCTCATAAATGAAGAGGGTTACTAGGCTTATGATTTAGCAATTTGTGACAGGTTATGGAAACCAGTTTCTTGATTAGTGGATCTCAGCACACTGTGCACACTTCCTTCCCTTGAAGTTGGTCCTGAGTTCTATAAGAATGTGAAGTGAGTGAGACATGAAGAGGAAGCCAATAAGTAGTTTTCCTCCATGTTTTCTCCTTTCCTCCTGCTTGAGTTCAAATGATGGACTTAGATCAGTACATGAAAGAAAAATAAACTCTTTCCTCTCAACTTTGATTTTTTTGTCATAATTTCTATCAGAAATAGAAAGTATACAAAGATAATATCCCCATCCCTGGTGCACGAGCTGGCTCTTTGGAGCCCATTACCTATAGTGGGATGCCTCACACAGCCTTGAGGCAGGGGAAGGGGCTTGGACCTGCCTCTATTAAATGTACCAGGCTCTGCTGACTCCCCATAGGAGGCCTTACTTTCTTGTAGGAGGGAATGGGGCATGGATTGCTGGGGGGAAGGCTGGAGGGGCAGAAGGAGGAAAGAGGAGGATCTGTGATTGGTAAGAAAAATGAATAAAAAAATTTCTTAATAAAAAATAACTAGACAATTTCCCAAGACTTGCCTCAACCCTGGCATTTTACTGCCTCTATCTCTCCTCCAGCATCACCATTGCTATCCCACCTACAAGAGAGCACTATATATCTCCACAACTGAGCTTCATGGAGACACACCTAAGCCAAGAACAGCCAAGCCATGAACCCCAAGACCAATCCAAACACTAAACACAACCATGTTGGGAAGAATTAACCAGCAAACTAGATCCAGATGAGTAAGCCCCATTACAAAAACAGAAATAACATGGAAAATACAAGACAACATTGTGCCTCCCCAAATGAGCAATCCCACAATAATGGCCAACTGTAAGAGTCCCTGAAGCAAAATTCAATACAAAGTATTTAAAAGAACGATTGTGAATATGTTCAGATAACTCAACCATGGCACGAAAAACTCATGGCACTGCAGGGAAAGCAATTTCACATTTTAAAACCTAAGTTCCATTAATATAAATATTTAAGAAGCCTTAGTTAGAGAAATTTCCTAGCAGGTTAATTTGAGTGTGATGTGGGAAAGTACCAGTTATATGAAATATCAAATTGTTCATAGCACAGAGGGAAAATGTAATTAACTTAGTTGTGTTGAAAAAGAAGAATCTCTGGGCAGTTATTTCCAACATGGAATATCAGTGTGCAATTTTGGTGAGTAGTGACTTTTTTTTTTTTTTTTTTTTTGGTTTTTCGAGACAGGGTTTCTCTGTGTAGCTTTGCGCCTTTCCTGGGACTCACTTGGTAGCCCAGGCTGGCCTCGAACTCACAGAGATCCGCCTGGCTCTGCCTCCCGAGTGCTGGGATTAAAGGCGTGCGCCACCACCGCCCGGCTGTGACTTTTTTTTTTTGAGACAGGGTTTCTCTGTATAGTTTTGGAGCCTATCCTGGAACTCACTCTGTAGACCAGGCTGGCTTCGAACTCACAGAGATCTGTCTGCCTCTGCCTCTGCCTCCCGAGTGCTGGGATTAAAGGCATGTGCCACTACCGCCTGGCTGAGCACATGCCTTTTCTTTTCTTTTCTGTGTTTTTTTTTTTTTTTTTTTTTTTTTTTGGTTTTTCGAGACAGGGTTTCTCTGTGTAGCTTTGCGCCTTTCCTGGAACTCACTTGGTAGACCAGGCTGGCCTCGAACTCACAGAGATCCGCCTGGCTCTGCCTCCCGAGTGCTGGGATTAAAGGCGTGTGCCACCACCGCCTGGCTTGAGCACATGCCTTTTCATGTGTACATTTTTGTCTCTGTCACTGTGGTACATGTATCCCTAGCTCTAAATAACACCTTTAAAAATAACCTATTCATTGATTTATTTTGTGTAGTGGTGTTTTGACTACAAGTAGTTATGGAATGCTTGTAGATCTGTACACCTCAGCCTCTAGTAGGAATCCAGGCAGCAGGGAGGGTTTTTTCATTGGAGGAATACAGTGAACAGGGAAGGGGCTTTCTTGGCCAGGACGGTCCCGAGGAACATGTGACAGCTTCCTGTACATTCTGTGGACTAAGAAAGAGTGGTAACAACTTCTTGGGGAAGTGGAAACCTCCAGTCTAGAGAAGGAAGGGTGAACATCTTCATCAATAAAGATGCTTTCCTGATAACTGCCACATTGTGTTTTGATATTTAGTCGTGGCTTATTTGCATGATGCCACAAGTAGAGGCCCAGCCTCAGATACAGAATTAAAATACAGTCTCGGTCATGGATGCCAATGCACCATTCTCTTTATTTCTCAGATGGAATCAGCTTGTCAGAGATGATTATTCATGTCTCAGTGACTTTAAGAGTTCATTGTTAATGAGAGCCATTGTTTAATGATGTTCATTATTCTAGTGTATAATCTTATTGAGTGGATATTAAAAACAAGGTACTAAGTGTACCTGCAGCAGTCACCACATGATGGCCTCACTTTATGGACCACTATCCAGATATCCCCTCTCCTAGATGTTGTGAAACCTGTGCTGGCATCTCATGCATGGCAAGGAGGAGCTGTGTCACTGTGCCATGCTTGGACACCTCAGATAAGGGTACTCATGCCCATCTGACCCAGTCCTCCTCCATGATTTTACATATTTGCATGAGTACATTTCTTTAAAGACAGAGTTTCCTGTCACACAGGCTGCCCTCAAACTCTCTGTGTAGCTGAGGATAACCTTGAACTTCTGTTCCTTCTGTTTCCCAAGAGAGCTGGGATTACAGGCATGTGCCAGTAACCATGATGTATGTGGCACTCAGAATTGAACACACATCTGCATATGTGCTCAGAACCACTCCCACTACATCCCCAGACCTTGGTTTTGTTGTTGTTTTGAAGTGCCCCCATGTCTGGTACTGTAAACCTAGACAACTAACCTTGGATGGACAGGTCATGAACTAGAAAGAAGAAGAGAACTAATACTTCCATTTTTGTAAGCCAATGCAATATGTAACTGTATTCCAAATACATATCCTTGTACCCAAGGATAAATATAGCAATTGACCCTCATCAAAGCAACTTCTTTTTTAAATATGAGACTATTATAAAGACCCATAACTCATTGAAATGCAGAAAAGTGACTATGCTATGCTAAATCTAGACTGATAAATCTGCAATTATGTCTTTTTTTTGTAACACTTTGTAATCAGTATATTAGGAGACAGTCATACATTTCAATTAACTGCTTAAATTCTGATATCCAGATTTAAGCATGTGGACATGTGACTTTAAAACATACAACAAAGCTATTCATAATTTGCTATATACTTCCAACATTAAATTGCAGTTATGTTGAAGCCTAAGTCAAATAGCAAGCCTGTAACAGACCCAAGGAACGCCTTTCCTGGATTATACATGCAAATCACTTCTTCACATACAAGGTCTCTTCACTTTAACTTGTAAATTACTTGGGCTTTGGAAGTCACTACCCAAGGGCTTATCATGGTTGAAAAGGGAAGAAAGGTGACCATGTTTTCTAACTAACTAACTAACTAACTAACTATATATATATATATATATATATATATATATATATATATATATATATATATATATATACTTTTAAAAGATGGCACAGCAGAAGGGACTGCAATCTAGAAGAGCAAGCCCTTAAGCAGTAGCTTACAATATACTTCTTTAGGAATGTATCATTTCTATCACTAACAACAGGTGGAATTATGTATTATGCCACCTTCTAGTAATGGCTGAGGCAATACAATGCAAAGGCATCACAATTAGTCCACTACATACAACTAGACAGACCAACATGTCACTACTACTTGTTTTCTTTTTCTGATTATCATTAAATACAGAATTTTAATACCACAGCTTAACAATTAAGGGTCATATAACACATACCTAGCTTGACAGTCTAATATACACAGCTATTATCAGTAACACAAGATACGATCTAACAGATGCTAGGGAACTTTTTAAAGTAGTTTTTTTTCACAAGTATTAAACTTCATTTTGCACATTTTTGAAGTCATCATACATACAGGGCAAAGTCAGAGCTTTTATATTTGTGTTTATTCTTCATTTAACTTTAAAAACACTACTATAGTTGAATATTAAAACAAAAACAATAGCCAAGTAGTGAGCATATTATGATTACAGTCCTTCCCACATTCACTACTGCATATAGAATGACAGAGTAACTGGCCCATTAAGAGGTCTGACACTGAATGCCACCGCTGGGGTGATGTTCATCGTCCTCATATGCTTCTCCGTTATAATGCCTCTGTCTTTCCTGGTTTGGATCAAAGTCCACCAGTTCTACCTGATCCATTTCATCAGTCTCTTCTACTTCCTTCCTTTCAGGAAGGAGTTTTTCCAACAAAGAGAGTTTATTAGGAGAGAGAAAGCCATTTTCAGGGAAGTTCACCTTAAACTCAATGATCAGACGTCCTTTTTCATATGGCTGACAGTATACTGGCATACCTTTGTTTAGCACACATTTTATATCTCCATGCTTGACAATCTGACCTGGGTGAGAGGTGATGACTATGGTTCGGTTGTCAAGAGTGGATATTGGCTTTTGGAAGCCGCACAATGCTTCAACCAGCTGTATGTCCATACACATGAAAAGGTCTTCTCGTTGTGTAAAAACAGCATGGTCCTTCTGGTCTAACACAATGATAATATCCCCTGGCTTCGGTCCTGGTTCTTGGTCTCCTTCACCATGGAATGTTATCTTATGACCATCTTTCATACCTTTATCAATATGAACTTCTAAAATCTTCTCTCGCACTATCTTTCTTCCATTGCAGCTTTTACACCTGTCTTTAGGACTGATGCGTTCTCCATGACCCTGGCACTCCATGCACACCGACTGCATCTGCTGAACCATTCCTGGTCCGATCTGATGAATCCTTATTTGCATACCAGTCCCCCGTCAGTTGGGACAGCACTCTACTGCTCCTTTCTTACCACCTCGGCCTTCACATTTGTCACAAATCACATTCTTCTGAAGAGCCAGTTTTCTTGTTGCAACATTATAGAAGTCCTCTAAGGTCACTGAGAGCTGATGTGCAACGTTTTTACCTCTTTCTCTTTGCATCCTTCCTCCTCTCCCAAAGAACATATCAAAGATATCCATGGGCGAGCCAAAACCACCACCTGCTCCGCCCTCTTTAATAGCCTGTTCGCCTCCTTTATCATATAATTCCCTTCATAAGCTTAAGAAATCTGTTTAAACTTTTTGCCTTCATTTGGATTCTTATCAGGGTGGTACTTCAAGGCCAATTTTCTGTATGCCTTTTCAATTCTTCCTGGGTGGCATTGGGTTTGACCCCCAAAACATCATAGTAAGTGGTTTCTTTCACCGTTTTTCACAGCCGGTGAGCAGGCCGGCACCGGAGAGCGGAAAGAGGAGCGTAGCACAGCGCGCAGCTCGGGCAGACGCTGCCTCTCCACCTCCTGCCGAGCGTTCTGGAAAGTTCCCACAATTATGTCTTTTATGGGACAGTTAGGCTGCACCTCTCAATAGTGTGATTGCATACACAAGACAAACACGACAACAGCAGTACATATGCAAATGGGGACAGGGACAGTTCCACATGAACACCACTAGAAGAAGAGTTAGAGTTGTCAGTATCCACTGAGAGAGGGAGAATCAGCCTCCTCCAGGAGCAAGCTCCCATATAGGATGCCCAGTCCCCAGTGGTTCCCAGTAGACTCAGGGACAAATGAGTAAAGCTAAATGTACTCAGGTTAGAAATACATGTGTGTAGGTATATGCACAAACCACATATACATATATATATATATATATATATGCATTAACTCATAAAGAGATCATAATTTTCGGAGGGGTACATGGGATAAGCTGAGGCACAAGGGGAAAGGGAGTTGGCAGGAGAGATTTAGATGCACTCTTCATGTTGAAGTTCTCAAAAACCACATGAGAACAGCAGACCTTAAAGGACCTAATTCAGGTTGGGCAGGGATGCTGAGGAAATGTAAAAAACTGCATCTGGAAATTTGAGGACTAGTTCGCCAAGTGATTGACAGTGTTTTCCCAAAGTACAAGAAAACACACGAATGGAATAATTTTTGCAAGTTGCTACAACTGAGAAATAGAAATTTCTGGATTAAAATGGCCCGTCACAAATGTAGCACCAGGAATGGGGAAAGTTGGTGAGGAAAATAATGGATTGGTTTGGTAATGTTTTGTATTGTTTTAATTGTAGGCTATTGATGACCAGTATAGGTATGACAAGCCATGAGTGGTTGATGATGCAACTTTTGGGTTTACAAAGTAAAGGTTTTAACATAGACCTCAGCACTGGCATTAAGGAAGAGAAGGGGCTCTTAGGGAAAGGATTGCACACATTTAAGATGTGGATGTTGGATTCTTAAGAGAGTCTGGCTTTTTGTTTCAGACTATTAGTTCTTTGAAGATAGGAATTCCAGGGTGCCTGTTGATGCTCCATTTAGGCATGATTACAAGTCAACTGTGCTCAGATATTGACCGATGAACCTTTCACTCAGGACAGACTAGAAACGAAGACCAAACCCCAATTTTACCTTCAGAAACCAAGTCTATTTTTCACAACTGAAAGGAGACCCTTGAAGAAGTGTAGGGGAGATGCAGACGAGCTGGGGTGTCCCTGCACAAAAGGCACAGAACAAGCAAAGACTTCTGCTCTAACCCTGCTCTCACAGGACCCCAACCTGCAGTCCAGGAGAGTGCCAAACCACTATAGGGCAGACACTAGTCACATGACTTCAACCTGACCAATGAGAGAGTCCTGATTGGCTATCCAATCTAATTGGCTCAGTTCTGTACATTGTCACCAGTCAGGTCACAGATCAGGATGCACAGCATGAGTTGGGTGGCTAAGAGACAGTTGGTGCCAGTCTTGTGATGTTGAAGGCAGAGCTTTCACAACAAGGACACCAGTGGCAGAGGCAGTGCACACAGACTGTGCATTAAGGCACACATCTACTCAAGCAACACCAGGTACAGCCTGGTTGGCTGCTGTCTACCAAGACTGTTTTGCTTTTATGGGACCCACAAAGCTCTCTTTGTTTGTTCAAATCACCTTGGAGTGTGGATTAGCCCATGAGCCCTTGTTCCTACTGGGTGGCTAATCAGGAGCCCACGCCTGGATTCTGAACCACCTAGGATTGTGAGCATCACTCTTTAGTCTAAATGGTTTGTGGTGGGTCCCCCACACCCACCCATCACTGCCCTAGTTTCAGGTCAGCAGGGAAGACTCCTGCAGGCAGGCCTCTCCACCAACACCCCTCATTGGACCTTGCAATCCACAAGACCTACTCCCTCCCCCAAGCCCACTCAGCCCCCTGAAACCTCAGCATCTCCCTGAGACACAAAATCTGCCAGCTCTGATTGGATCAAGAGCAACAGTTGGACGAAGAATGGCCCTCTAAGACACAGACACAGAATGCACAGATTGGACCAAGAGCAGCTCCCTCAGACACAGACACCTTTTGCACCTATTGTAGGAAGAGATGGGTAGACACCAGTGCAAAAATATATGCAACAACATAAAGAGCAATATGGCAACACCAGAACCCATCAGTTCTACAACAGCAGGACCTGAACAACACAACATAGAAGAATCGGTGGAATCATCAACGGGTCAAGGAAGAAATAAAGAAATAAATTAAAGACTTCTTATTATTCAATGAAAATGAATATACAACATACCCAAAATTATGGGACACTATGAAAGCAGTGTTAAGAGGAAAATTCATAGCACTAAATGCCCACAGAGAAGTTGGAGAAATCTCACACTAGTGACTTAACAGCACACCTGAAAGCTCTAGAACAAAAAGAAGTAAACTCACCCAGGAGGAGTAGATGCCAGGAAATAATCAAATTGAGGGCTGAAATCAATATAATAGAAACCAAGAGAACAATGCAAAAAAAAAAATCAATGATACAAAGAGTTGGTTCTTTGAGAAAATCAACAAGATAGACAAACCCTTACCCAAACTAACCAAAAGGCAGAGAAAGATCATCCAAATTAACAAAATCAGAAATGAAAAGGGAGACATAACAACAGACAATGAGGAAAACCAGTGAATTATCAGTGGTGATGATTGTGTTATAAAGAAGATGTGTGTGTGTGTATGTGTGTGTGTGTGTGTGTGTGTGTATGTGTGTGCGCCTGCGCGCGTTTGTAGTGATGGATTAGAGAGTGTGCTGCAGAGCCTTGCCCTGCAGTGAAGGTGAAGATCTGGTGTACTTCTGAAGTGTGTTAAGATGACAGAAGTGAACTGGGGTGAGTGGGTGTTCAGTGGGGCCTGATATCAAGCAGTACACCTAGGACTTGAGAAATAGGGAAATGGAGTGTAGCAAGGCTGCATATAGCAGTTTTGTGGGGGTTATGGGCCAATAGGTCCTGATACATAGAAGTTCATGTGTCCTGCCCCATCCTGTGAAAATACCCACCATAATGCTAGGCTTGACTCAGCAATATGTAACTTGCACCTGCAATACCACATACATTACATCATAAGTCCCTGCTGAACACCACTCTTCTTCCCAATACACACTGCTCAGCATAATCCCAACTGGACAAGTCGACTCACCAAGGGTAGGGGGCACTGAAATAAGATGAGGTCTGTAGATGCACAAGAAAACATGGCTATTACTCTGGGAATATATTGGTGTCATTAGGCAGATACATTCGTGAGCCATGGGGGTTTATTGCTGCTGGAGCTGAGTCTGAGCACTTTTGAAGATCTGGCAGATCCATTGCTGGGTGGTCAGGAGGATAACCCAGGTTCAGGGACTATGTCAAGGAAGGATTGATGCACTTTTGATGGAAGCAGACTGCCCATGAGTAAAGCCCTGATGGAAAGGCATGTTACTGTGTTCACCTTCCCTGCTCTCACCCAGCAGCCTACTCCACAGCTTTTCCATTGCTGGGGCCCCAGGGAAGGTAAACCACTTCTGACACCAGTGGGCTCTGGAAACCACCTGGTGAGACTTAAGGAGGACAGCTCCACAGAGATGCAAAGCCCAGTAAAGCAATGTGGAATGCCATCGCCATTGACCATCCCATGTCTTGGCCACAAAATACCTACCTTCTCACCTTGGTTTTCCTGCATACTGTGTAGACATTCAATGTCATAGGTTAGTGACGAAGACCTCATAGGGAAAATGACACCCAAATGATGTTTCTCCTCCATGGACTGTAGGAATGAAGCTAAAGGTAAGACCAAGGCCAAAGGACAAACGTCCTGGCACAAATGACTATGAGATCTCATGATCCCTGGTTCACCGCCCAGCAGAGAGAACCAGATACAATCCATACCATGAGAACTCTATGGGAGTGAAAGCTCAGCAGAGTGGGGGGTTTGGATGAAGGTAAGAGGTTTCCACAGCAGCCCATGCCAAGGACACTGAGTGGACCAGAGGCCTCGTGACTTCATTTTCTGTACTAACATGCCGCTGTGCTTAGTTCGAAGAGGAAAGACCTAGGAGTCCCATAGAATGCCCATGTAAGTTGCTCAAGGTCATGGATCTAAGAAGCTTTGTACCCTTCATATTGCTCCAGTGTTCCTAAGAGAATGAGTAAATGATGCTGTGATGTTGTGTGACCTGTGGGATGTGGCTCTCAATTTCTAAAAGAACATGAGGTATGGCCAAAGAAGACATATTGGTTTTTCCATTCATCTGGTTAGGAATCCATCAGCTCACACCTAGGAAGTTTGTGCCTTATATCAGGTAAATGGTCCCCAGTCACAAAGGACAGACTGCAGGCTTTGTCTTCATCTTCAGCTATCCTGTCCTTCCTGTGGCCATCACTGAGCAAGCCTTGAAAATCTTTTCAGTATCCTCCCGACCTAGCAGGAACCAGGCCCTGATTCCTGCCATACCTGCTCTCTATTCACCCTTTTTCACATGTAACCAGTGCTGATTTCAAGAATCCCAAATGCATTGGGAAATTCTTGCAATCAAAGAAAAGGAGTCTCAGCATAGACATTCCTGAACATAATCAAGGTTAGTCATGGAACCTATATTTTCTAAATTAAATGATGGGAGTAGGAGACAGAAACATAGAATGGGACTGTGTAAGGGAAATGACATTCAGAAGTTGTAAACACACTGGTTGACTCCTGATACATGCTAAAGTTTTCACTTATGATACTTAGAGAAAACAGGATCATTTCACACACATGAACTCACAAACTCCCAGTGATAACTGAAGTCTCATGACCATCAGAGACAGGAGTTGTGGATGTGTTGTGAGATTTAGAGTATCACACTGTCAGTGATCTGCTCTCCTGTATACTCCTCACTCTAAATGTCAGCATTAAAGCCTTGACCCTATAAGTGGTTATGGTGAACTTAGTCTGTAAAAGGCAAAACTAATAAGAATTAAGGGCTGGAGTGAAATTCCATGAAAACCCCACATACATTCCACTGGAAGCAGTGAATACACCTGTGTCCACTACCCTGGAAAGCTCAAAGTTTCTCCAGTCTGTCATTTTAAGTTTTTCTGTTACATTTATTAATATTATTGAAGTAGCAAGGGTCCAGGAAAGGGATGTGATATGCAATGTCACCACTATCACATAGGTTTGTATATTTGATCCCCAGCAGGATGTGCTGTTGGGAACACTGTGCAATACTTGCACATAGGACCTACCAGAAAACCTTAGGTGGTGGGAGGGACAGGGGATGAAAATGCCATGTACCGAACTGCATCACACTCCTGATGTCCACCCCACAAATTTCCCCATTATGTTTCCTGAGGCCCTTGTAAAGGTGAGGTTAAAGACACTCTCCACTCATAACCATTTAAAGTTATTTGATCACAGCCACAGAATGAATTAGTGTTCAAAACAGAAAGTTAGAGGGGAAAACAACAAAATGCTGTGGGTTTTCTTGAGCCTTGATTGGCCCATTGCATGTGACATCACAAAGATTCATTGAGAGGTAACCTAGATACCAGTCCACATAAGGCACTACCTGGGGCTGGGTTTTGTCCTTGTATTTCAGAAAAGGAGGTGGTTGGTGGATGAGCAGTTGGACTCAGTCATTTCTCATAGACTTGGACTTTTCCTACTCATTGGATCTTGGAAAAGTGAGTTTCCCTGGTTTTCTGTTTGGCTTTTGGTGTTTGGCATTCATTGACTTGACAATATTCATTTTTGTTTTAAAATCTGGCTGTATTTCTATTCCTTCATTGACTGAGATTTTCCATTTTTTTCAACCTTATTTGTCACTGTTGGCTATGTCCTGGCTCTTTTATACTTTGGTGGTATGCATGAACACAGTGAGGAATTTGATCAGGACAAGATACTCTTCCTGTAGCAAACTGTGGTGATATTCACCAGGTCGATGTCACTTCTCTACCCACATCATGTGACCAATAATACAAAATTCATCCCCTTGTTTGAATATGTCCAGAGATAAAAAAATTAACATTTTTGTGTTTGTAGAATTGGGTTATCTGTGATAAAACTTTGTCTAGTTCCATGTTTGTCCCTGGTAGTGGCATTTCATTCTTCTTCATGGATGACTATGTTCATTTAATGTTGTGACTATGTTACACACTTTGTAAATTTTTGTATGTGGCTTGATTCTTCTGTTCCCAGTAAAGGGATCTTGACCATGAAGAATGATCTTTTTAGTGTGTCATTGACTGTGAAGTCAAGGATCTAGTACTCTCTTTAAGGATATTCCCATTTCTTAGTCAAGGATACTGTCAGATACTTGTCCCTTTTCAAGGTGACATTACTTGGTTCGAGAATAAAGCATTTATGAAAAGTTTGTTATATGAAAAGGTTTGAAAATATCTTTTATTAGTTTTATGAACTACTGGAACACTTGTTGATCATTACAGTTATTTCTTTAGATTGATGGATTCATCAGTGAATTTTCCTAATAATACATTATCCCTTTGGTTCTTTTAGACTGTGATGCCTAGTTTTATTTGGACTTTTAAGTTTTCCACTGATTCTTGTATCTCACCTTGTTGTATGCGTTTATGTCTGTTGTGGAGAGTGAGGTAAAAATGGGAGGTTATAGAAAGACTGTGATGCTAGGAGATATTCTCCTTCCAGGCAAAAGGACTCCAGTAATGGCCACCCAGTGAGAGTCTGAAGTAGTTCCCTCTCCCATCAGATAAAGTATGTTTCCATAGACTTCAAGGTTCCTCTAGGAACAGAGGGTCCATCACCACCAAAAAGCAGGCTTATTTAATATGAGGCCTGCGCTACATGACAGAGGAATGGATCTGCAATTGAGGCTACTTGCAAGGTTCATTGATTCTCTGGTGGGGGTGGGCAGAAGAGAGACAGCTAACATGTGACCATGAGACAGCAACCAATCTGCCTTGACGTGTGGACCACACAGGTGGTATGGGGATGGGTAGGAACCCTCTTTGCTAAGCCCATGCTTATTGGTTACTATTATGTTGTGATAAAAGTTCACAAACATGGAATCTTAAGAGCAAGCATATCTGGCTTATTATTGGAGGGATAAGAGCCCACATTGATTTGACAGAGGCATGACGTACTGGATGGCAAATGCAGGCGACTGAGTGCCACATCCTCAAACTCAAGCAGGAAGAGAAACACAAATGCAGACTAGGCTTGTTCATCTCAAGGACAGTCCCTGTGATGGACTTCTGCCACTAAGGCTCCACCATAGAAAGTTCCCCAACTGTGCCATCAACTGTCCTTGTGTGTCCATGTGTTCAAATGACCAGTTTGTATGAGACATCTCTAATTCAAAGTACCACAGGAGTTTTGTTAAATGTCATATGTGTTGAGCACTTGGTTTCTAGTTTGGGAATTTGTGGAATACATGGATGTGGAGCTAGATAGAGAAACTGTGCCACTTGGGCATAGAGGACTTCTAATGCAGTGTCACCAGCCATCTAACTACCAGCTCTATACACCATGACTTCAGAATCTTGAAACCTGTGCACCAATAAACCCTTCCTCCCTAGAGTGGATTCTGGTCCTGGATTTGGTGCCAGCCATGAGAGAAATACTCAGGGCACTGGTTATGGTACAGAACCTGATCCAAACCCCTGTCAGTTCTGATAACTCATGATTGGTTAGTTGCTTGTGGTGACATCACAAGGAGGCATTATGAAGAATGCTAACAACTAGTGTATATTAGGCACTGCCTGCATCGGGCTCCTGTCCTTGTATCTTGGAGCAGCTGTTGGTTGCCTACAGAGCAATTGGACTTAAAATTGGCTCTGATAGACTAGGAATTTCCAATCTACAGGACCTTGCTAGAGTGAGTTTTGTTTCCAGTGTTTTGGTTGCCTCTAGGGTTTACTGTCTCATGTTTGCATTTACATTATTGGTTTACATCCTAGGTTTGATTTATGAATATCTTATTTCTTCATTATCAACCAATTTCCTATTTGAAATTTTTTTTTCAACTTGGTTTCAATTTTTGTCTGTTAGAACATATGTTACTATATACTAACTGTAAGCATTGCAGCTTGGATGGAAAAGTATTCTGGCAGTTTGTAGCCAAGGTGTACCACAAAGACACTATTAAACACAGCACCTTACAGTTCTGCTCCAGAAAAAGGCTTCCTCAATGTAACAACTCTACCCCAGTAGGGGAGGGTTTCCCCAGTGAAGTGATCTGTTGCTCCGATCCCCAGGAGTGTAACAACTCTGCTCCACTTGGGGAAGGTTTCCCTCAGAGAAAGTGTTACAGTTCTGCTCTGAAGAACATTGTTATTCTTTGCTCCACTCCGGTAAGAGTTTCCCAGCAGAGATGCCTTTGCTTCTCTGCTCCAGTCAAGCGAAAGAAGGTCTTCACACATACCTCATTCAAGAGATTTATTGGGAGGGAGGAATCCAGGAGAGTGGCTGCCTCTGCCAGGGTGGAAAGGGCAGCTGCCAACTGAACAGGGACGGGACTTATAGACTTATAGGACGGGACTGCTTAATGGTGGAGTTTTTCCAGCGTGGGAATTGGTTTTCCTGCTCAGGAACTGATTGGTTTTTGTGCTGAGTTGGTCAGGGGCAGATTGTGTTTCTTTGGCTCTTTTTCATGGCCAAAGTGTATTTATTTCAATGCCTATTTTTAACCTTGGGGCTCTCATCTCAGGGCCAGAGTGTTTTTTTTTTTTTTTTTTACTGGCCCTCCCTTTTTTTTCATTTGAAAGTTTAGGTTCTTTATTAAGTAATTTTCAATTCATTTTGCATACCAACCACAGATCCCCCACTCCCTATTCCCAGCCTCCCCCCCCAACTCCCCCCTCACCTCTCCCCATTCCCACCTTCTCCAAAGGAAAATCTCCCATAGAGAGTCAGCAGAACCTGGTACATTCAGTTGAGGCAGGTCCAAGCCCCTCCTCCCTGCACCAAGGCTGCACGAGGTGTCCCACCATAGGCACTGGGCTCCAAAAAGTCGGCTCATACACCAGGGATGGATCCTGATCCTGCTACCTGGGGGTGCCCTAAACAGTTCAAGCTAAACAACTGTCTTGCCTATCCAGAGGGCCTCGTCCAGTACCATGGGGGCTCCACAGCTATTGGTCCACAGTTCATGCATTTCCTCTAGTTTGTCTGTCTCTGTACATTTTCCCATAATGATCTCGATGTCCCTTGCTCATAGAATCCCTCTTCTCTCTCATCCATTGGACTCCTGGATCTCAGTCTGGTATCTGTGGATCTCTGCATCTGCTTCTATCAGTTACTGGATGAAGGCTCTATGATGACAGGATATTCAACCATCTGGTTACTGGAGTAGGCCAGTTTAGGCTCCTTCTTGACTCTTGCCAGTAGTCTAAGCTGGAGTCATCCTTGTCGATTCCTGGGAACTTCCCTAGCACTCTTTCTTCCTGTTCCCATGTTGTCTTCATTTGCCATATTTCCTTGCTCTCAAACTCTGTCCCTGGCCCAGCTTGAACCTCCTGTTTACCTATGTTACCACACCCCCCTGCCTCACACCCAGTTTGCTCATGTAGATCTCATCTATTTCTCCTTTGCTGGGTAATCTTGGAGGACTGAGGGTCCTCCCTGCTAGTTAGCCTCCCTAGAGCTGTGGATTGCAGTCTGGTTATCTTTTGCTGTACTTCTAATATCCACTTATGAGTGAGTTTGTCCTTCTGAGTCTGGGTTAACTCACTCGGGATGATATTTTCTAGCTCCATCCATTTGCCTGCAAATTTCATGATATCATTGTTTTTTACTGCTGAGTAGTACTCCATCATTATGTATATGTGTCACATTTTCTTTATCCATTCTTTGGATGAGGGGCATCCAGGTTGTTTCCAGGTTCTGGCTATTATGATATAATAATGCTGCTATGAATGTAGTTGAGAAAGTATCCTTGGGGTATGACTGAGCATTCCTATGCTACACTCCGATTCAGTTTCTTTATGTGAATTATTCTCTGGATTTTTCTTGTATTTCTAGGACCTTAAAGGCATCATTAGGCTTTTTGGGATATTTCAAGACAGATAATTCATAGCTATAATCTACCATCCTAAAATTACATCATTTTTTTTCTAACTTTGTGTGTCCTGAAATTTCCCACAAATTACAGGGAATGAAATGGAGCTGAACATCATGTAGAGCCCATGGAAAGAAGACAGCCTTCAAAAGGCTGTCAGGATCTTAAACCAAGCTTGAGGTGCATTCAGGAAGGTGATGCTTGCTTGCCACCTTTCCACACATGCTTAGGTGGCTGTCAAGATCCACGAGAAACAATAATGCTCTGGCTAACATCAGTTCTGATGTAAAAATCCTTCAATCTTTGGAACACAGTAACATTGTTCATGTGGTCATGAACTATGTGGTCATGAACTATGTGGTCATGAACTATGTTGCAGAAAAAGATCTGGAAGCATTCCTAGAGGAGATAGAGTATCTAAAGGAGGAGGAGGCAAGACAAATACATCAACGTGTCATGTCAGTTCTTCACTTTCACCAAAGACAAATTGCAACTAATAATCTTATATTAGAGAATATCCTTCCTGATGGACCTGGCAGTGCCAAGTTTTGTGATTTTGGTATGGCCACTCAGCTTAAACAGTGGCAGATGTTGGAAGAGGTCTGTGGCTCCTTGCTCTATTGGGCCTCAAAGACACTGGCAAGGAAACCTTATGATGAACTAGCAGGTGATATATGTAGCTTGGGCATGATCCTATATGTCCTGGTCACTAGGGACTTGCCATATGTAGAAACCACCAGTGATGGTATGCACAGGATCACCACGACGGTGTACCTCATTCCCTACCATTTCTCAAAACCCTGTCACATTATCATTGATCAATTACTCACAGTTCCCATCTGATACAGGCAAACAATATATCAGATTGTGGAAAGACCATGGCTGAGCCACACTCAAGAACATGTATTGCCTGCCACTAAGAAAATCCTTCACAGGGTCGAAGAGACTATGTGCATCATCAGCTCTACTTAAGAGATTGTGTCATTCCTAAGACACAGGCAACTAAAAAACATAACAGCAACAATCAATATTGTAAAATATCAATTGAGACTTGGGATAAACATCAGCAAGGTAAGCCCTGGTTAAATACAATCCCTTCAGGTCTTCTTAGCCTCCCTCTCCCCTTGAAGAGAGCAAGTGATTCAGCATTTCTAATCCCAGCATAGAAGCTAGGAAGAGTCACATTCAGGACAAGAGTGTATAAGAGACAGGCAAGGGATACAGAAGCTACCCCATCATAGTCTCCTGTCTAGAGGTGATGTTCTGTTAACCAGCCACCAAATAATAAACAGCAACAGTCAATATTCTGAAATATCTATTGTGCATTGAAGAGAGCCATAAGCAAGATGAACTGCCCTGGTTAAAGGTAATCCAGGTAGGTCTTCCTAAGCTCCTTCTCCTCTTAGCTAGTGAACCACCTTTCTCCATCAGTATGGAAATAGGGAACAGTCCTTATCAGGAAGAGGGTGTGGAAGAAAGAGGCATAGGATGGCAAAGAAGTTTTACCATGCTCCACAGATACACCTGCATGGATGTAATGCCTTGTTCAGCATCCAGGCACCAAATAATCATACCCACAATCAATATTCTGAAATATCACCTGAGCATTTTCGGCAGCCATCAGCGCAATGAGACTCCCTGGTTAAACATGCTCTGTGCAGGTCCTCTCAGGCTCCCTCTACCTGAAAAAGAGAGCTAGAGAAACTGTGTTTCCCATCAGTATTGAAGCTGTAAAGAGTCAATTTCAGGAAGAGGATGTGGAAGAAAGAGGCAAGAGATGCAGAGGTTACACCATGTTCTCCAGATACCTCTTGAGAAACATCATAATGGTCTGGTTCACATCAGCTCTGAAGTAAACATCCTTCAGTCTTTGGAACACAGTAACAGTTCATTTTTCCCATGTCATTGACAGACTGACAATGACTTATGTGGTCATGGATTATGTTGTAGGAAAAGATCCAGAGATGTTCCTCATGGAGAGAGGCTAAAGGAGGAGACCACTAGACCAATATTCCAAGAGGTCATGTCAGCAGTGCACTTTCTCAAGTAAAGACACAGTGCACATTGCCATATTAAATTAGAGAATGTCCTTCTGGATGGAGCTGACAAGGCCAAGTCTGAGGTTTTGGTAAGGCAACTCAGCTTGCAAAGATGTAGATGTTGGAGGAGGTCTGTGGATCCTTGCTCTATTGGGTGCCAGATCTTGGCAAGAAAACACTATAATGGACTGGCAGGTGATATGTTGAGCCTGGGTATTGTCCTATATGACCTGGTTACCGGGTACTTTCCAAACATAGTAAACACCACAATAATTTGCCCATTAAACCTACCATTTGTAAAAACCCTGTCATATTATCTTAGCATGATTACTCATGATTTCCCTTTGGCACAAGCTAACATTATGTCAGGGTGTGGAAGAAGCTATACTGGGGTTACATTCAAGAACATGTATTTCCTGCCACTAAGAAAATCCTCAGGAGCAGAGCTATTATGTGCATCATCAGCTCTAGCTGTGAAAAGATTGTGTCATTCCTAACACACAGTCAACTAAAAACATAACAGCAACAATCAATATTGTGAAATATCAATTGAGCCTGTGGATAGACATCAGCAAGATAGGCCCTGGTTAAATATGATCCCTAAGGGCCTTCTTAGCCTCCTTTTCTCTTTCAAGAGAGCTAGTGATCCAGCATTTCTAATCCTAGTATAGAAGCAGGGAAGAGTCAGTTTCAGGAAGAGCATGTGTAAGGAAGAGGCAAGGGATACAGAAGCTATACCATCCTTGACAGATACTCCTATCTACAGGTGATGTTCTGTTCAGCACCCAGGCACCAAAAAATAAACAGCAACAAGCCATATTTTGAAATGTATATTGTGTATTGCGGAAAGCTATCAGCAAGATGAGATGTCCTGGTTAAATGTGATCCAAGAAGGCCTTCTCTTACCACCAAATTCCATACAGAAGAGAGCTAATGCACCAGCTTTTTACATCAGAATAGAAGCTAGGAAGAGTCATGTTCAGGAAGAGAGTGTGTAATAAAAACACAAGGGATGCAGAAGAAACACCAAGATCCACAGATACTCCTGCATGGATGTGATGCCCTGTTCAGCACCCAGGCACCAAATAATAAACAGCCACAATCAATATTCTGAAATATCAATGAGCTTTGGGGACAGCCTTCAGCAAGATGATATGCCCTGGTTAATTATGATTCATGCAGGGTATCTTGGGCTCCCTGTCCCCTAAGGAAGAGACGTAGTGAGTCAGCTTTTACACTCAGTATAAAAGCTGTAAAGAGTCAATTTCAGGAAGAGGATGTAGAAGAAAGAGGCAAGAGATACAGAAGCTACACCACGTTCTGCAGACACTCCTGCCTGTCAAGATCCTTGAAAAACATGATGCTCTGGCTCACATCAGCTCTGAAGGAAACATCCTTCAGTTCTTGGAACACAGTAACACAGTTCATCTTTTCATGTCATTGACACACTGACACCAACTTATGTGGTCATGGAGTATGTTGCAGGAAAAGATCCAGAGATGTTCCTCACAGAGATAGGCTATCTAGTGGAGAAGACCACTAGACCAATATTCCAAAAGTTCATGTTAGCAGTGCAGATTCCCCACTGACAACACTGTGTACATCATCAAATTAGAGAATGTCCTTGTGGATGGAGCTGACAAGGTCAAGCTCTGTGATTTTGGTAAGGCAACTCAGCTTGCAGACAGGAAAATGTTGGAGGAGGTCTGTGGATCTTTGCTCTATCGGGTGCCACATCCTGGCAAGAAACCATATGATGGAATGGCAGTTGATATGTTGAGCCTGGTCATTGTCCTATATGACCTGGTAACTGGGCACTTTCCAAATGTAGAAAACACTCTTGATGATATGCACAGGATAATCACCACAAATAAGTGCCCCTTTCCCTACTATTTGTCAAAACCCTGTCACATTATCTTTGCATGATTACTCATATTGTTAGCTTGTGCCAAAAGGGAAATCATAACAGGTTGTGGAGGAAACTATGCTGGGCCACCATTCAAGAGCATTGCCTGCCACTAAAAAATACTTCCCAGGTTTGAAGAAACTATGTGCATCATTGGCACTACCTGTGAAGAGATTGTGTCATTGCTGGCACACAGGCAACTAAATATCAATTAAGCTGCGGAGATAGCCATCAGGAAAATAAGCTGTCATTAAATATGATCCCTGCAGGTCTCCTTAGCCTCCCTCTCTGCTTGAAGAAGAGAGCTAGTGAACCAGCATTTCTAATCCCATTATAGAAGCTGGGAAGAGTCAGTTTCAGGAAGAGGGTGTCTAAGAAAGAGGCAAGCTACACCATCCTCGACAGATATTCCTGTCTAGAGGTGATGTCATGTTCAGCATCCAGGCACCAAATAATGAACGACACGCAATATTCTGAAATATCTATTGTGCATTGTAAAGAGCCATCAGCAAGATGAGATACCCTGGTTAAAGGTGATCCAAGTAGCTCTTCTTTGCCTCCTTCTCCTCACAGAGAGCTAGTGAACCAGCTTTTTCCATCATTATAAAAGCAAGGAAGTTTCAATTTTGGGAAGAGTGTATGTAAAGAGGTGGCAAGGGAGGCAGAAGGTACACCATGCTCCACAGATACTTCTGCCTGGATGTGATGCCCTGTTTTGCACTCAGGGGCCAAATAATAAACTAACAGGCACAATCAATATTCTGAAATACTAGTTGAGCACTGGGGGCAGCCATCAGCAAGATGATATGCCCTGTGTTATCCTTGTAGAACCCCTTAGACTCCCTGTCCCATACAGAAGAGAACCAGTGAACCAACTTTTTCAATCAGTATAGAAGCCAGAAAGAATCCCTTTCAGGAAGAGGGTGTGGAAGAAACGGATGTTGAAGAAGTCTCACCATGCTCCACAGATATAATTGCATAGATATGATGCCCTGTTCATTACCCAGGCACCAAATAATAAACTAACAGCCACAATCAATATTCTGAAATACCAACTGAGAACTGGGACAGCCATCAGCACAATGAGACTCCCTGGTTAAATATGCTCTGTGCAGGTCCTCTCAGTCTCCAGCTCCCCCTGAAGAACAGAGCTAGTGAAACAGTGTTTTCCATCAGTATAGTATAGAAACCCTAAAGAGTCAATTTCAGGAAGAGGATATGGAAGAAAGAGGCACACAATGCAGAAGCAGCCCCACGTATTCTTCAGACACTCCTGCCAGTAAAGACTCTTGAGAAATACCACAATGCTCTGGCTCACATCAGCTCTGAAGTAAACATCCTTCAGTCTTTGGAACACAGTAACATAGTTCATCTTTTCATGTCATTGACATACTGACAACTTATGTGGGCATAGAGTATGACGCAGGAAAAAAATCCAGAGGTGTTCATCAGGGAGATAGACCAATATTCCAACAGGTCATGTTAGCAGTGCACTTTTTCAACCAAAAACACATTGCACATAATCATATTAAATTAGAGAATACTCTGGATAGAGCTGGCAAGACCACGCTGTGTGATTTTGCTATGTCAACTCAGCTTACAGAGGGGAAGATGTTGGAGTCTCTGGCTCCTTGCTCTATTTGGCACAAGAGATCTTGAGAAGAAAACCCTATGATGGACTGGCAGGTGATACGTTGAACCTGGGCATTGTCCTATATGACCTGGTAACTGGCCACTTTCCAAATGTAGAAAACATCCTTGATAAGCACAGGATAATCACCACGATAATCTGCCCCTTTCCCTAGCTTTATCAAATCCCTGTCACATTATCATTACACCATTACTCATGATTCCCCATTTGGCACAAGCTACCAATATATCAGGTTGTGGGAGAAGTGATGTTGGGCCACATTCAAGAACATGTATTGCCTGCCACTAAGAAAACCCTTCACAGGGTCAAAGAGACTATGTGCATCATCGGCTTTACTTGTGAAGAGATTGTGTCATTCCTAACACACAGGCAACTAAATAACATAACACTAACAATCAATATTGTGAATTATCAATTGGGCCTGGGGATAGACATCAGCAAGATAAGCCCTGGTTAATTATGATCCCTGCAGGTCTTCTTAGTCTCCCTCTATCCTTGAAGAGAACTAGTGACCCAGCATTTCTAATCCCAGTATAAAAGCTGGGAAGAGTCAGTTTCAGGATAAGGGTGTATAAGAAAGAGGCAAGGTATACAGAAGCTACACCATACTCAACAGATACTCCTGTCTAGAGGTGATGTCCTGTTCAGCACCCAGGCACCAAATAATAAACAGCAACAAACAATATTCTGAAATATCTGTAGTGCATTGGGGAGAGCCATCTGCAAAATTAGATGCCCTGGTTAAATGTGATCTAAGCAGGTCGTCATAGCCGCCCTGTCCCATAAAGAAGAGAGCTAATGAACCAGCTTTTTACATTAGAATAGAAGCTGGGAAGTGTCCCTTTCAGGAAGAGGGTGTGGAATAAAGATGCACAGGATATCGAAGAAGTCTCACCATGCTCCACAGATACATGTGCATGGATGTGATGCCCTGTTAAGAACCCAGGCATCAAATAATAAACTAACGGCCACAATCAATATTCTGAAATACCAACTGAGCATTTGGGACAGCCATCAGCAAAAGACTCCCTGGTTAAATATGCTCTCTTCAGGTCCTCTCAGCCTCCCGCTCCCTTGAAGACAGCTAGTGAGATAGTGTTTCTGATCAGTAAAGAAGCTGTAAAGAGTCAATTTCAGGAAGAGGATGTGGAAGAAAGAGGCAAGAGATGCAGAAGCTACACCATGTTCCACAGATACACTTGCCAGGAAAGATCCTTGGGAAACACCACAATGGTCTGGCTCACATCAGCTCTGAAGTAAACATTCTTCATTATTTGGCACACAGTAACATAGTTGTCATTGACACAATGACAGTGACTTATGTGGTCATGGAGTATGTTGCAGGAAAATATCCCGAGATGTTCCTAGGGAGATAGGCTATGTAGTGGAGGAGACCACTAGACCAATATTCCAACAGGTCATGTCAGCAGTGCACTTTCTCCAACAAAGACACATTGCACATTGTCATATTAGAGAATATCCTGGATAGAGCTGACAATGCCAAGCTGTGTGATTTTGGTAAGGCAACTCAGCTTGCAGAGGGGTGGAGGTTGGAGGAAGTTTGTGGATCTTTGCACTATTTAGTGCCTGATCTTGTCAAGAAAACCCTATAATGGACTGGCAGATAATATGTTGAGCCTGAGCATTGTTTTATATGGCCTTGTAACTGGGCACTTTCCAAATAAAGAAAACACCCTTGATGATATGCACAGGATAATCACCACGATAATCTGCACCTTTCCCTACCATTTGTCAAAACCCTGTCACATTATCATTGCACAATTACTCAGGATTCCCTTTTGGCTCAAGCTATCAATATATCAGGTTGTGGAAAAAGCTAGGCGGGGCTACATTCAAGAACATGTATTGCCTATCACTAAGAAAATCCTTCACATGGTCGTAGAGATTATGTGCATCTTTGGCTCTACCTGTGAAGTGATTGTGTCATTCCTAACACATAGGCAACTAAAACTATAACAGAAACAATATTATGAATTGAGTGTGGGAATATACATCAGCAAGATAAGCCCTGGTTAAATATGATCCCTGCAGGTCTCCTTACCCTCCCTCTCCCCTTCAAGAGAGCTAGTGATCCAGCATTTCTATTCCGAGTATAGAAGCTGGGACAAGTCAGTTTCAGGAAGAGGGCTTGTAAGAAAGAGGCAAGGGATGCAGAAGCTACACCATCCTCAAGAGATATTTCTGTCTAGAGGTGATGTCCTGTTCAGCACCCAGGCACCAAATAATAAACAGCAACCAACGATATTCTGAAATATCTATTGTGCCTTAGGGAAAGCCATCAGCAAGATGAGATGTGCTGATAATATGTAATCCAAGTAGGTCTTAGCCTGCCTCTCCTCCTAAAAAGAGACCTAGGGAACCAGGTATTTCCATAAGTATACAAGCTGGAAGTGTAAGTTTCAGAATGTGGGTGTTCATAAAGAGGCAAAGAATGCAGAAGCTACACCATGATGCACAGATACTCCTTCCTGAATGTGCTGTCCTGTTCAGCATCCAGGTGCCAGATAATATACTAACAGCCACAATCAATATTCTGAAATACCAATTGAGTATTGGGGACAGCCATGAGCAAGATGATATGGTCTGGTTAATTACGATCCAAGCAGGACATCGGTAGCCTCCCCTCCTCTTAAAGAAGAGTGCTGGTCAACCAGCTTTTTTCATCAGTACAGAAGCAGGGAAGAGTCAGTTTCTGGAAGAGATTGAGTAAGAGAGAGGCAAGGGATGCAGAAGCCTCATCATGATCCACAGCTACTACTGCATGAATGTGATGCCCTATTCAGCTCCCAGGCACCAAATAATAAACTAACAGCCACAATCAATATTCTGGAATTACCACCTGAGCATTTGGGACAGCCATCAGCACAATGAGACTCCCTGCTTAGATATGTTCTTTGCAAGTCCTCTCAGCCTCCCATGCCCCTTGAATAAGAGAGCTAGTGAGACAGTGTTTCTCATCAGTACAGAAGCTGTAAAGAGTCTATTTCAGGAAGAGGATGTGGAAGAAAGAGGCACACAACGCAGAAGCGACACCATGTTCTGCAGATACTCCTGCCTGTCAAAATCCTTGAGATACACACCACAATGCTCTAGTTCACATCAGCTCTGAAGGAAACATCCTTTAGTCATTGGAACACAGTAACACAGTTCATCTTTTCATGTCATTGACACACTGACACCAACTTATGTGGTCATGGATTATGTTGCAGGAAAAGATCCAGAGATGTTCCTCACAGAGATAGGCTATCTAGTGGAGAAGACCACTAGACCAATATTCCAAAAGTTCATGTTAGCAGTGCAGTTTCCCCACCGAAGGCACTGTGTACATCATTAAGTTAGAGAATGTCCTTGTGGATGGAGCTGACAAGGTCAAGCTCTGTGATTTTGGTAAGGCAACTCAGCTTGCAGACAGGAAGATGTTGGAGGAGGTCTGTGGATCCTTGCTCTATTGGGTGCCAGCTCTTGGCAAGGAAACCCTATAATGGACTGGCAGGTGATACATTGAGCCTGGTCATTGTCCTATGTGACCTGGTAACTGGGCACTTTCCAAATGTAGAAAACTCCCTAGATGATATGCACAGGATAATCACCATGATAATCTGCCCCTTTACCTACCATTTGTCAAAACCCTGTCACATTATTGCAAAATTACTTAGGATTCCCTTTTGGCTCAAGCTATCAATATATCAGGTTGTGGAAGAAGCTAGGCGGGGCTACATTCAAGAACATGCATTGCCTGTCACTTAGGAAATCCTTCACATGGTTGTAGAAATTATGTGCATCATTGACTCTACCTATGATGAGATTATGTCATTCCTAACACACAACTAAAAAATGCACCAGCAACAATCAATATTGTTAATTGAGTGTGGGAATAGACATCAGCAAGATAAGCCCTGGTTAAATATGATCACTGCAGGTCTTCGTAGCCTCCCTCTCCTCTCCCCTAAAGAGAACTAGTGAAACAGCATTTCTAATCCCAGTATAGAAGCTGGGAAGAGTCACTTTCAGAAAGAAAGTATGTAAGAATGAGGATAGGGATGCAGAAGATACACCATGATTCACAGATAATCCTGCATGGATGTGATGCCCTGTATATCACCTAAGAACCAAATAATAAACTAACAGCCACAATCAATATTCTCAAATACCAATTGAGCATTGGGGATAGCCATCAGCAAGATGATACGCCCAGGGTAATTATGAACCATGAAGGAATTCTTAGCCTCCCCTCCTCTTAAAGAAGAGAGCAGGGTATCTTGGGATCCCTGTCCCCTGAAAAAGAAAGCTAGTGACCCAGCTTTTACAATCAGTATAGAAGCTGAGAAGAGTCCATTACAGGAAGAGGGTGTGGAAGAAAGATGCACAGGATGTCGAAGTCTCACCATGCTCCACAGATACATGTGCATGGATGTGATGCCCTGTTCAGCACCCAGGCATCAAATAATTAAGTTTTTAATAAACACAATCAATATTCTGAAATATCAACTGAGCATTTGTGACAGCCATCAATAAGCACAATAGACTCCCTGGTTAAATATGCTCTGTGCAGGTCCTCTCAGCACCCACTCCCCTTCAAGAGAGGTAGTGAGAGTGTTTCCCATCAGTACAGAAACTCTAAAGAGTCAATTTCAGGAATGGGATGTGAAAGAAAGAGGCAAGAGATATAGAAGCTACACCATGTTCTGCAGATACTCCTGCCTGTCAAGATCCTTGAGATACACCACAATGGTCTGGCTCACATCGGCTCTGAAGTCAACATCCTTCAATCTTTGGAACACAGTAACAGTTCATTTCCTCATGTCATTGACACAATGGCAATAACTCAAGTGGTCATAAAATATGTTGAAGGAAAATATCCTGAGATGTTCCTCAGGGAGATAGACTTTCTAAAGGAGGACCCCTCTAGGCCAATATTCCAAATGGTTATATTAGCAGTGCACTTTCTCCAGAGACACATGGCACATCATGATATTAAATTCGAGAATGCCTTGTTGGATGGAGCTGACAAGGTCAAGATCTGTGATTTGGTTAGGCAACTCAGCTTGCATAGGGGAAGACTGAGGAGGTCTGTGGATCCTTGCTTTATTGGGTGTCAGGTCTTTGCAAGAGAACCCTATGACGGATTGGCAGGTGATAAATTTGAGCTTGGGCATTGTTCTATAGGACCTGAACACTGAGCACTTTCTAAATGTAGAAAACACCCATGATGATGCACAGAGGATTATCACCACGATAATCTGCACCTTTCCCTAACATCTGTCAAAACCATGTCACATTATCTTTGCATAATTACTCATATTGTTAGCTTGTGTCAATAGGAGAATCATATCAGGTTTTGGAGAAACTATGCTGGGCCACATCCAAGAACATGGATTGCCTGCCACTAAGAAAATCCTTCCCAGGGTTGAAGAGACTAGGTACATCATCGGCTCTACCTATGAAGAGATTGTGTTATTACTAGTACACAGGCCACTTAATATCAGTTAAGCTGTGGGGAAAGCCATCAGCAAAATAAGCCGTGGGTAAATATGATCCCTGCAGGTATTCTTAGCCTCCCTCTCTGCTTGAAGAGAACTAGTGAACCAGCATTTCTAATCCCACTATAAAAGCTAGGAAGAGTCAGTTTCTAACCAAGAAGAGTCAGTTTCAGGAAGAGGGTGTGTAAGACAGAGGCAAGGGATACACGAGCTACACCATCCTCGACAGCTATTTCTGTCTAGAGGTGATGTCCTGTTCAGCACCCAGACACCAAATATAAACAGCAACAAACAATATTCTGAAATAGCTATTGTCCATTGGGGAGAGCAGAGCCATCAGCAAGATGAGATGTCATGGTTAAATTTTATTCAAGCAGGTCTTCTTAGCCTCCCTCTTAAAGAAGAGAGCAAGTGAACCAGCTTTTTCCATCAGTACAGAAGCTGGGAAGAGTCAGTTTCGGGGATATTGTAAGAAGGAGGCAAGGGAGGCAGAAGGTACACCATGATTTACAGATACGCCTGCATGGATGTGATGCCCTGTTCAGCACTCAGGGGCCAAATAATAAACTAACAGCCACAATCAATATTCCCAAATACCAGTGAGCACTCGGGACAGTCATCAGCAAGATGATACACCCTGGTTATTTATGATCCCGGCAGGACCTCTTAGCCTTCCTGTCCCATAAAGAAGAGAGCTAGTGAACCAGCTTTTTCAATCAGTATAGAAGCCAGAAAGAATCCCTTTCAGGAAGAGGGTGTGAAAGAAACGGATGTTGAAGAAGTCTCACCATGCTCCACAGCTATTGCATAGATGTGATGCCCTGTTCATCACCCAGGCACCAAATAATAAACTAACAGCCACAATCAATATTCTGAAATACCAACTGAGAACTGGGACAGCCATCAGCACAATGAGACTCCCTGGTTAAATATGCTCTATGCAGGTCCTCTCAGTCTCCGGCTCCCCTTGAAGAACAGAGCTAGTGAAACAGTGTTTTCCATCAGTATAGAAACCCTAAAGAGTCAATTTCAGGAAGAGGATGTGGAAGAAAGAGGCACACAATGCAGAAGCTACACCATATTCTGTAGACACTCCTACTTTCAAGGTCCTTGAAAAACACCACAATGCTCTGGCTCACATCAGTTCTGAAGTAAACATCCTTCAGTCTTTGAAACACAGTAACAGTTCATATTTTTATGTCATTGACACTCTAACAACAACTTATGTGGTCATGTAGGACATTGCAGGAAAAGATCCAGAGATGTTCCTCACAGAGATAGGCTATCTAGTGGAGAAGACCACTAGACCAATATTCCAAAAGTTCATGTTAGCAGTGCAGTTTCCCCACCAAAGACACTGTGCACATCATCAAATTAGAGAATGTCCTTGTGGATGGAGCTGACAAGGCCAAGCTCTGATTTTGGTAAGGCAACTCAGCTTGCAGACAGGAAGATGTTGGAGGAGGTCTGTGGATCCTTGCTCTATTGGGTGCCATATCTTGACAAGGAAACCCTATGATGGACTGGAAGGTCATATGTTGAGCATGGGCATTGTCCTATATGACCTGGTAACTGGCCACTTGCCAAATATAGAAAACACCCTTGGTGATAAGCACAGGTTATCATCACATTAATCTGCCCCTTTTCCTACCATTTGTCAAAACCCTGTCATATTATCATTGCACGATTACTCATGATTTCCTTTTGGCTCAAGCTATCAATATATCAGGTTGTGGAAGAAGTGATGCTGGGCCATATTCAAGAACATGTATTGCCTGTCGCTAAAAAAATCCTTCCCAGGGTCTTAGAGACTAAGTACATCATTGGCTCTACCTGTGAAGAGGTTGTGTCATTCCTATCACACAGGCAACTAAATAACAATACAGCAACATTCAATATTGTGAAATATCAATTGAGCCTGTGGATAGACATCAGCAAGATAAGCCCTGGTTAAATATAATCCCTGCATGTCTTCTTAGCCTCCCTTTCCCCTTGAAGAAGAGAACTAGTGAACCAGCATGTCTAATCCCATTATAGAAGCTGGAAAGTGTCAGTTTCAGGAAGAGGGTGTGTAACAAAAAGGCAAAGGATACAGAAGCTACACCATCCTTGAAATACTCCTGTCTAGAGGTGATGTTCTCTTCAGCACCCAGGCACCAAATAATAAACAGCAACAATCAATATTCTGAAAAATCTATCGTACATTGGGGAGAGCCATCAGCAAGATTAGATTTCCTGGTTTATTATGATCAAAGCAGATCATCTTAGCCACCCTGTCCCATAAAGAAGAGGGCTAATGAACCAGCTTTGTCAATCAGTATAGAAGCTGGTAAGAGTCCCTTTTAGGAAGAGGGTATGAAAGAAAAGGGCACAGGATGTCAAAGAAGTTTCACCATGCTCCACAGATACACCTGCATGGATGCGATGATGTGTTCAGCTCTCAGACACCAAATAGCAAACTAACAGCCACAGTCAACATTCTGAAATACCAATTGAGCATCGGGGACAGCCATCAGCAAGAATATATGCCCTGGTTAAATATGATCCATACAGGACTTCTTAGACTCCCTGTCCCCTAAACAAGAAGGGTAGTGAATCAGATTTCTCAATCAGTATAGAAGCTGGGAATAGTCCCTTTCAGGAAGAGGGTTTGGAAGAATGAGACAGGATGTTGAAGAAGTTTCACCATGCTCTATAGATACACCTCCATGAATGTGATACCCTGTTCAGCACCCAGGCATCAAATACTAAGAGCCACAATCAATATTCTGAAATATCAACTGAGCATTGGGGACAGTCATCAGCACAATGAGACTCCCTGTTTAAACATGTTCTGTGCAGGTCCTCTCAGCCTCCCACTCCCCTGGAAGAAAAGAGGCAGTGAAACAGTGTTTCTGATCAGTATAGAAGCTGTAAAGAGTCAATTTCAGGAAGAGGATGTAAAGGAAAGAGGCAAGAGATGCAGAAGCTACACCATGGTCCATAGATACTCCGGCCTGGAGGTGATACCTTATTCACCATCCAGGTACCAAATAATAAACAAACAGCAACAATCAATATTCTGAAATACCAATTGAGTTTGGGGACAGCCAGTTACAAGATGAGAATCCTTGGTTAAATGTAATCCCTGCTGGTCCTATTAGCTCCTCTTTCCCCTTGAAGAGGAGAGCTAGTGAACCCTACATTCACTGTTGTCATGTAAAACACAGTGCAATGAAACAGACACTAGAACTTAGCTTCACATTCACTGCGGGTGAAGGCAGTGTGTACTCTCAACCATCACCACAAACACACACAGATACACAGAGGCAGCGAGACACAGGCACACACTATTTCTTACAGCATCAGTATCATTACCTCTGCTCCATCTATACTGCTGTTGTTCAGGCACTGCTGGACACTGTCCTGACATTCTACATAGAGTGCTATGTGTCAGGTCCTATTGGACATCAATGGCTACCCAACATACAATGCTGTGTTCATAAGACACTACAAAGCATCTCCCTGATGCTCCCGCATAGAGTCATATCAGTATCAGGGGCTGTCCCCTCTTCAGGCCTTACTAGATACACCCCAATCCTGCTGCCAAACTCATTAGTGCTCTGCTTGCTATCCAACCCCCTGGACACTTCCCCCACCATGATAGCCTGAAACATACTCCTTGGTATCAGACCTTCCTTGATTCCTACCTGAGCCCTTGTGTACTACTGTGTATCATATACTTCTGAACTCGACAGTACTCTACCTCATATTGTGCCTGACAGCAAGCACTGTTCAGTAAGTTCCTTTCCTACACCTGTGTTACTGCCTCAGAGCACAGCTAAACTTCAGCCATGCTAACTCCCCTGCCACTGACTAGTAGTATATGTGGGCAGCAGAATGGTGGGATGCTAGGTAATGGTTGATGTCTAGTATTGTATGCATGCCTGCGTCTGCACAGGAATTGCAATAAGGTCCTTGCACCTAGAGGACTGTGTATCGAAGTGATACATATATCAGGTAAGTTCCAATATCTAAATGTATATGTGGTTTCTGGGCTGTAGGTGTCCATCAGGGCCTGACACCTAGTACTTTTGGGGTATGATGTGTCCAGGACAGTACAGCCTGGTGTCTTGCCATCACTGAGGGGCAGCAGAAGGCTGGTGTGTTCTGAATGGGTTACATGGAGCCATGCCTGGGGAGCAGGGATGGGGAGCGTGCAGCTCTAGGCTTTCTGGGCTCTGGGAAAAGCAGCATGGGACTCACCAGTTCCTGCCAGTCCTATCTATTTCCTGTCTTGAAGCTCGTTCTTCTACTGGGCTGCGGTGTTTGGGAGTCAAGAGCAAAGCTGGCAGTGCTGGAAGTGACCCCCAACTTTGGATAGTGCTCATTCTGCTTCTATCCCACATCTTCACGCAGTGATCTTGTGGGTTGCATGGGTGTAAAAGCGTGGTGAGCAGAGCACACCTGCCTGTCTGCCTGGACATTCCCTGATGATACTGCTAAGCAGTGAACCGGCGTCCTGGCCTAGAACAGGGATTTGTTCTCTCCTGGGGGTTGTCAGAGGCCAGGCTTTCACTAGATGTCCTAAGGAGTTCTCACCTCAAGCCATTCTCCAGTTTATTTTCTTGGTTGGTGGCTTCAGAGCTCACGTCTGAACAGGTTATCTCTGTGCTGTTTCTGATCCTCCTCAGGAGGCAGAAACTTATGTAGGTCTCTTCTGTAACTGCTACATGAACATTGCAGTGTTTGGATCTGGGGTCGGGTATAATATTTGAGACTGTGTTCAGGTTTCTAATGGGTTCACTAGGGTTTGCTTTTACATAGTTGTCCTGCAGCCCTTTAAAGACAGACCATTTCCACTGCCTTGGTTTCCCCAGGTGTCACTGACAGTGTAGGTGGGTCTGTTGCTGGGGTTGTGTTGGAATCCATGCGTCCAGTTTCTGTTCCTTCCCTGCTGCACTTTCCGGATCTCTGAGGCTTTGTGGGAAGTGCTGGGAGCAGAGGTGCAGGGTCTGGAGGAATCTCTTCTGCCCTCTGCTGTCTCTTCTAGGATTAGACCCCACTGGGTGTTACATTTTGTGTTTGAGCATCAGATTGGCATTTTGCTGAGTCTATACATGAAAAGATCTGTGACCCTAACAACAGTGACTGCTGCTGAGGAACAGGGGTGTCCTAGAGTTTATATTCCTTTGGATTTTTCTCAGCCATCCCAAAGTGTTCTGAATGTCAGTTAGGATAAATTCTGGTGGAACTCTACTTCAGCATTTTAGTATTCGATGGTTTGTACATTGTCTCTATCCCATACCAGTGAAATACAGTACAAGTGGATGACCTCAAGTGTACCACCTTCATGTTGTTAGTGGCCTTGGAAATAGGGTCCCTGGACACTTCCCTTTTCAGGTAATCCAGTCTAGAGGCCATGCAGAGACATTTGCACATTTGCTTCCCAAGGCTCTCCTGGGCACTCCTTTTTATCCATGCAGGCAAGTTTCCTAGGTCATCTGTGAGGACAGAGAGGCATAGGTGATCTTTCTGAACTGTCAAAATACACACAGCATCAATTTGGGGTGGGGATTCAACAAAAACCCATCCACACTGGAGATTTTCTGGAGTATCTTTCTGTTGTCTCTAGATCTTGCTTAGAATTGGGGGTGGTGGTCTGTGCTTAGATGCTGGAACAGAAACCATTTCACTGCCCCCCCCCCACAGCATGCCCTCCTGAAGCTTTGTGGAGCCTCTGAGCTCCTTTAGAGCTCAGGAATTGATCTGCTAGTTCTCTAGTCAAATGGGAGGCTGGAATGTTCTCCTCCATCACTGGCACTAGTGCTGAGTGTGCGTGTCCTCATTCATGTCAAGAATTCCCTGGGTACAAGTTTCAGAATGTGGCCAGGAACCTACAAGAGAAGAAATATTATAGATTGAAGAAGATGGCTGAGAGTTCACCATTGCCCAAGCACAAGACCTGTTAACTTGGCAGATAATGGCAGGTTTACTTTTAGTGGAATTTAGGGACTAATGAGGCAGGTGCAATAATGCCCATTGTCTTCCAATGTGTGTCCTTAGGGACCTCTGTCTGCAGAGAATGACGTCTCATGGCTGCCCTGCTACTTTGCAGGAAGGAAGGTCTGGGAACAAAGAAGGAAAAGCAGTTCTCCAGCATCATGTCTAAACACAGGCACTCTGCTTCCTGCACCCCATCTCAGTTACACTTGTCTACACCAGACAGGATACATACTTGGTGAAAATAGGCTTCCGTGATAGAACATGTCCAAAGAACCTGCAGATATTAGAAGAGAAAAGATGGCAAATTAGAGTTCTGGAGTTGACCTGTGAGACTCCAAGTGATTCAGCTGTACCAAATTGGTCATCATGGCTTGGTCACTGGGTCACTTGGTGGAATTTAAACAGTGTCCCATGAAACATGCTATCTCCAGAAGAGCATCTAAAGGACTCACCTTTGTCCTCTGTGATGGGGAGACCTGTGGACAGATTTGGGATGATGTGTGTGGATGTCCTGCTACAAGGAACTGGTACTGCTGGCTCCTGATCTTGCTCCATCCAGCAGACAGACAGTGAAGGGGGGAGGTGCTGGGTGTGGGTGCCTGGCCTTCAGCTGTAGCAGGCTAAAGGCAGCAACAAGACTCTAGTGTCAGGGACACCCAAAGTCCCAACAGGACCCAAGGCAAATGTCAGGATAAAGAGATATAAACCTCCCATCTATTTATACTGAGATTTACCTTAAGGGACTATCACCTGGGTCTGGAGCTAGTGATTCTCCTGAACTGTCTGTCCTGGGATTCAATGACCTGCCTACAGCACCCAAGTCTCCTTTCCCAGGCCTTAGCTTCAGGAAAGTGCATAAGGACTGAAACATCCCAGCGATGTGGAGCAGCTATGGCCACATAAGCAAGAAGCTCAGCCTCTGAGCTGGTTTTCCTTGCAAGGCTGTGTACATCATCCTGCTCACGTTCTTCAGTCCATTACAGACTAAGTAGCTGGCCAGTGGCAGAGAGCCTGTCTTCCCATACAAGTGTAAGAAAATGTTCACCCTCTTCTCCACAAACTATTCCTCTGTAAGGGTTTGGGGACAGAGAGTCAGACTGGAGAGTTGTGATACTTGCCCCAAGTTATCCCAAGATCCCTCTGAATCCATGTCTCTGATTTCTGACTTTACTTTGTTCCTATGCATCATGAACTCACCGACCACTTTCCTTAGAATTGAAAGGCTGGCTGTGGCAGCATCATGCTTATTTGTCTGTATACAAGTGTCAAGGCTAAACCAGATCACAGAAACCTCTCTCATACAACTGGATTAAACTTAGTGGTCTCAGTGATACCTTCAGCCATGTGAGGCCTACAATGAGACCTGGCAATCAGTCCCTTCTGAGTGTCTGCTCTTCATTGAAGAGAGTAGTGACGTGCCTGAAGGTTGTCCAAAACACCACCAAAGACAACTTTCACAGGAGGACATTCAAGCAGACAGCCTGGCTGAATGCCCTAACTCTATGGTCATTATTGCTCTGTCTAGGGCTGATCTCTGATGTGGGATCTAGATAAAATGTAGTTCCAAGACTGCTGCCTAAGTCATGTGTCCACTGTGCCCCAGGACAGGCCAGCAAAACCCGCCTTCCAAAGTGGAGCAACATCCCAGCATTCCGTCCACACTGATACCCATTTCCTTCCAGCCTGCTGTCACTTTCCTGTTAGGAGACAAATATGGATCTGATAAACACCCCACAGTAAGGGCCCCTTTACCAGCAGTGAGACTGAACCAGCATGCAGTGGGACTGTGTCTCCTGTGATGAGAGGGACAAAGGGACATAGGCAGGCTGCAAACCCAACAGCAGGGAGGGGAGGAGGGGGAGGAGGAGATTCACCTCTGCCCCAGTGTGAGGCAACATCTCCCTTGGACCTGACCTTGAAGGGGAGACAGATGAATGAGTATTTCTGTAGTATGTCCTTGAAGACTTGCCCTAGGGGTTTCTAATTCATGGGCACCTTTGTTTGGGGTTTTGGCACAAGGCTCCACTCTGAGAAAGATGCTATGGAAGGCCAGCCCTGGGACAGATCTCTTGTTAACGATGGGTTCCTGTGATAAAGCCTGTGGTAGATGGCTTACCTCCTCCTGTGCTGGACTTCTTGGCTGGGGAAGTGGACACACTGCTACCTGGACCCCTGCAGAAGTGTCCCACTTCAGCTGTCTCAGTCATACCAGGGTAAACCCACCCCTTGAGACTGGCTAAATGCTCCAGATGTCCATGGTCCTTGCATCATACTCTGTGTCAGTGAGTAGTTCTGGAGCACAATATTCAAGGGTGCCACAGAATCCCCTGGACCTCTGCCCAGAGGTGACTCTGATGGCCAGGCCAAAGTCACACAGCTTGATGTTTCCTTTGCCATCCAGCAGGATGTTATCTAGTGTGCAATGCCATTCTTTTTTTTTTTTTGGTTTTTTTTTGAGACAGGGTTTCTCTGTGTAGTTTTGCGCCTTTCCTGGAGCTCACTTGGTAGCCCAGGCTGGCCTCGAACTCACAGCAATCCGCCTGGCTCTGCCTCCCGAGTGCTGGGATTAAAGGCGTGCGCCACCACCGCCCGGCTGCAATGCCATTCTTATGGCAGTAGTGAACAGCACACACAATCTGAGTGAAGATGTGCTGGGCCTGCTCCTCCTGAAGACAGCCCACTTTCTCAATATGGCTCACCAGATCTCCCCGAGAAGCATGCTCCATCACCATATAGGTGTGCTCTTTGGTGTTGATGATGTGGAACACCTTGATGATGTTTGGGTGGTCCAGCGGCTTCACAATGTCGATTTCAGTTTTGTTGTTGTGGTCAGTATTCTCACCATTTTCCAGGATCTTGATGGCAACCTGCACCTCTGTGTGGAGGTGGCAGGCCAGCTTTCCCTCTGCAAATGTCCCTTTGCCAAGGGTCCTGAGTATGATGTAATGATCTGTAAGGCTCTCCTCTTGAGAGGCGCTGGTTTTCAGGTCCAGCTGCATTGTCCCATCATCTCCTGTCTTGCTAGTAAGTTTCTTGATAATTTCCATGTCAACACCAACTGGACAAAATCAGATTAAACCAATGAGAAGTAGGTCTAGGGGAAGAGTTTATGGCTTTCAATTTCTACATGGAGAAGTGTCAGGGATGTGAAGCAACCTTACATTGACCTTGTGGGTACAGAAAAATAAGAAAAACTAAACCCCAAAAGAGTACCTGGCAAACATTCTGAAGACGAGAATAAAACCTAAGAAAATGGACAATAATGAACATATCAAAGGCATAAAAACTAGATTATTGAAAAGAACAAAACAGACACCTTACCAAAAGTGATCAAATAGGAGAAGACACCATGTAAATCTATAGCCAAACTCTGGTGCTGTTATAGCAAAAATGGCTGGAATCACAAAGGACTTTTTTTTTTTTTTTTTTTTTGCAATTAACAAGGTGTTTTGTTTTGATATCCTGTCAATATTTTTGAAGATAAAATGTGTTAAGTCTGTGCGGCCGGGCGGTGGTGGCGCACGCCTTTAATCCCAGCACTCGGGAGGCAGAGCCAGGCGGATCTCTGTGAGTTCGAGGCCAGCCTGGGCTACCAAGTGAGTTCCAGGAAAGGCGCAAAGCTACGCAGAGAAACCCTGTCTCAAAAAAACAAAACAAAACAAAACAAACAAAACAAAACAAAAAAAAAAACAAGTCTGTGCAAACCAAACCATTTCATATGCAGTCTTGGGAATACATTTTGCTTCCTTGTTCACCACTGAGTTCTCAATAACTAAAACAATGGAAATCATCTAACTTGAACACTTGAGACATTTTCTTAATGAAAGTGTAGACTACAAATAGCAACAGAGAATCAACATTCCTGAAGAAATAACTATATCAGAGAAACTAGAAAGAATCATGCTGTACACTTTAGCAGATGCTGTTCTATGCGGAGGGAAAAAAAGGCAACTTAAAAAAATTCTAATACCAGATTCTAAAGTAATCCTCAAACAGTCTATGCTATCAAAATAACTATTTTTTCTGTTCAAACTGTTTTACTCTGAGATAATTTGATGAATCTGATGATATCACATTTGTCACCATACTGAAAAGCATTCTTTAAATAATGTGGAATATCATTCTGTATTAGTTAAATAGTCATTTGCTTTCATGTAAACTCAAATCATGAAGCATTTCACAGAAATCCATCATATTAATCATATTATAAATCTTAAGTGCATTTATAATTATAATTTTAAAAGTTTTTAATTTAATCTTTTAATATTTGTGATAATTTCATATATGATTATTTAACTTACATCATTTTCTACTTTTCATTTTATTTTCAGATCTGGCAATGTTTCCTTGAGGGCAGATGTAACAAGTATGATGTTTCCTGATAACATGATTAGTATGAAGCCAATGTCCCAAGGTTTCTCTGTTCTCTATGTAGAGATATAACAAAGAGGTATTTAGGAGTCAATAATGTCAACACTTGGCACATTCAAGTTGTTCAAGTTTCCTAGTACTTTTAGCCAATTTTTTAAGTAAAATGAATTTTTTATTCTTTCTCATATATTACACCTTGACTGTAGCTTTCCCACTCCTCTACCCCAGACTCTTCCTCTTCTTTCCCCAGATCTACCCTCCCACCATTTCCCCTCAGAAAAGGGCAGGCCTCCCAGGCAACATCAATCATAGGGCACAATATACTACTATAGACCAGGCATATACTATCATATCAAACCTGGGCAAAGGCAACCCAGTAGGAGGAAAAGGGTCCAGAACTAGGCAAAAGAGTGAATGACCACCCCCACTGTTAAGAATCATACAGTAACATCAAGGTACTCAGCCATAACAGATATACCGAGGACCTAGGTAAGACCCCCTATAAATGCTCTCTGATCTCTGTGAGCCCGCATGAGTCCTGGTCAATTGATTTTGTGGGCTGTATTCCCCTGGTGTCCCTGACCCCTCTGGTTCCTCTGTTGCTTCATTTGAAAGTATTTTGAAATCCCATAATAGTATGAATTATAAAACTGCAGCAAATGAGAAAATTTCTAAACATGAGTAAACTAGCAAAACTGAAAAGCCAGCATATAAAAACCTAAGTAGATCAACAATTAGAAACATAGTTCAGTACTCATTGAAAAACCTCTCAAGAAAATAGCTTTGGTCCAGTGACATGATTGGGTTCTATCTCACTGCATAGCTGGAAATGAGCCCCATGGAAACCCCCAAAGCTAACATCTACTGCCAAGACTATTGCTTATATGCAACCTTATTGTTATGCCCTATTGCTGAAGACAACACCCATGTATGTCAGCCAACATGGAGAAGTTGAACTGGTGCATAACTAGAAGCTTCACCTCTACTGACTGACATTCATGATACAGGAATGTACTCTGCATTCTACTGAAGCAGAAAGATAATCATTACTATCATCCAGTTACAAACACTAGGACAACAGTGACCCATTTGCAAAATGGACTGATACAACAGTGGCACAAATACAATGGCAGTAACCAACCACTTTCTGATTGGATTTGAGACTCAATCCAGGAGATAGAAGCCATTCCTGACACTGCTAAAGTGGCCAAGAGACTGAGTAGATAGTTTATGGCCCTATGGGCAAACCTGATACTATTATTCTGCTCAAGAAAGAAAATAATAAAAAGACTTTTGATGATGATGATGATGATGATGATGATGATGATGATGATGATGATGTGTGTGTGTGTGTAAGAGCCCACACCAGTTACACCCTTTCTTGCAGGAGATGGAACTAACAGAGACTCACAACAATGTAGAGAGTGTGAGACTTTAAAATATTCAGTCCTAAATGGGATGGCTTCATGAAAATCTTCCCTCAAGGTTCAGGAAGCTATTCAGAGGAGGAGATAGGAACATACTAAGAGCCAGAGGTAATAGACAATTCCAAGAAAACAGTGTGTTTCAGATATTACAGGACTGATGAACACATGAACTCAGACAGTAGCAATACACACAAGTATACAAAGGTTCAATCCAGATGGGGGTTCTAGCACTGAAGAGAGGAAGTTGACACAGGGTTCCATCCCTAGCCAAGTAGACACCTGCAATTGTTTCCTAATGGCAAAGGAAAAAATCAGTTTTTTCCAGTGGATTCTCACTGGGTATCTTAACCACTCTTCTGGGTAGGACTGATGCCCTAGAATTATTGGCAAACACTAAATGAACTCAATAGAATTCTGGTACACTACTGGGATCATTTCCCTTACTTTGGGCATTTTATAGGTCTTGAGTGGTTATTTTGATTTTTCTTTTGTTCAATTTTTAATAGAGAGATAGCCAATAATGCTAGATGGGAAGGAAGGTAAGAAGTGTTTGGGAGGAATTGAACCAGGATGAAGATAATCAAAATGTATTGTCTAAAAGATTTTCATTGCTTTCCCACTCTATCCCTGTTCCACCTCGACCATCCCATTTCCTTATGTTCTCATCCCTTGTCCCCTACTCTCCATTGTCCTCCCTTCATCCCCAGTTTACTCATGGAGATCTCATCTATTTCTCTTTTCCAGCACAGTCCATAAGTCCCTGTTTGGGTCTTCCTTGTTAGCTACCGTATTCTTGGGAGTTGTGGTTTATAATCTAGTTTATCCTTTGCTTTACATCTAGTATTCACTTATGAGTGAGTACATATCATGTTTGTCCTTCTGAGTCTGGGTTACCTCACTCAGGATGATATTTTATAGTTCCATCCATTTGCCTGCCTCTGCATGGCAAGACCCTTGTGTAGCCTGATCTGCTTGAGGGGCTCTCTAGTGGTAGGATTGGAATCCATCCCTGGTACATGAGTGGGCTTTTTGGAGCCCACTACCTATGATGGGACATCTCCTGTGGCCTTGAGGTGGGGGAGGGGTTTGGACTTGCCTCTACTGGATATGCCTCCCCACTAAGAGGCCTTGCCTTCTTGTGGGAAGGAGTGGGGTGTGGGTTGTGAGGGAGAATATGGGGGGGCAGAAGGAGGGAAGAGGGGGATCTTTGGTGTGTAAAATGAATGGAAAATTTTTCTTAAGAAAAACAAAGATTTTTAATGATGAAATATCAAACAATAAAAGACTGGTATGAATGTATTCGTGTATGAATTCTACCTGACTTATAGTAAGAATTAACACTAATATTCCTCCAACTATTCAATAAGGGAGAAGGAAAGAGACTTTATAACATGCTCTAGAAAGCCTGCAGGAACCAGACCTGATGACTCAAGCTTCCTCCTTTATCCCACATGTCAGAAAAAGGGCGCTGGCTCCCACAAGTTTTTCCCTGAATTCCATGTCCGTGTTGTGGCACAAACACACAAACAGCAAAATTAATAGAACGAAATCACCCTTAATGTAAATAAAAGAGAAATTATGTCAGCAGTTTGTGTACCTAGATGTGATAATCCTTAGTGAAAGTAATTGAAACATTCCAGCAAGTTCAACACATATACAAGGCCATGTTTATGATCAAGATGAGCTCATCACTGAACATAAGGACAATTCTAATATAAAAATTGAAAAACATGAAGAGGATACAGGGCAAAAAGCCCTTAGCTCCAAAAATGAAATGTAGTCTTTTTTTTAGAAAACAGTTGCTAACAAGATGACCTTACATGTGACTTACCAGTCTCAAAAGATAAATTTGAGGGAACATAAGACAGACCAGTGAGGACATGGAATAGGACAGTGGTCTCCATGGTATGGTTCACAGTGACCTGGGAAGGATCCTGGAAACCTCACCCACCACAGACTCTTTAGACTAAAGAGTGATTGATGCACAGAGTCCTAGGTGGTTCCGAATCCAGGCTTGGGCTCCTGATTAGCCACCCAGTAGGAACAAGGTCTGGTGGCCTTAACTGCACTCCAAAGTGGTTTTGACAACAAAGAAAACAGTGTGGGTCCCATGAAAGAAAAACAGTCTTAGTAGACAGCAGCCAATCAGGCTGTACCTGGTGTTGCTTGAGTAGAACAGAAACTCCTTTTCCAAATCTGTGCCTTAATACACCGTCCGTGCACACTGCCTCCGCCACTAGTGTCCTCAAAGTGAAAGCTCTGCCTTCAACATCACGTAACTGGCACCAACTGTCTCTTAGCCACCTACCACGTGCTCTGTGACCTGATTGGTAACATGTACAGAACTGAGCCAATCAGATTGGGTAGCCATTCAGAACTCCATTGGTCAGGTTGAGGTCACGTGACTGGGGTCTGCTCTATAGTGATTTGGCGCTCACCTGGACTCCTGTGAGAGCAGGGTTAGAGCAGAAGTCTTTGCTTGTTCTGTGCCTTTTATGCAGAGACTTCCCAGCTAGTCTGCAATTCCCCACACTTCCCTTCAAGGGTCTCCTTTCAGTTGTGAAAATAGACATGGTTTCCAAAGGTAGAATTGGGGTTTGGTCTGTTTCTAGTCTCTCCTGCGTGAAAGGGTCATCAGTTTATATTGGAGCACAGTTGAGTTGTGATCACACCTAAATGGAACATCAACAGGCCCTCAGAAATTCCTTTCTTCAAACAACTAATAGTTTGAAACAGAAAGCCCGGCTCTCTTAAGAATCCAGCATCCAGCCTGACAGTGGTGGTGCACACCTTTAATCCGAGCACTCGGGAGGCAGAGCCAGTCGGATCTCTCAGTTCCAGGGCAGCTTGGTCGACAGAGCAAGATCCAGGACAGGAACCAAAACTACACAGAGAAACCCTGTCTCAAAAAACAAAACAAAACAAAACAGAATCCAGCATCCACGTCTTGAGTGCACGCTGCATTTCCCTAAGAGCCTCCTCTTTTCCTTAATGCCAGTGCTTAGGTCCATGTTAAAACCTTTATTTTGTAAACTCAAAAGTTGCATCATCAACTAGCCATGGCTTGTCATGTCTGTACTTGTCATCAATAGCCTAAAATTAAAACAATACAAAACATTACCAAACCAATCCATTATTTTCCTCACCGATTTCCCCATTCCTTGTACTGCTTTTGTGATGGGTCATTTTAATCCAGAAACTTCTATTTCTCAATTGTAGCAACTTCCAAAAGTTATTCCATTCGTGTGTTTTCTTGTACTTTGGGAAAACACTGTCAATCACTTGTGGAACTAGTCCTCAAATTCCCAGATGCAGTTTTTACATTTCCTCAGCATCCCTGCCCAATCAGAACTAGGTCCTTTAAGGGCTGTTGTTCTCATGTGGTTTTTGAGAACCTCACACATGAAGACTGAATCTCAATCTCTCCTGACAACTCCCTTTCCCCTTGTGCCTCAGCTTATCCCATGTAACCCTCTGAAAATTATGACCTCTTTAAAGAGCCACATGCATGTATATGTGGGTTTGTACATATACATACACACATGTATATATAATCTACTGAGTCCAGTTAGCTTTGTTCAATTTTCCCTGTGTCCAGGGTGGACCACGGGGGACTGAGCATCCTATGTGGGAGCTTTTCCTTGGAGGAGACTGACTCTCCCTCTCTCAGTGGGTACTGACAATCTGTAACTCTTCTTCTAGTAGTGTTCATGTGGAATTATCTTTGTCCAATTTGTACGTGAACTGCTGTTGTCAGGTTTCTCTTGCATATGTGACCACATTGAGGCAGAGCTTACCTGTCCCATAAAAGACAATTGCAGATCTCATCAGTCTAGATTTAGCACAGCATAGTCACTTCTCTACATTTTGACCAGCTGTGGGTCTCTATAACAGTCTCATATTTAAGAAGGAAGCTGGTTAGATAAAGGTCAATTCCTACACATATTTGTGGGTACAAGGTTATGCATTTGGAATACAGTTAGATATTACATTGGTTTAGGAAAATGGAAGTAGTAGCTCTCTTCTACTAACTGGTTCATGACCTCAATCCAAGGTTAGTTGTCTAGGTTTGCAGTACCAGACATATATTCTTTAGAAAGTTATTGCTTTATCTGAATAAAGATGCCACAATTGCAGGTATCTTGTAGGCCAATTCATTTTTGCAGTTCATAGAATTGCAGCTGGATATGGCTACAGATTTCTCCTCCACCTTGTCAGTTTACATAACACTTTCTGATACTATGAAGGGCAGTCCTCATGGAGGGAGGCTTTCAGTTAGACACCGATTCCTCCAATTCCTGTGTCTGAAGTACATGGTATCTTCACCTAAAGGGTCTGACCTTGAATCTGGGAGGCAACAAGGACAACAGCAATGGCCTCTCCTGGTTTGAGAGTCCCTTAGATTCCCCTGTTCACCAACTCAACAGGGGGTTTTCTCATTTCTGGCCCCAGTGTTTCTGTTAGGCTATGATACTTGCAGTTAGTTTTATCACCTCAAATGGTATAACTTCATTTCTATAACATACACAATTACACACATGTATTTTGTCAATGTACATTTAGCTTTAACGACCCAACAATTTATCTCAGGGAGAATGTAGGCAGTCATGCAACAAAATGTTTAATTGAAATCTTTCCTTGATTGAAAATTTTCCAACATGCTAGAAGGTCCCTTGCTAGGAAGCAGACTCTCAAACTAGGGTCTGAGGCTTCATACAGCCAGGATCCAATTTGCCATGTTTCCAACCCTCAGTCCATGAGACAATCTGAATTCAACAGGAAGGCAAGCTCTGGGCCACACCACAGAAACAAAGCTGCTCTTATTGGATGCAGCAAGGAGAGCACTGGCAAGGCATTCTTCCCAAGTTTGTCCATTTCTGGAACATTCCAGTGACGTGGTTGAACTCCTGAAAGACGGTGATATCTTGAGCAAAATATCACAGGGACCAACCATCCTTACCAAGGTTCTACCAAAAACATGGCAGTGCCACATAGAGGGTGGTCATTGGAATACTTATGCCTAAACTCATCTAACACATAGGTGCTCTTGGTCAGGTGAGGAAGGGGAATTTGGCCTTAAGCTCAGCAGACAGTGCCCGCTCACATTATCACTAGCTGCAAAGCTCACCCACTGCACACCCAGGACTGCTGTCTCTTTCTGAAGTTCCACGTTCCTCACTTATCAGGGGATGGAGTGACTGTCAAGCACACTTACCCCATCTTCATCCTGAAATGCTGGAACCTCACCTGCAGGAAACTGGAGAAATTTGAGGCTTCTGTAGGTTTGGCAAAACAGGAAGTGGGGTGGTGTGGAGAGCATGTGGACCCTGCTGTTCTGAGAAGTGATGAGGACCTGGAAAACTCTCCAGGTTTCAGGATTTTATTACAGTTCCACAGAGAAGCAAGTAGGGCTGTCAGTGCTTCCTCAGTGTTGTGTGTGTTTTTAAATAAACAGGATATATTTCCCTATGGCTTCTTCAATCATCCTTGCAGGTACTATTTTTCTTTTTTTTTTTTTAAATATTTTTTTTATTAAGAGATATTTTTATTCATTTTATATATCAACCACGTATTCCCCTATCCTCTCTCCATCCACCCACTGCCTTCCCCTCTACTCAGCCCTCATTCCCACCTCCTCCAAGGCAATGTCTCCCCTGGTGAGTCAGCAGAGTCTGGTACATTCAGTTGAGGCAGGTCCAAGACCCTCCTCCCTGCACTGAGGCTGTGCAAAGTGTCTCATACTCACTGTCTTTCTGACCCCTAACACAAATCTCTGCCTATACTCCATGGAAGAGGGCAAATACAACCTACAAATTCCTGCCATGTCTGATGGGTTTTTGCACAATATGGAATTATGATTGCATCTAAATATGAAGTATGAAGGCTGGAGTTATGGCTCATTTGTTAAGAGCCCTGACTGTTCTTCCAGAGAACCAGGTTCCAATCCCAGCACACCCACAGGGGCTCACATCATCCTAGGTACCCCATCCCCTACAGCCAATGTCACACATACACAAGGGGTGATGTCAGGCCATGCCGACTGTCCCCTGCCTTACAATCAAAGCACTATCTCCTCTCTCTCTCTCTCTCTCTCTCTCTCTCTCTCTCTCTCTCTCTCCCACACACAGACACACACAGACACACACACACACACACACACAGACACACACACACAGACACACACACACAGACACACACACACAGACACACACACACAGACACACACACACAGACACACACACACAGACACACACACACAGACACACACACACAGACACACACACACAGACACACACACAGACACACACACAGACACACACACAGACACACACACAGACACACACACAGACACACACACTACACTCACACCACAGAATGTATATGAAAACAGGATCCATCCTTCTGCCACATACAAGAAACACAACTCATCTTCAAAGAAAGGTACTAACAGTAAAAGGTTGGGAAAAGACTTTCCAATCAAATGGACTTAAGAAGCAAGCTGGTGTAGCTATTTTAATATCTAACAAAAAAAGACTTCAAACTAAAAATCAAAAGAGATTGGGAAGGACATTACATAGTCATCACAGGAAAGGTCCACCAACATGAAATCTCAATTCTGAACATTTATGCCCCAAATACAAGGGCACCCACATATGTAAAAGAAACATTACTAAAGCTTACATCTAACACCAAACCCCACAAACTCATAGTGAGAGACTCCAACAACCCACACTCACCAATGGACAGGTCTGCCAGACAGAAAATTAACAGAGAAATGAAAGCTCTAACAGATGTTATGACTAAAATGGACTTAATAGATATCTACAGAACATTCCACCCTAACACAAAAGAATATACCTTCTTCTCAGCACCCCATGGAACCTTCTATAAAATTGACCAAATACTCAGTCACAAAGCAAGTCACAACAGATACAAAAAAGGGAATAACCTGTATTTTATCAGACCACCATGGCTTAAAGTTAGATTTCAACAACAACAATAATTACAGAAAGCCTACAATTTCATGGAAATTGAATAATGCTCAAGTGAATCACCACTGAGTCAAGGAAGAAATAAAGATATTAGAGTCTTCCTAGAATTTAATAAAAATAAATGTACAACATACCCAAACTTATGGGACACTATGAAAACAGTACTAAAAGGCAAATTCATAGCACTAAATGTCCACATAAAGAGGATGGAGAAATCTCACAGTATCAATTTAACAGTACAACTGAAAGCTCTAGAACAAAAAGAAGCAAACTCACCCAGGAGGAATAGATGCCAGGAAATAATCAAATTGAGGGCTGAAATCAATGAAATAGAAACAAAGATAATAGAAAGAATCAATGCAACAAAGAGTTGGTTCTTTGAGAAAAACAAGATAGACAAGCCCTTAGCCAAACTAATCAAAAGGCAAAGAGAGAACATCCAAATTAGCAAAATCAGAAATGAAAAGGGAGACATATAACAGACTAGGAGGAAATCCAGAGAATCATCAGGTCATAATTAAAAAACCTGTACTCCACGAAATTGGAAAATCTAAAAGAAATGGAAAATTTTTCTAAATAGGTACAACATAGCAAAATTGAATCAAGAACAGATAAACAATTTAAATAGACCTATATCCCTAAGGAAATAGAAGCAGTCATTAAAAGTCTCCCAACCAAAAAGAGCCCAGGGCCAGATAATTTCAGTGCAGACTACTGCAAGAATTTCAGAGAGCTAATACCAATACTCTTCAAATTGTTCCACACAATAGAAAAAGGAACATTGCCAAACTCATTACGAGGCTACACTTACACTGATACCCAAAATACACCAAGATGCAACAAAGAAAGAATTACAGATCAATCTCCCTCATGACTATTGATGCAAAAATACTCAATAAAACACTGGCAAACCGAATTCAAGTACACATCAAAAAAATTATAACCATGACCAAGTCAGCTTCATCCCAGAGATGCAAGGATGGCTCAACATATAAAAGTCTGTGAATGTAATACATCATATAAACAAACTGAAAGAAAAAAAAAACACATGGTCATCTCATTAGATGCTGAAAAAGTCTTGACAAAATCCATCACCCCTCATGATAAAGGTCTTGGAGAGATCAGGAATACAAGGAACATACCTAAACATAATAAAGACAATTTACAGCACACTGACAGCCAACATGACATTAAATGGAGAGAAACTTAAAGCAATTCCACTAAAATCAGGAACAAAACAAGGCTGTCCACTCTCCATATCTATTCAATATAGTACTCAAAGTTCTAGCTTGAGCAATAAGACAACAAAAGGAAGGGAAAAGTCAAACTTTTGCTATCTGCAGATGGTATGATAGTATACATATATGACCCCAAAATTTCTACCAGGAAACTCGTATAGCTGATAAATATCTTGAGTAATGTGACAGGATACAAGATTAACTCAAAAAAATCAATAGCCCTAGCCGGGCGGTGGTGGCGCACGCCTTTAATCCCACCACTCGGGAGGCAGAGCCAGGCGGATCTCTGTGAGTTCGAGGCCAGCCTGGGCTACCAAGTGAACTCCAGGAAAGACGCAAAGCTACGCAGAGAAACCCTGTCTCGAAAAACAAACAAACAACAACAACAAAAAAAATCAATAGCCCTCCTATATACAAATAATAAATGGACTTAGAAATCAGAGAAATACCACCCTTTACAATAGCCACCTTGGGGTAACTCTAACTAAACAAGTAAAAGACCTGCATGACAAGTATTTTAAGTCTTTGAAGAAAGAAATTGAGTATATCAGAAAATGGAAAGATTTCCCATGATGTGGATAGTTAGGATCAACATAGTAAAAATGGCAATCTTACCAAAAGCAATCTACAGATCCAAACACATTTCTTCACAGACCTAAAAAAAAACAATATTCAACTATATGAAAAACAAAATCCCAGAATAGCCAAAACAATCTTGTACAATAAAACAACCTCTGGAGGTATCACCATCCCTGATTTCAAGCTCTACTATAGAGCTATAGTCATAAAAACAGCTTGGTATTGACATAAAAACAGACCTGTGGATCAATGGAATCAAATCAAAGACCCTGACATTAATCCATAAATCTATGAACACCTGATTTTTGAGAGATCCAAAAATAATACAATGGAAAAAAGAAAGCATCTTCAACAAATGTTGCTGGCATAACTGGATGCTGACATGTAGAAGAATGCAAATAGATCCATATCTATCACCAGGCACAAAACTCAAGTCCAAATGGATCAAAGACCTCGACATAAATCCAGTTTCCCTTAACCTAATAGAAGAGAGAGTGCAATGTAGCCTTGAACACATTGGCACATGAGATCACTTCCTAAACACCAGTAGCACAGATACTGAGAGCAACAATTAATAAATGGGACCTAATACTGAGCAGCTCCTCCTATAAGGCAAAGGACATGGTAAATAAGACAAAACAGCCTATAGATTATGAAAAGATCTTCACCAACCGCACATCTGACAGAGGGCTGATCTCCAAAATATTATAATAAACTCAAGAAACTAGACATTAAACCAAACAATTCAATTAAACAATGGGGTCTAAATCTATACAAAAAAAGAAGAATCGCAAGTGGCCAAAAGACATTTAAGGAATTGCTCAACATCCTTAGTCAGAGAAATGTAAATCAAAATGACTCTGAGATAACCATCTTACACCTGTCAGAATGGCTAAGAGCAAAAACACTGATGACAGCTTATGCTGGAGAAGATGTGGAGAGGGGAACACTTATCCACACTGCTGGTGGGAGTGCAAACTTGTACAGCCACTTTGGAAATCAATATGGCGGTTCGTGAGAAAATTGGAAATCAATATATCCCAAGACCCATCAATACCACCCTTGGGGATATACCCAAAGGATGCACAATCATACCACAAGGACACTTCCTCAACTATGTTTGTAGCACCATTATTCATCATAGCCAAAACCTAGAAATAACCTATATGCACCTCAACCAAAAAATGGATAAGGAAATGTGATACATTTACATAATGGAGTATTACTCAGCTGTGAAAAACAATGACATCATAAAATTTGCAGGCAAATATATGGAACTAGAAAAAAAATCATCCTGAGTGAGGTAACCCAGACCCAGAAAGACAAACACGGTATGTACTCACTCGGAAGTGGATATTAGATGTCAAACAAATGATAACCAGGCTACAATCCACAACCCCAGAGAAGGTAGGTAACAAGGAGGCCCCTAAGAGGGACATGCATGGATCATCCTAGGAAGGGGAAATAGTTAAGATCTCCTGTGTAACTGGTAGCCTTGGGGAAGGAGTGATGAGAACATGAGGGAAGGGAATGGTTGAATTGGGGAAGGGACAGAGGGAGAGCAAGGAAAGAGCTATCTTGATAGAGGAAGCCATTATGGGGCTAGGAAGGAACCTAGTACTAGGGAAATTCCCAGGAATCCACAAGGATAACCCCAGCTAAGACTGAATTGGTCTTCTCTTGTAATCAGATTGATGGCTACTCTAATTTTCATCATAGAACCTTCACCAGTACCTGATGGAAGCAGATGCAGAGATCCACACCTAAGCACTGGGTGGAGCTCCTGGAGTCCAGTCGAAGAGAGGGAGGAGGTATTATATGAGGAAAGGGGTCATGATCATAATAGGGAAACCCACAGAGACAGCTGATTAGAGCTCGTCGGAGCTCAAGGACTCTGGACTGACAGCTGGGGAACCTGCATGGGACCAAACTAGGCCCTCTGAATGTAGGTGACAGTTGTGTGGCTTGAGCAGTTTGTGGAGCCCCTGACAGTGTGACCAGAATTTATCCCTAGTACATGAACTGGCTTTTTGGAGTACATTCCCTATGAAGGATACCTTGCTCAGTCTTGAAGCAATGGGGAGGGACTTGGTTCTGCCTCAACTTGATGTGCCAGACTTTGTTGATTCCCCACAGGAGGCCTTACCCTCTGAGGAATGGAGTTGGGAAGAGGTAGGTGGGGAGCAGGAGGAGGAGAGGGAGGCAGAACTGTGGTTGGTATGTAAAATGAAAAATAATTTAAATTAAAAAAGAAGTTAGGTGAAAAGTGATAGAGGATGATACTGGACAACATAGATCTCTGTCTTCATGATACACTCAAGGGTGTGCCACACCTGTATTGAAAGGCCCACACAAAACACACATATGCTGGGGGAGGGGAAACTATTAGAACATATTGTATGAAAACATCTATTTTCACTGAAAGAAAAAAGTTTCAATTCTTATAAAGAGATTTCTTTTTTAAAGATTATTATTTATTTATGTAAATGGGTGTTTTATCTGCATGTACAACTTTATGCCAGAAGATGGTATCATATCCCACTAGAGATGGTTGTGAGCCACCATGTGGTTTCTGGGAGCTGAAATCAGGACCTATGAAAGAGCATGCAGTGTTCTTAACCACTGAGCCATCTCTCCAGCCACTTATAAAGAAATTTCAGTAGACGGGCCCAGTGGTGGCAGCCGACAGGGACATTCAGGCCCGGCGGCAGCCGGCAGAGACATTCAGGCCCAGCGGCGGCCCACAGAGGTAGACAGGCCCGGCGGCAGAGACAAGCAGACGCAGGTAGGCCTGTGGCGGGGGCCCGTGGAGGTAGACGGGCCCAGCGGCGGTAGCCGACAGGGATATTCAGACCCGGCTGCAGCCGGCAGAGACATTCAGGCCCAGCGGCAGCCCACAGAGGTAGACAGGCCCGGCGGAGGAGACAAGCAGACACAGGTAGGCCTGTGGCGGCAGCCTGTGGATGTAGACGGGCCCAGCGGCAGCCCGCTGAGGTAGACGTGCCCGGCGGCAGTGGCCGACAAGGACATTCAGGCCTGGTGGCAGCCCCCAGAGGCAGACAGACCCAGGGACGGAGACAAGCAGACGCAGCTTGGAACAGGGACGCCCCTAACCCCAACATCTGGGGAAGAAGCTATCTCCGTGGGTCAGAACCAGAACGAATCTGAACACTCCGTCTGAGGACAACCCAGGGCCCAGCTGCTGATCCTGTGAAACCCAACAACTTGGAGGTGTTGGTGAGACTACCCTGCTCAGCTGAAACCCATCTGGGAGAGGATTCAGATGCCTATAGTTTAAAGTCTGAAGAAACAAGATCAGCTGAGGAGTTGACAAATGAACAAAAAGTGACCTGAGAACACAGAAGAAGGCGCTACCCAGACACCAAACCAGATCACCAGAATCATAAGTATATAATTCACCGATCGAAATCAGCTGCCCCTGAAGAAATAGCCCAATAGCACCAATTTAACCAAGAACCACTACTAAACCAAGACTAAAAATTAGAACAAGAGAGGCACTCTCAGACACAGACACCACCTGCACCTCACAGAGGAAGAGATGAGTAGACGCCAGTGCAAAAATACAGGCAACAACATAAAGACCTATATGGCAACATCAGAACCTAGTGATTCTACACCTGCAAGACCTAAACATACCATGACAGAAGAAACAGAAGAAATCAACCCTAAAAATGACATTAAGAAGATGATAGAGGCTCTTAAAGAAGAAATAAAACATTCCCTCAATGAGGAAATAAAAACTTTCCTTAAAGAGGAATTGAAAAACTACCTTAAAGAGGAAATAAAAACTTTCCTTAAAGAGGAAATAAAAAACTCCCTTAAAGAGGAAATAAAAACTTCCCTTAAAGAGGAAATGAAAAACTCCATTAAAGAGGAAATAAAAAAATCCCTTAAAGAAATGGAAGAAAAAACGAACAAAAAATGGGAAGAAATCAAAGAAAGCCAAGAAAAAGCAATTAAACAGATGAAACATTCCAAGATCTGAAAAATGAATTTGAGACAATAAAGAAAACACATGCTGAGGGAATGCTGGAAATAGAAATCCTGACAAAACGAACAGGAACTACAGAAACAAGCATAACCAACCGATTGCAAGAGATGGAACAGAGAATCTCTGACACTGAAGACACGATAGAGAAAATAGATTTGTCAGTCAAAGAAAACAATAAAGACAAAAAAGTCCTAACACAAAACGTCCAGGAAATTTGGGACACCATGAAAAGACCAAACCTAAGAATAATAGGGATAGAAGAAGGAGAAGAATACCAACTCAAAGGCACAGAAAATATATTCAACAAAATCATAGAAGAAAACTTTCCTAACCTAAAGAAAGAAATACCTATGAAGATACAATAAGCTTACAGAACACCGAATAGGCTGGATCCAAAAAAAAAGTCCCCTCGCCACATAATAATCAAAACACTAAACACACAGAATAAAGAAAAAATATTAAGAGCTGCAAAGGAAAAGGACCAAGTAACATATAAAGGCAAACCCATCAGAATAACACCAGACTACTCAATAGAGACTATGAAAGATAGAAGATCATGGACAAACCTCATGCAGACACTAAGAGACCATGGATGCCAACCCAGACTATTATACCCAGCAAAACTCTTAATCACCATAGGCGGAGTAAACAAAATATTCCAGGATAAAACCAGATTTAATCAATACCTGTCCACAAACCCAGCCCTACAGAAAGCACTAGAAGGGAAAATTCAACCCAAAGAAGCTAAACACATCCATGAAAAATCAAGCAATAGATAATCCTACACCAACATACACCACAGAAGGACAACACAACACAACCAAAAAAATAACAGGAAATAACAATCACTGGTCATTAATATCCATCAATATCAATGGTCTCAACTCACCTATAAAAAGACACAGGCTAACAGAATGGATTAGAAAACAGGACCCATCCATATGCTGCATACAAGAAACACACCTTAACTCCAAAGACAGACACTACCTCCGAGTAAAGGGCTGGGAAAAGGTTTTCCAAGCAAATGGACCTAAGAAACAAGCTGGTGTAGCTATCCTAATATCTAATGAAATAGACTTCAAACTAAAATCAATCAAAAGAAACCAGGATGAGCTGGGCGGTGGTGGCGCACGCCTTTAATCCCAGCACATGGGAGGCAGAGGCAGGTGGATCTCTGTGAGTTCAAGGCCAGCCTGGGCTACCAAGTGAGTTCCAGGAAAGGCGCAAAGCTACACAGAGAAACCCTGTCTCGAAAAACAAACAAACAAAAAAAAAAAAAAAAAAAAAAGAAACCAGGATGGACATTACATATTCATCACAGGAAAAATCCACCAAGATTAAGTCTCGATTCTAAACATTTATGCTCCAAATACAAAAGCACCCACATTCATAAAAGAAACACTACTAAAGTTTAAAATGCACATCAAACCCCACACATTAGTAGTGGGAGATTTTAACACACCACTCTCACCAAAAGATAGATCTACCAGACTGAAACTTAAAGAAATAAAGGACCTAACAGATGTTATGACTCAAATGGACCTAACAGATATCTACAGAATATTCCATCCTAACACAAAAGAATATACCTTCTTCTCAGCACCCCATGGAACCTTCTCAAAAATTGACCACATGCTTGGACACAAAACAAATCTCAACAGATACAAAAAAATTGGAATAACCTCATGTATTTTATCAGACCACCATGCCTTAAAGTTAGAACTCAATAACAACAAAAATTATAGAAAACCCACAAACTCATGGAAACTGAATAATACCCACCTGAAACATCAATGGGTCAAGGAAGAAATAAAGACAGAAATTAAAGAGTTCCTAGAATTCAATGAAAATGAAAGTACAACATACCCAAACTTATGGGACACTATGAAAGCAGTGCTAAGAGGAAAATTCATAGCTCTAAATGCACACATAAAGAAGATGGAGCAATCCCATACCAATGAATTAACAGCACAACTGAAAGCTCTAGAACAAAAAGAAACAAACTCACCCAGGAGAAATAGACGCCAGGAAATAATCAAATTGAGGGCTGAAATCAACGAAATAGAAAACAAGAGAACAATACAAAAAAATCAATGAAACAAAGAGTTGGTTCTTTGAAAAAATCAACAAGATAGACAAACCACTAGCCAAATTAACCAAAAGGCAAAGAGAGAACACCCAAATTCACAAAATCAGAAATGAAAAGGGAGACATAACAGACAATGAGGAAATCCAGAGAATCATCAGATCATACTTCAAAAACCTGTACTCCACAAAAATGGAAAACCAGGAAGAAATGGACAATTTTCTGAATAAATACCAAATACCAAAATTAAATCAAGACCAGATAAACCATTTAAATAGACCAATAACCCCTAAAGAAATAGAAACAGTCATCAAAAGTCTCCCAACTAAAAAAAGCCCAGGACCAGATGGTTTCAGTGCAGAATTCTACCAGACTTTCAAAGAAGAACTAATACCAATCCTCTTCAAAGTGTTCCACACAATAGAAACAGAAGGAACACTACCAAACTCTTTTTATGAGGCTACAATTACCCTGATACCCAAACCACACAAAGATGCAACAAAGAAAGAGAACTACAGACCAATCTCCCTCATGAACATTGATGCAAAAATACTCAACAAAATATTGGCAAACCGAATCCAAGAATACATCAAAACAATCATCCATCACGACCAAGTAGGATTCATCCCAGGGATGTAAGGATGGTTCAACATATGGAAATCAGTCAATGTAATACACCATATAAACAAACTGAAAGAAAAAAACCACATGATCATCTCCCTAGATGCTGAAAAAGCCTTTGACAAAATCCAACACCCCTTCATGATAAAGGTCTTAGAAAGAATAGGAATACAAGGAACATTTCTAAACATAATACAAGCAATTTATAGCAAGCCAACAGCAAACATCAAATTAAATGGAGAGAAACTCAAAGCGATACCACTAAATTCAGGAACAAGACAAGGCTGTCCACTCTCCCCATATTTATTCAATATAGTACTAGAAGTTCTAGCTAGAGCAATAAGACAACAAAAGGAGATCAAAGGGATACAAATTGGCAAGGAAGAAGTCAAACTTTAACTATTTGCAGATGATATGATAGTATACATAAGTGACCCCAAAAACTCTACCAGGGAACTTCTACAGCTGATAAACTCCTTCAGTAAAGTGGCAGGATACAAGATCAACTCAAAAAAATCAGTAGCCCTCCTATACACAAATGATAAAAGGGCTGAGAAAGAAGTCAGAGAAACATCACCCTTTACAATAGCCACAAATAATATAAAATACCTTGGGATAACACTAACTAAACAAGTGAAAGACCTTTTTGATAAGAACTTTAAATCTCTAAAGAAAGAAACTGAAGAAGATATCAGAAAATGGAAGGATCTCCCATGCTCATGGATAGGTAGGATTAACATAGTAAAAATGGCAATCTTACCAAAAGCAATCTACAGATTCAATGCAATCCCCATCAAAATCCCAATACAATTCTTCACAGACTTGGAAAGAAAAATACTCAACTTTATATGGAAAAACAAAAGACCCAGGATAGCTAAAAGAATCCTATACGATAAAGCAACCCTTGGAGGCATCACCATCCCGGACCTCAAACTCTACTATAGAGCTATAGTAATAAAAATAGCTTGGTACTGGTATAAAAACTGACATACGGACCAATGGAATCGAATTGAAGACCCTGACATTAATCCATGCACATATGAACACCTGGTTTTTGACAAAGGAGCCAAAACTATACAATGGAACAAAGAAAGTATCTTCAACAAATGGTGCTGGCATAACTGGATGTCAATATGTAAAAGATTACAAATAGATCCATATCTGTCACCATGCACAAAACTCAAGTCCAAGTGGATCAAAGACCTAAACATAAATCCAGTTACACTAAACTTAATAAAAAAGAAAATAGGAAGCACTCTTGAACGCATTGGCACCGGAGACCATTTCCTAAATAAAACACCGACAGCACAGACCCTGAGCACAACCATTAATAAATGGGACCTCTCGAAACTGAGAAGCTTTTGCAGGGCAAAAGACACAGTCAATAAAACAAAAAGACAGCCAACAGATTGGGAAAAGATCTTCACCAACCCCACATCTGACAGAGGATTGATCTCCACAATATATAAAGAACTCAAGAAACTAGACATCAAAGCACTGAACAGTCCAATTAAAAAATGGGCTAAAGAGCTAAACAGAGAATTCACAAAACAAGAACTACAAATGGCTGAAAGACATTTAAAGAAATGCTCAACATCCTTAATCATCAGAGAAATGCAAATCAAAACGACTCTGAGATACCACCTTACACCTGTTAGAATGGCTAAGATCAAAAACACCAATGACAACCAATGTTGGAGAGGATGTGGAGCAAAGGGAACACTCCTCCACTGTTGGTGGGAATGTAAACTTGTACAACCACTGTGGAAATCAGTATGGTGGTTTCTCAGAAAATTAGGAATTGAACTACCTCAAACCCAGCCATCCCACTCTTGGGCATATACCCAAAGAATGCTGATACATACCATAAAGATACATGCTCAGCTATGTTCATAGCAGCACTATTTGTAATAGCCAGAACCTGGAAACAACCTAGATGCCCATCAACGGAAGAATGGATGAAAAAAATGTGGTACATATACACAATGTAGTACTACTCAGCAGAGAAAAACAATGAAAGCATGAAATTTGCAGGCAAATGGATGGAACTAGAAAAAATCATCCTGAGTGAGGTAACCCAAACCCAGAAAGACAGTTATGGTATGTACTCACTCATTGGTGGATTCTAGATATAAAATGAACAATCAGACCACAACCCATAGACCCATAGAGGCTATATATATAGCATGGAGGTCCCTAGGACGACTGTGGCATATAATAAATTTCAGTTTTACTCAATTATTGAAAAAAAAATAGCCAAATGAATGGAAACACATGAACTATGAACCAAAGGCTGAGGGGCTCCCAGCTGGATCAGGCCCTCTAAATAGGTGAGACAGTTGACTGGCTTGATCAGTTTGGGAGGCATCTAGGCAGTGGGACCAAGTCCTGTGCTCATTCCATGAGTTGGCTGTTTGAAACCAGGAACTTATGCAGGGACACTTGGCTTAGTCTGGGAGGAAGGGACTGGACCTCCCTGGACTGAGTCTACCAAGTTGATCACAGTCCTCGGGGGAGGACTTGTCCTGGAGGAGGTGGGAATGGAGGGTGGGCTGGGGGTAAGGGGAGGGCTTGGGAGGGGGGAGAATAGGGGAACCCATGGCTGATATGTAGAACTGAATGGTATTGTAAAATAAAAAATATATATCACAAAAAAAAGAAATTTCAAAGTTTACATACATTCATTTGCATTACATCACTCTAGTGTATGAGACATATTTATCTCAGTTCTTTTACTTTCAACAAAAGAAAATAGTTTTGGTTAAACATTTGTTAAATGATTTACTTTGTTTACTAAAGCAGTAAACAGGCACTCACAATATTATTGTCAAAATGGCAAAACAATCTGCTTTTGCTGTCTCGTTAGTCCTAATGAGAAACTTTCAAAAATTAAACAATTTCAAAGTTTCTGTATTTTAAGTTCTCAATAAAATTCTTAAAAATCTTTATGTATTTTGAGATTATGACAATTGTGTCAATTTTCCCCAACCCCCGTGTTTTCTCTAGGAAATACTTCACCAAAACCAACATGGTGCTGGAAGTGGTTTGAAATTTCCAAGACTTCTCAGTGCATCAACGAGACCCCAAACGTCACTGAGCATGATTCTTTCTGAGATACAACACTATCCCCAACTGGAATGCAAACTTCACATCTAAGAGTCAAAGACTCTGGGCAGGATAAAGTTTAAGCACTTGTCATCAAATCCCACAGCCTGAGTTCAGTTCCCAGAACCCCCATGGCAGAAGGAGAAAACTGACACTGGTAAGTTGTCCTCTGACCTCCACACATGTGCCCTGGCATGAGTGCACTCATACATGTGTAAGCCCACAAAAATTTTAGTTTTTTTTAAAAAAAACCCTAGAATGTAGAGATTGAACCTGTTGAACACAATTGCATAGTCTAATAAATATAGAAGCACTGAATACAACAATGAAAGAAAAAAATTTCAAACCAAAGTCATACAGGATGAATGAAAATTCCTTTCCAGTGAATCTTGAAAAGCTTTGCATCTGTGTATACATCTATTGTTTATCCATTAAACCCCAATCTGTCATCCTGTGGCCTATAAATTGAATGTTTTACTTAGTTTGTTTAAAAGCGCTTGTCCTTAATACCCAGTTTTATAAATTATCTGAATAAATAACTGCCTCATAGACCTCTCATTTCTCTGTTTTTTGAAAGATTACTATTTACTCTATTACTTGAACTCTGTGATTGAAGGGTTCTCAGATGTAAGGGAAGTCTGTGCACATGCGTTTTAGACAAGGTTTGTACTGAGCATGGCCTGACAACGCATGTGTCTGGCATAGAGTGTGCTGCAGTGCCTGATTCATAGCCTGCTCCAGTCTTGTTGGTGTATATATAGATTTGCAATTCATATAAAAGTTGCAAAGAGCAACAAATGTCTTTCAAAGAAGACATTCATGTCTAAGAAAAATCTTTACATACATTTGTTGGATTTTATTTGTATTTCAATTTTCCTTTTATCTGCTTTTAAAATCAGTTATTTTTTATTTAATATGAAAGCATTTTCACATAAAAATATACTTATAAAACTCCCTGCCATTAGTTGAGTTTCCATTTCATTGACAAATACTTTGCACAGACTTCCATGGAGCACTAGAAGAATCAAATGCTGAGGAACAGTCCCCCTCATCTCAAAGACAAGGCCACTTCTTTACCCTCCAGCAGCCTGTAAGGAGCAGGGCTGGGAGAGCGCCCAACCCTGAGACCTGTGTTACTTCCACCATGTTACACCTTACTCTTCTCACACTTTAAACAGTGGTTCTCAACTTCCCTAATGCTCTATTTAATATAGTTCCTCATGTTGTGGTGATCCCCAAATGTAAAATTATTTTTGTTGCTATTTCATAGCTGTAAGTTTGCTACTTCTATGAATCATAATCAAATATTTTTGGAGACAGACATTTGCTAAAGGGGTCACAACCCACAGGTTCCAGAACACCTGCTCTATGGACTGATGGGGAGAAATGAGGTGCATGGGACTATGGATTATCCTGACCCTACACAGCCTGTGAGCCACAGAAGCAAGACACTCCTGGCTGTTTTCAGCCCCTTCTCCCTGGCCTTCCCTGCCTGACACTCAGCAGCAGGCCCTCCCTCAAAGGTGACTAATCTATTCAAATGTCTGTAAACACCTTTACCATAAGGATTCATACTTTCCTATGGAGCCATAGGTCTTTTTCCTATCACTGTATGTGAGTTCCTTGTAATTAAGTCAGGAATTTATTATCACATATAATATTTTTATAGTTTGACATGAACAATTTGCTATAAAATTTCTCTTCTGAAATGAAATTGTGTAAATGTTTACGTGGTCTGAGTTATTAGTATTTTCTGTGTAGTTTCTGAGATTTCTATTCTTGGCAAGGGTTTCTTTGTTCTTAGAGAGATATAATTAACTCAGGAATTTTTCTTTAACCTGTGAATTTGGTTACATTTCAGTCATTGACTATCAGGAATTCATCTTAGTGGAATGATGAAAAGAAGCCTTCACTGTTCTGTGTTGAGATGTTAGCCGTGAGTGCCTGCATTTTAGTCTGATGCTCACACTAATCTCAGAAGCTTCTTTCTTATACTCATCGTGTGTGTGTGTGTGTGTGTGTGTGTGTGTGTGTGTGTGTGTGTGTGTATTTGTGTGTGGAGGCAGTTGTGCATTCCTATTGGTATTTATGTGGATTTGTCTACACGTGTGCAACTTTGGGTGTCATTCTTCAGGTGCCAGCCTCCTTGATTTTTTTTTACCCTAACCCTAACCCCCCTCCTTGTTTTTTTAAAGATTATCCTATACATGTAGAAATTCACACACAGAGACGCATACTTTTGGGGTTGTGTGTGCTACTGTGTGCTGTGGAAGACAGGGGATAATTTGTGAGAGTCAGTTCTCTCTTTCAATCATGTGAATTTTTTTGGATTGAACTCAGACCATCAAGCTGGGTGGCAAGCACCTTCAGCTGCATAACTAATCTTCTAGCCCTGGCTGGCCTGGGATTCTTTATATAAAACAGTTTGCTCCAAAACTCAGAGATCCACCTGTCTCTTCTTTCTGACTGCTGGAATTACAGGTGTGAACTTCCTTGCCAGACTTCAAGTTTTATAAAGAATTAATGGTAAATTCCTCCAAACATTTAGAGAAGAAATTGTAACAATTCCTCCTTTTTATTTCAGCAGTATTGGGGACTGAACCTAGTAAATCTTCCTTGTGTGGAAGTAAAGAGCTCTGAGGGGACAAGAGGTGAGTGCCTGGGCTCAGTCTAGATCCCATTCCTGGGCACCAGTCATTCTGGAGAAGACCTGCCCAACTTGGCCCCAGGTTCTGGCCATCAGGAAGGATCCCCTCCACGCCCACAGGCTCCCCTTCTCTAAGACCCCAGGCAAAGCCTGCAGTCTCCATGCCCTGCCTCCATGCCCATCCTCCAGCCACTTCCTGAGACTTAGAGACCAGCCCCTAGTTCCCATCCTTCCCTGACCTCCCATCTGCAGAAGAGCTCCCATCCCACCCCGGAGCTCCCATCTGGACAAGAGTGAGGCTTCCTGAATCTGTCAGCTCTGTCTGGACCAAGTGTGCTGATAAGACCAAGAACGAATCCGCAAGGAGATGGGCAGACGTCAAGGCAGAAGTACATACAACAAAATGAAGAGTAATACAGCATCACCAGAACCTAGCCCTCCTTCAACATCTAGACCTGAACATCAAAAAAAAAAAAAAAAAATGGAAGAAGCAGAAGAAACCAGACTTATGAATAACATCATGAAGAAGGTAGAGGCTTATATAGAAGGAATCACAAATGAAATTGAGGAAAAGACAATAAAAAAATGGGAAGAAGCTATTAAAAAAAATAGAGGAAAGGACAAATAAAGCAGAAGAAAATAATAAAGCCCTGAAAGAAAATCAAGAAAAAGCAATGAAACAGATGAAGAAAACAGTCCAAGACCTGAAAAGGGAAATAAAAAAAATGAAGAAGACACAAACAGAGGGAATGCTGGAAGTAGAAAATCTGAGTAAACGATTGGGAACTTCAGCTGCAAGTATAACCAACAGAATGCAAGAGATGGAAGAGAGGATCTCTGGCGTTGAAGATACAGTAGAAGAAATAGATTCATCAGTCAAAGAAAACACAAAAGCCAACAAAGTCATGAACCAAAATGTCCAAGAAATTTGGGACACCATGAAAAGACCAAACCTCTGAATAATAAATAGGGATAGAAGGAGAAGAATACCAACTCAAAGCCACAGAAAATATATTCAACAAAATCATAGAAGAAAACTTTCCCTACTTAAAGAAGGAAATGCCTATGAAAATATAAGAAGCCTATAGAACACCAAACAGACTAGACCCCCCCAAAAAGTCCCCTCGTCACATAATAATTAAACAACTAAATGTACAGAATAAAGAAAGATTACGAGCAGCAAAGGAAAAAGGTCAAGTGACTTATAAAGGCAAACCTATCAGAATAACACCCGATTTCTCAATGGAGACTTTGAAAGCCAGAAGGACCTGGACAGATGTTATGCAGACACTAAGTGACCATGGATGCCAGCCCAGACTAATATACCCAGCAAAACTTTCAATCATCATAGACGGAATGAACAAGACATTCCAAGACAAAGCCAGATTTAAACAATACTTATCCACAAACCCAGCCCTACAGAAAGCACTAGAAGGAAAATTCCAACCTAAGGAAGTCAGATACACCCTCGAAAACACAGGCAATAGATAAAGCCATAGCTTTTTAACCCCAAAGAAGAGAAGTACACACACACTACTACCAAAAAATAACAGGAATGAACAATCACCGGTCATTAATACCCCTTAATATCAATGGACTTAATTCACCTATAAAAAGACATAGGCTTACAGAATGGATATGAAAGCAGGACCCATCTTTTTGCTGCATACAAGAAACACATCTCAAATTCAAAGACAGACACTACCTAAGAATAAAAGGCTGGGAAAAGACTTTCTAATCAAACGGTCTTAAGAAACAAGCAGGTGTAGCCATCCTGATATCCAGCAAAATAGACTTCAAACTAAAAATCAAAAGACATCAAGAAGGGCATTACATCCTCATCACAGGAAAGATCCACCAAGATGAAGTTTCAATTCTGAATATTTATGCCCCAAACACAAGGGTACCCACATATGTAAAAGAAACATTACTAAAGCTTAAGCCACATATAAAACCCTACACATTAATAGTGGGAGATCTCAACACCTCACTTTCACCACTGGACAGATCTCCCAAATCGAAACTTAACAGAGAAATAAAGGACTTACCTGATGTCATGACCCAAATGGACCTAATAGATATCTACAGAACATTCCATCCTAACAAAAAAGAACATACCTTCTTCTCAGCACCCCTTGGAACCTTTTCTAAAATCGACTACATACTTGGCCACAACGCAAATCTCAACAGTTACAAAACTATTGGAATAACCTCCTGTGTTATATCAGACCACCATGGTTTAAAGTTAGATTTCAAAAACAACAAAAACTACAGAAAACCTACAATCTCATGGAAACTGAATAATGCTCAACTGAATCACCAATGGGTTAAGGAAGAAATAAAGAAATTGAAGACTTCCTAGAGATCAACGAAAATAAAGACACCACATACCCAAACTTATGGGACACTATGAAAGCAGTGCTAAGAGGGAAATTCATAGCACTAAATGCTCACATAAAGAAGCTGGAGAAATCTCACACTAATGACTTAACAGCACACCTGAAAGCTCTAGAACAAGAAGAAGCAAAGTCTCCCAGGAAGAATAGACACCAGGAAATTATCAAAGTGAGAGGTGAAATCAATAAAATAGAAACTAAGAGAACAATACAAAAATTAATGCAACAAAGAGTTGGTTCTTTGAGAAAATCAACAAGATTGACAAGCCCTTATCCAAACTAACCAAAAGACAGAGAATCCAAATCAACAAAATCAGAAATGAAAAGGGGGACATAACAATAAACTTTGAGGAAATCCAGAGAATTATCAGGTCATATTTCAAAAAACTCAACTCCACAAAACTGGAAAACCTAAAAGAAATGTACACTTTTCTGGATAGGTACCACATATCTAAGTTAAATCAAGACGAGAAAAACTATTTAAATAGTCCAATAACCCCTAAGGAAATAGAAACAGTCATTAAAAGTCTCCTAAAGAAAAAAAAAAAGCGCCCAGGACCAGATGGTTCCAGCACAGAATTCTACCATATCTTCAAAGAAGAGTTAATACCAATACTCTAAATTGTTCCACACAATAGAAACAGAAGTAACATTACAAAACTCCTTCTATGAGGCTACAATTACGCTGATTCCTAAGTCAAACAAGGATACAACAAAGAAAGAACTACAGACCGATTTCCCTCATGAACATTGATGCAAAAATACTCAATAAAATACTGGCAAACAGACTTAAAGAACACATCAAAACAATTATCCACCATGATCAAGTAGGCTTCATCCCAGAGATGCAAGAGTGGTTCAACATACGAAAGTCAGTCAATGTAATACACCATATAAACAAACTCAAAGAAAAAAACCACATGATCATCTCACTAGATGCAGAAAAGGCATTTGACAAAATCCAACACCCCTTTGTGATAATGGTCTTGGAGCAATCAGGAATACAGGGAACATACCTAAACATAATAAAGGCAATTTACAGCAAGCCAACAGCCAATATCAAATTAAATGGAGAGAAACTCAAAGCGATTCCACTAAAATCAGGAATGAGGCAAGGCTGTCTGTTCTCCCCATACTTATTCAATATAGTACTTGAAGTTCTAGCCAGAGCAACATAAGAAGATTAAGGGGGATACAAATTGGAAAGGAAGAAGTCAAGCTTTCCCTATTTGTAGATGACATGATAATATACTTGAGTGACCCCAAATATTCAACCAAGGAACTGATACAGCTTATAACACCTTCAGCAACATAGCAGTATACAAGATCAACTCAAAAAAATCAGTAGCCCTCCTATGTACAATCGACAAACAGGCTGAGTAGGAAATCAGAGATATATCACCCTTTACAATAGCCACAAATGATATAAAATACCTTGGGGTAACACTAACCAAGCAAGTGAAGGACATATATGACAAGAACTTTAAATCCTTGAAAAAAGAAATTGAAGAAGATGTCAGAAAATGGAAAGATCTCCCATGCTCATGGACAGGCAGGATTAACATAGTAAAAATGGCAATCTTACCAAAAGCAATCTACAGATTCAATGCAATCCCCATCAAAATACCAACACAATTCTTCACAGACCTGGAAAGAATAATACTCAACTTCATATGGAAAAACAAAAAACCCAGAATAGCCCAAAAAATCCTATACAATAAAACAACCTCTGGAGGCATCACGATCCCTGACTTCAAGCTCTACTATAGAGCTACAGTATTAAAAACAGCTTGGCCTGTCAGAGTGGCTAAGATTAAAAACACTGAAGACACCTTATGCTGGAGAGGATGTGGAGCTAGGGAAACTCTCCTTCACTGCTGGTGGGAATGCAAGCTTGTACAACCACTTTGGAAATCAATATGGCGCTTTCTTAGAAAATTGGGAATCAATATCCCCCAAGATCCAGCTATACCACTCCTGGGCATATACCCAAGAAATGCTCAATCATACCACAAGAGCACTTGCTCAGCTATGTTCATATCAGCATTGTTTGTAATAGCCAGAACCTAGAAATAACCTAGATGCCCTTCAACTGAAGAATGGATAAATAAATTGTGGCACATATACACAATGGAATACTACTCAGCAGAGAAAAACAATGACATCATGAGATTTGCAGCCAAATGGACGGATCTAGAAAAAAATCATCCTGAGTGAGGTAACCCAGACTCAGAAGGACAAACATGGTATGTACTCACTCATACTAGGATACTAGATGTAAAACAAAGATGACTCGAGTGCTACTCACATGTCCAGGGAGGCTACCTAGAAAACAGTACCCCAAGCAAGACACAAGAATCACCCAATGACAGAGAAAAAATGATATCTACATGAACAACATGGACGTGAGTGGGAGTAAGGAAGAGCAAGGGTTGAGGGAAAGAGAGCTTAGGGGAGCGGGAGATCCCAGCTGGATCAAGAACAGAGTGGGAGAACAAGGAATAAGAGACCATGATAAATGAAGTCCACATGAGAATAAGAAGAAGCAAAGTGCTAGAGAGGCCCACAGAAATCCACAAAGATACCCCCCACAATAGACTACTGGTAATGGTTGAGAGACAGCTGGGACTGACCTACTCTGATGATAGGATGACCAAACACCCTAATTGTCATACTAGAAACCCCATCCAATGACTGAGGGAACCGGATGCAGAGATTCAGGCCCAGAACCCAGGTGGAGCTCCAGGTGTCCAATTGGCGAGAAAGAGGAGGGTTTGTATGAGTGAGAATTGTTGAAACCAAGGTTGGATAAAGCACAGGGATAAATAGCCAAACGAATGGAAACACATGAACTATGAACCAATAGCTAAGGAGCCCCCAACTGGATCAGGCCCTCTGAATAAGTGAGACAGTTGATTAGCTTGATCTGTTTGGGAGGCATCCAGGCAGTGGGACTGGGTCCTGTACTCAGTGCATGAGCTGGCTGTTTGAAACCTGTGGTTTATACAGGGACACTTGGCTCAGCCTGGGAGGAGGGGCCTGGAACTGCCTGGACTGAATCTACCAGGTTGAACTAAATACTCAGGGAAGTCTTTGCCCTGGAGGAGATGGGAATGGGGGGTGGCCTGAGGGGAAGGTGGGGGATGGGGAGTTAGGAGGGTGGGGCGGTGGACAGGAGGGGGGAGAAGAAGGGAATCCGTGGCTGATATGTAAAATTAAAATAAATTATAAAATAAAATAATAAAAAAGAGCTCTGAGTTCTTGTTCTACAACTCCCTACAATCATATTGGAGTACAAAATCTGATGGAACAATTCCTACCCCATCCTCTGAAGCCAGCATTTCACAAATACTCAAATAAGCAAACAACAGAAACCACAAGCCTGCATCTGTCATGAACACAAATGCGGAGCACAACCACAGATCAGTGCATAACCCAGGTGTGGCTGGGCAAGCCTGTCCTGCCAAGACTTGGGAGGCAGAGGGAGAAGGTCAAGAGTTCAAGACTAGCCTGAGCTTAATAGTGAGCCCCAGGACAGCCAGGACACAACATAATTGATCTCCCAAAGAAACAAAACACTAAATCACAGTAACTCCAACAGTAAAAAGGGATTACATACCTGTGGCTCCAGGACTTCACAAGTAGTACCCGATAGCCATGTTTTCCCACCTGTCTTCGCCAAGGCCCAAGACTTCAAGGGGAGTTCTGGTGCCTGGAGGGGCAGACACCAAATTATGGGTGTGAGCATGGAATAGGAGAGAGAACATTGTCCTACTGGAGATCCTGGCCATGATATGTGCCTTAAGAGACTAGAGCAGATGGATTACAGGTACATAAACACAAAAACTAGGCAGATAAACTCACGCATTGAAAAAAATCAACATAGATGCATTCCAATTGAAAAACAGAACTCCAGTCTTGGAAATAACTACCACAGGATTCAGAGGTCTGCAGGAATACTAAGCAACATAAGAAACACATTTGCCATGACCTGACAGCATTTTAATAATTTCCACATTTGCTATGTGTTGTCTACATCATTTATGTCCATTTAGAGAGTAAATCCTCTAGGAAAAAAAAATAATCCTAAACCATGTTTAATATGAACAAGATTTAATAACACTATGATTTAAAAAAGTCAGATAAATCACACTACCACCATCCTAGTATTCTTCCATCACTCTGGCCCCACAAAGCCTCCCTCCAGGGTCTCCGTCCCTCTGTCCATCTGTCCGTATAGGCTAGCCCTCAGGTTCAGGCTCTCTGGGATGCATACCAGGCCTGGGATAGGCTGGATGAGTGGAAGCAGAATCCTCACCTCCCTATGCTCCACTGCAGGTACAGACAGGTTGAAAGAAGGGTCCATGGCTCAGCCACACAGACAACCACAGGACTTCCATGAAGTCAGGAGAGACCAGAGCTTGGAAACTCAGCTCCATTTAAACTACTGCTCCAACAGAGCAGGTGGGCCACATCACGGCCTGAAGCCCTGGACCTCATTCCCTTCAAGGATCCACACCTGCTACCTCTGTCAGCCATGGCCCTGGCATTCGGACACACCCCTGAAACAACCCTCCTCAGGTGAACAGATAATGCCCAAAATTGGAAGGAAAGCTTGGCCCACCTGGGTTCCTACACCAATTCTTGGAGGGGGGTGGACTTCACCCTCAACCAAAACCTCAAACCAGGTGGATCCTATCTCCAGATCCCGGGATCTCAGCTAACGCAGGTGTGTGGCAGTTTTCCTTAGCATACAGGTCACCAAGGCTTTGGGAATCAACTAAATGACTCCAAATTTATTTCTGCTGTGGTGATTCACTAAGTAATTCATGTAGACATGAGAGTAAAGAATTACAATAGTGTTTATTTCAATTATTTGTAATTAATAATCTCTAAACATTGAAAGTTAATGAATAAAATTATGCATTATCTGTTTTTTTTGCAAGATGTGAAACAGGATAAGGGATGATATGATGATGTGCAGACCCTGACTTTAATGTGTGTACTGGGTAGTTTTTGTCAGCCTGGCACAAACTAGAGTCACCTGGAAGAAGAAACCTCAGTTGAGAAATTGTGTTCATCAGACTGGCCTGTGTGGCAATTCCTTAATTTATGGTTGAGTATGGGGGTCCTTGGTCACTGTGGATGTGACTCTAAGCAGGAGATCTTGGGCCTTATAAAGCAGGGTGAACCAACATGCAGAGCAGGTCAGTAAGCAGTGTAGCCCTGTGTTCTCTGCTTCAGTTCCTGTCTAGACTTCTGCTTCATGATGGACTGTAATCTGTGAATGAAAGAAGCTCTTTCCTCCCCTTCCTTGCTTTTGGTCAGTGTTTTCTCATGGCAGCAGAGTAGCAAATTAATCTATGTATCTGGACTCAGGTGTGTTCTTTTGTTTGATGCTGTGAGAATTTCCAATTCTACTGTCCAAGCTTCTCGGTCCCGGGCATCTGTGGTTATCTTTTTAAGTGATAAGCCTCTATGAGGGTTGACATATGTGGTGGGAATTGTCAAGATGTGAGTGCCACAGCCGAAGTGGGAGCCCAGGAGGGAGTCCACATGGCGGTGTGTCTACTAACCCGGCAAAGAAGTCTAGCACAGGAAAAGGTAAGCCATTTACCAAAGGCTTCTCTGCAAGGACCCATAGTTAACAAGGGATATATGCCAGGGCTGGCCTCCATAGCGTTCTTTTCAGAATGGAGTTTTGTGCCAAAACCACACACAAAGTGGCCCATGAATGAGAAGCCCCTGTGGGCCAGTCTACATAAACATAGAAAAGGAGTACACATTCACCTTTCTTTCCCTTCAATGTCAGGTCCAAGGGAGATGTTTCCTCACACTGGGGCAGAGGTGAATCTCCTCCTCCCCGTCCTCCCCTCCCTGCTGTTGGGTTTGCAGCCTGCCTATGTCCCTTTGTCCCTCTCATCACAGGAGACACAGCCCCACTGCATGCTGGGTCAGTCTCACTGTTGGTGAAGGACCCTTACTGTGGGGTGTTTATCAGATCCATATTTGTCTCCTAACAGGAAAGTGACAGCAGGCTGGAAGGAAATGGGTATCAGTGTGGATGGAATGCTGGGATGTTGCTCCACTTTGGAAGGCGGGTTTTGCTGGCCTGTCCTGGGGCACAGTGGACACATGACTTAGGCAGCAGTCTTGGAACTACATTTTATCCAGATCCCACATCAGGGGTGAGGCTTAGACAGAGCAATAATGACCATAGAGTTAGGGCATTCAGCCAGGCTGTCTGCTTGGATGTCCTCTTGTGAAAGTTGCCTTCAGGGTTGTCATGGAAACTCTCCAAGATCACTGCTCTCTGCCATTAAGAGTGGACACTCAGAGGGGAGTAAATGCCAGGGCTCACCACTGGGCCTCACATGGCTGAGGGCAGCACTGAGATCACTAAGCTTGGTCCTGTTGTAGGAGAGAACTTTCTGAGATCTGGTCTAGGCTAAACACTGGTCTACAGACAAATAAGCACGATGCCATCAAAGCCAGTCTTTTTCAATCCCAGGGAAGGTGGTTACTGAGCTCATGATGCAGAGGCGCAAAGGTGTAGTAGGAGACAGCCGAGGCATGGATTCAGAGGGATCTTGGGATAAATTGGGGATAGTAGCACATCTCTCCCCTCTGATCCTCTGTCCCCAAACCAATATGGAGTAGCAGGTTGTGGAGAAGAGCGTGAACATCTTCTTACACCTGTATGGGAGGACAGGCACTCTGCCAGTGGCCAGCTACTTAGGCTGTAATGGCTTGAAGAACCATGAGCACAAGGGTGCATAGAGCCTTGCAAGGAAAACCTATTGCTTGAATGTCTAAAGGTCTTGTAATAAAAACCTGGAGCCAGATTTTGGGGTAAATGCTGAAAGATCAGAGAGACAAAGGAACAAGCCACTGCCATGTCTTACCTCACCAACTCTGTGAATCCTCTGTTTGAAAGCCTCTGAGCCTTCAGCCGAAAAAGCTCTCTAGCCGAAAAGGCTGCAGCCGAAAAATCTTTGGCCAAAAGGGCATTATTCCTGTCTCTTCAAGCCTTATATACATTTCTCCACCCAGCCATATTACTTCATTCCTAGTGCTGGGATTAAATGCGTGTGATTCCCAAGTACTGGGATTAAGAGTGTGTGCCACCACTGCCTGGCTCTGTTTCTCTCCCAGACTGATTCAATCTCATGTAGTCCAGGGTGGTTTTGAACTCACAGAGATCCAGACAGATCTCTGCCTCTCAGTGCTAGGATTAAAGGTGTGTGCCACCACTCCCTGGCATCTATGTTTAATCTAGTGGCTGGTTCACAGCTAGTTCATCAGTACTGATATGTACCCCTCACCTATAGTCAAATACAGGCACATAGCCACACACTCACAAACACACACAGTCACACATGTTTGTATGAACCCATGCATGTTCTCATAAACTCTCAGCTGGCTGTCAGGTCCTTCAAGGTTTCCCCCATACAGCCAAAGCCCTATTTATACACAGCCATCTATGTACTGCTCCTTCTAGGAGTCCATACCCTACCTACAGAAGCACACACAAACACACACATGCAGATGAGAGAGAGAGAGAGAGAGAGAGACAGAGAGAGAGGGGGAGTGACAGAGAGAGAGGGAGAGAGAGACAGAGAGACAGAGAGACGGAGTGACAGAGACAGAGAGAGGACCATGTTAAGATCTGCTATTCCCACTTGATTAGAGCAAGAGGTTTCTACTTAGGTCCTGTTAGGTGCCTCTTCTCCTATATCCAAAGGCCAAATGCACTTACACAGCTAGTTGACCAATATGCCACCCCTACCCTATAATCAAATGCTAGGTACACAGTCACACACTCAGAAACACACTCAGGCATGTATGCTCCCACAAACCCGTGCACATACTCAAAGAACTCTCAGCTGCCTATCAAGTCCTAGAAGGTAGCCACCATACAATGAAAGCCCTACATATACTTCTAGGTGTTTTGTCCTGTGATCCCCCATACAGCCAAATCCAAAGCCCTATTTACATGCAGCCAAGTAGGTTCTTCTCTTGCTAGGTGTTCTTTTCCTACAGCCAATGCTATCTGAATGCTCCTTCAAAGTATTGCCTCCATTACAAGTAAAGCTCCCACCCTACATGAATCTATATGTCTGTTACTGTTACATAACCCCTCCTCCACAAGTATACACACACACACACACACACACACACACACACACACACACACACACACACTATTGCATCTTGGTGGCATGCCCACTTAGATTTTCAACTGCCTTAGATCCAAAGCATCCAAACAGGGATGTGTCAGCTTCTGTTAGGTCCACCCTTCCCTACAGCCAATATTTCTCCTACACAGCTAGCCATCATGTCCTCCTAGAGATTCACTGCCATACCGCTAAATCCGATGCACAGGCCTAGGTGTCATATCCTGCTAGGAACCCTCTCACCTACAGGCAAACACCCCCGATACAGCTCCCCAGATTCTTATAAGGCAAATGTCAGGTTCTGGTGTTTGTCTCTACCCTTACAACCAGAGTTCAAAAAACACAAACATGGTTAGGTTTGAAGATCTCCTAGGTATGCCCTCCCCCACACCAAAACTCCAAACTCACACATACAAACATATAAGGACACAAACATACAAATACATGCATGCACACATGCACATATGCAAGCAAGCATGCATGCAGGCCAGTAGGAACCCTCATTAGGCTGTGAGGTCCCATTAGTTTCCCCCTAGCCCTATGGATAGACCTTTGGATTTAGGAGAGGGGTACCTAGTAGGACCTGGCACCTACCTCTGGGTGTGTGTGTGACATTGCTGTATATAAAGGAAATTTCTAGCAGGACCTGACAAGTAGCCAGGTACGTGTATATGGCATGGCTATAGGGTGGGACTACATTGCTACTTCTGACACCCAGCCCTGTGTGGACAGCTAGGGTTGTAAAAGAGTAAGAAGTGCATCAGGACCTGACACGTGTGTGTGTGTGTGTGTGTGTGTGTGTGTGTGTGTGTGTGTGTGTGTGTAAGAGGGTGATTTAGTTATGGTAAGTTGATACCAAGTAGGTCTTGACACCTACCTTACATTCAATGACCCTCATACACATATGTGGGTCACTATCAGGTCCTGCTGCATAGCCTGACCCTTACAGCCTAGTCAAACCTACACATATCTCAGAACCTGCTAGGTATATCCCCCTATAGTCAATGGACCCGTATATGACTAGAGTATCATGTCCTCATCAGTAAAACCTTCCCTAAAGCAAAGCTTAAAACACATATTCATGGCTAAGTGTCACATCATGCTAGGTACCTCATCCTCTACTGCCAACACCACACATACACACAGGGATGGTGTTAGGTCACGCTGACTGTCTCCTGCCTTACATTGAAAAGCTCTCTCTGTCTCTCTGTCTGTGTCTGTGTCTCTGTCTCTCTATTTCACACACACAGTCTATATACAGGCCATGCTCTAGCAATCCCTTATACACATATACAAGTATGTGCATGTTACTTCTAGACATTTCATCCCACACAGCAAAAGTCCAACATACACACACAGGACTAGATTTAAACTCCTGCTAGCTTCAATCACCCTAGGAGGATCTCAGGGGGAATCCATAGGACGATATATCTAGTTGCATAAGAAGAATATACATACAACCAAAGCTAGACATAAAAATTTAGGTGCCATGTACTGTTGGTATCCCCTCCCCATCTGTTCCCACATGTTTTATACTCCCTTCAGAAGTTTGGGAGCCAGAATCAGCTGATGGAGACTATCTCTGACATTTGTCTTTCCAGACCTGAATTCTCTCACTTAATAAAATCATTTCCACATCCATCCATTTATACAGAAAGATGGCTCAAAACCAAATAGGGTTATTGTGCTGAGTATCCGAAACTAAGCTTCTGATTATGCAGTTGCATTCAGGTTACAAGACTATTTCTTTATTAAGGCCTACTGAGGGAGATCTGTGTCCATGGTGGGTGGCTTTCCTGTAATTTACCACTCTAAATGTCAGCCCAAAAGCCTTGACCCTGTAAGCAGATATGGTAAGCTCAGTCTGTAAAAGAAAAACTACTTCAAACATTGTTGGCTGATGTGAAATTCTATGAAAAACCCATACACGTTCTGCTGTACGTAGTTAATATACTTGTGACCATTGCCATCAAAAGCTCAGAGTTTCTCCAGTCTATCATTGTAAGTTTTTTCTGTTACATTTATTAATATTATTGAAGGGGCAAGGGTCCATGAAAGGGATTTGATGTGTAATGTCCACCACTGTCACATAGATTTATGTGCTTGATCCCCACCAGGTTGTGCTATTGTGGACACTGTGGAATTCTTACACATAGAACCTACCAGAAAATCTTAGTTGATGGGAGGAACAGGGCATGAAAATACCATGTAACCAACTGCATCACACTCCTGATGTCCATGCCACCAATTTTTCCATTATATTGCCTTAGACCCATGTACATCTGAAGTTAAAGAAGCTCCTCTCTCATACGTAAATTGTTTAAAGCTATTTCATCACAGGCATGAGAAGAATTAGTATAGTTGTTCAGGATAGAAACTGAGGGGGCAACAACAACAACAACAACAAAAATCTTTAGGTTTTCCTGAGCTGTGATTAGCCCATTGCATGTGACATCACAAGGACTCATTATCAGGTAAGCTGGATACCATTCCATAAAAGGTGCTATCTGGGGCTGGATTTTGTCCTTGTACTACAAAGAAGGAATTGTTTAGTGGATGAGCAGTTGGATTCAATTCTTTCTCATAGACTAGGACTTTCCAAACTGGCTGGAACTTGAAAAAGTGAGTTTCCTTGGTTCTCTGTTTGGCATTTGGATTGTTTGTAATAAAACTTTCTCTAGTTCCATGTTTGTCCCTTGCTGTGGCATTTTATTTCTTTTCATGGGTGACTATTTTCACTTCATGTTATGACTCTGCTATACTCTCTGTCAATTTTTGTATGTGGATTGATTCTTGTGTTCCCAGCAAAGGCATCTTGATCATGAAGAATGGTCTTTTAACGTGTCATTGACAATGAAGTAAAGGATCTAGTGCTCTCCTTAAGGATATTCCCATGTTCTTAGACAATGACTCAGTCAGATACTTGTCTCTTTTCAAGGTGACTTTACTTGGTTAGAGAGTAAGGGCTTTACAAGAAGAATTTGTTTTATTAAATTATTTGAAAGTATCCTTTTCATCAGTTTTATGGACTACTGGAATACTTGTTGATGGTTACCGTTATGAAGTAGATTGCTGGATTCACCAGTGAATTTTCCTAAAAATAATACAAGACATTGTTAACCCATTGGTTCTTTCAGATTGTGTTGTCTAGTTTTATTATTTAGACTTTTAAGTTCCCCACTGATTCTTGTATCACTCCTTGTTGTATGAGTTTGTTTCTTTAGTGGGGAGCAAGGGAAGATGGGAGGATACAGAGGGACTGGTGCTAGGAGAGATCCTCTATCCAGCCAAAAGGACTCTAATAATGATGACCACACAGTGGGAGTCTGAAGCAGTTTCATTCCCATCAGACAAAGTATGCCTCCATGGAATTCAAGGATTCTAGGGAAGGGGAGGTCCTGTATCACCAGGAAGCAGGCTTATTTAATATGAGACATGTGCTACATGACAGGGGAAGGGACCTGGATTTTAGGCTCCTTGCAGTGGTCATTGTTTCACTGGTGGAGGTGAGTGGGAGAGACACAGTCAATGTGTGACTGTGTGGCAGCAATGAATCTGCCTTGACTTCTGGGCAACGAGGTGGGATGGGGAGCAACCAGCTTTGCTAAGCCCCTGTTTATTGTTACTATTCTGTTGCACTAAAAGTTTATAAACATGGAATATTAAGAAAGAAAGAGCATGTCTCTCTGGCTTATTTTTGGAGGGTTAAGAGCCCATGGTGGTGGGTCAGAGGCATGGAAGCTAGCTTGAATCTTGAAGGCAAAACCAGACTCTGAAAGTGTCACAAACTCAAACTCAAATAGGAAGCAGGGAGAGCAAGGGATGACTATGCTGATTTCTCTCAAAAACAGTCCCAGTGATGGACTTCTGCCACTAAGGCTCCACCATAGAAAGTTCCCCAACTGTATCATCAACTGTCCTTGTGTGTCCATGTGTTCACATGACCAGTTTGTATGAGACATCTCTAATCCAAAGTACCACAGCGGTTTTGTTAAATGTCAGATGTGTTGAGCATGTGGTTTCTAGTTTGGGAATTTGTAGAACACATGGATGTGGAGCTAGCTAGAGGAACTGTGCCACTTGGGGATAGGCAAATTCAAATGCAGGGTCACCAGCCAGCTAACTACCAGCTCTATAGGGAAGAAGATGCTCCCACCACCATGGCTTCAGTGTCTCTTGAAGGCCTGTGTACAAATAAACCCTTCCTCCCTAGAGTTGATTATGGTCTGGAATTTGTTGCCAGTCATGAGAAAAAATATTCAGGGCACTGGTTGTGATACAGAACCTGATCCAAACCCCTGTCAGTTCTGACCAGCCATGATTGGTCAGTTGCTTGTGGTGACATCACAAGGAGGCATTATGAAGAACACTAACAACTCCATGTTAGGCACTCCTGAATTGGGCTCCTGTCCTTGTATCTTGGAGCAGCTATTGGTTGTCTACAGAGCAAATGGACTTAAAATTGGCTCTGATAGACTAGCAATCTCCAATCTACAGGACCTTGCTAGAGTGAGTTTGTCTCCAGGTTCTTGGTTTTGGTCCTAGGGGTTAAGGTTTGCTATTTTATGTTTACATTTATGCTATTGGTTTACATTCTAGGTTTGATTTGTGAATGTCTTATATATTTCTTCATTATCACCCAAATTCCTATTTCAAACTCATTTAGTGTTTATTTTTTTTTAAATTTGGTTTCAATTTTCTTTGTCTAGAACATGTGTCACTGTATACTACCCATAGCAATTTCATTATAACATTCCCATATATGCCTACCACCATTTTGGTCAAACTCGACTGCTCTATTTCACTTTCTCCATCCGAGACAAATACTCTTCTTTTATAAATGCTCAGCCCTCTTCTTGCCAAAATCCAGAGGAGAAGAAAATGTCATATATCTGTTTGTGGAGTTTGATTGTTTTATATATTAACTTTAGTTGTAGCTACTTTTCATATAGCAGAACAGTTCAGTGGGCACTGTAAGTAAGGACCCTTCCCTAGAGTCTGAACACACACTATGTTCTTGTTCAGTTTCTCTATATAAATTATCCTCTGGATTTGTCTTGCATTTCTTGGCTCTTAAAGGCACCATTAGGTCATTTGGGATATCTCAGATTTCAAGACAGACAATTCATAGCCATGAACTTCCATCCTAACACTATATTATTTTTTCTAGCATTGTGTGCCCCTGAAATTTCCCACAAAATACTGTGACTGACATTGAATTGAATATCATGGCCAGCCGCTGGAATAGGACATCCTTGAATGGATTTCAGAATCTTAACATCTCTAGGTTATGGTGCATTTGGGGAGGTGAAGCTTGCCTGCCAACTCCCCACACATGCACAGGTGGCTGTCAAGATCCTTGAGAAACACCACAATGCTCTGGCTCACATCATCTCTGGAGTAAACATCTTTCGTCTCTGAAGTAAAAGTCCTACAATCTTTGGAACACAGTAACACAGTTCATTTTTTTTCATGTCATTGACCGACTGACAATGACTTATGTGGTCAAGGAGTATGTTGCAGGGAAAGATCTGGAGGTGTTCATCAGGGAGATAGACTATCTAAAGGAGAAGACCACTTTCTCCACCAAAGACACATTGTACATTGTGATCTTAAATTAGAGAATATCCTTCTCATTGATGGAGCTGGCAAGGTCAAGCTTTGAGATTTTTAGTATGGCCACTCAGCTTGCAGAGAGCAGATGTTGGGGTAGGCCTGTGTCTCCTTGCTCTATTGTACCCCAGAAATCTTGGCAAGGAAACCCTATGATGGACTGGCAGTTAATTTGTGGAGCCTGGGCATTGTCCTATGTGTCCTGGTCACTGGGCGCTTTCCATATGTAGAAACCATCCTTAATGCTATGCACAGAATCATCACCACCACAATGTGCCCCATTCCCTACATTTGGCATAATTACTCATGTTCCCCTTTTGGTAGAGGCTAACAATATATTAGCTTGTAGACCAACCTTGACTGGACCATATTCAAGAACATGTACCACCTGCCACTAAGGAAATCCTTCCAAGGGTTGTGGAGACTATGTGTACCATCGGCTCTACCTGTGAATAGACTGTGTCATGCCTGAAACACAGGCAAACAAAGAACAGCAACCATAAATATCCTCAAATACCAATGGAGTTGTGGGGATAGCCATGAGCAAGCTAAGTCCTGGCTAAATAGGATCCCTGCAGGTCCCCTTAGCCTCCCTCTCCCATTGAAGAAGAAAGCTAGTGAACTAGCTCTTCCAATCAGAGACAAGGGATGCAGAAGCTATGCAATGTTCCACAGATACTCCAGCCTGGAGATGATGCCCTGTTCAGATAACACAGTCCCAGAAGGAGATTTATTGACAGCTGACATCATCGACCCTGCTACAGGGGACATTGCAGTCAACATGAATTCAATGGAGAGCCTGTCTGATGAGTTCTCCTCCCTGAGCCACCTCTGAATGGGAAACCCACAGGGTTTCTGAACATGGGCTTCTCCACAGAGGAACAACCCACAGGGGCAGACATGCCCAGTGACCAGCCCTAGGTTGTACCCACAACCTCTGGATCCAGGCCACTCAGGGGCTAGAAGCTGATAAAGAAGTAAATTTCCCATGCACTCAGAGCACTGTGCTGATACTGCCTGCCCACCCCAAGGTGAGACCTGAATCTTTGTGTCAGGGGCTATAAAGAAAAAAGAGGACAGTCCTAGGGAGCCCAGCTGATTGGTCCACACACAGGCATTCCTCTGCTGTGTTTTTTTTTCTTCGTTTTTTTTTTTCTTATTTTACAATACCATTCAGTTCAACATAATAGCCACAGATTCCCCTGTTCTCCCCCTCTCGCCCCCCCCTCCCCCCAGCCCACCCCCCATTCCCACCTCCTCCAGATCAAGGTCTCCCCCGAGGACTGGGGTCGACCTGGTAGACTCAGTCCAGGCAGGTCCATTCCCCCCCCTCCCAGACCGAGCCAAGTGTCCCTGCATAAGTCCCAGGATTCAAACAGCCAACTCATGCAACGAGCCCAGGACCCGGCACCAATGCACAGCTGCCTCCCAAACAGATCAAGCCAAATGACTGTCTCACGCATTCAGGGGCCCTGATCCAGTTGGGGGCCCCTCAGCCTTTGGTTCATAGATCCTGTGCTTCCATTCATTTGGTTATTTGTCCCGGTGCTTTATCCAACCTTGGCTTCAACAATTCTCGCTCATATAAACCCTCTTCTTTCTCACTAATTAGACTCCCAGTGCTCCACCAGGGGCCCAGCCGTGGATGTCTGCATTCAGATTCCTCAGGCCTTGGATGGGGTTTATGGCACAACTATCAGGGTGTCTGGCCATCCCATCACCAGAGTAGGTCAGTTCCTGCCGTCTCGAGACCATTGCCAGCAGTCTTTTGCGGGGGTATCTTTGTGGATCTCCGTGGACCTCCCTAGCTCTCTGCTTCCTCCCCTTCTCACCTTCTCATGTGGTCTTCATTTACCATGGTCTCCTATTCCTTGTTCTCCCTCTCATTTCTTGATCCAGCTAGGATCTCCCACTCTCTTTCCCTCGACCGTCGCCCTTCATTGTTCCCACTCATGACCAGGCTGTTCATGTAGATCTCGTCCATTTCTCCGTGTCTTTTTTTGGGGTCCCGTTTTCCAGGTAGCCTCACTGGTGATGTGAGTAGCAGTCCATTGATTGATTGATTGTCTCAGTGTCTGTGCTACTGGTGTTATATTTAGGAAGTGATATCCTATGCCAATACGTTCAAGACTATTTCCTACTTTCTCTTCTAGCAGGTTCAGAGTAGCTGGATTTATGTTGAGGTCTTTGATCCACTTGGACTTAAGTTTTGTGCACGGTGACAGATATGGATCTATTTGCAGCCTTCTACACGTTGATATCCAGTTATGCCAGCACCATTTTTTGAAGATGCTTTCTTTTTTTCATTGTACACTTTTGGCTTCTTTGTCAAAAATTATATGTCCATAGGTATGTGGGTTAATGTCAGGGTCTTCAGTTCGATTCCATTGGTCCACATGTCGGTTTTTATGCCAATACCAAGCTGTTTTTATTACTGTAGCTCTATAGTAGAGCTTGAAGTCAGGGATTGTGATGCCTCCAGAAGTTGTTTTATTGTACAGGTTTCTTTTAGCTATCCTGGGTTTTTTGTTTTTCCATATGAAGTTGAGTATTATTCTTTCCAGGTCTGTGAAGAATTGTGTTGGTATTTTGATGGGGATTGCATTGAATCTGTAAATTGCTTTTGGTAAGATTGCCATTTTTACTATGTTAACCCTGCCTATCCATGAGCATGGGAGATCTTTCCATTTTCTGAGATCTTCTTCAATTTCTTTTTTCAGGGACTTAAAGTTCTTGTCATATAGGTCCTTCACTTGCTTGGTTAGTGTTACCCCAAGGTATTTTATGTCATTTTTGGCTATTGTAAAGGGTGATGTATCTCTAGTTGCTTTCTCAGCTTCTTTGTCCATTGTATATAGGAGGGCTACTGATTTTTTTTGAGTTGATCTTGTATCCTGCTATGTTGCTGAAGGTGTTTATAAGCTTTATCAATTCCTGGGTGGAATCTTTGGGGTCACTCAAGTATACTATCATGTCATCTGCAAATAGGGAAAGCCTGACTTCTTCCTTTCCAATTTGAATCCCCTTAATCTCCTTATGTTGTCTTATTGCTCTGGCTAGAACTTCAAGTACTATATTGAATAAGTATGGGGAGAGTGGACAGCCTTGTCTCGTTCCTGATTTTAGTGGAATTGCTTTGAGTTTCTCTCCATTTAATTTGATGTTGGCTGTTGGTTTGCTATATATTGCCTTTATTATGTTTAGGTATGTTCCCTGTATTCCTGATCGCTCCAAGACTTTTATCATGAAGGGGTGTTGGATTTTGTCAAATGCCTTTTCTGCATCTAGTGAGATGATCATGTGGTTTTTTTCTTTGAGTTTGTTTATATGGTGTATTACATTGATGGACTTTCATATGTTGAACCACCCTTGCATCCCTGGAATGAAGCCTACTTGATCATGGTGGATAATTGTTCTGATGTGTTCTTGGAGTCTGTTTGCCAGTATTTTATTGAGTATTTTTGCATCAATGTTCATGAGGGAGATCGGTCTGTAGTTCTCTTTCTTTGTTGCATCCTTGTTTGGTTTAGGAATCAGGGTAACTGTAGCCTCATAGAAGGAGTTTGGTAATGTTCCTTCTGTTTCTATTATGTGGAACAATTTAGAGAGTATTGGTATTAACTCTTCTTTGAAGATCTGGTAGAATTCTGCGCTGAAACCATCTGGTCCTGGGCTTTTTTTGGTTGGGAGACCTTTAATGACTGTTTCTATTTCCTTAGGGGTTATTGGACTATTTAAATAGTTTATCTGGTCTTGATTTAACTTAGGTATGTGGTATCTATCTAGAAAAATGTCCATTTCTTTTAGGTTTTCCAGTTTTGTGGAGTAGAGGTTTTTGAAATATGACCTTATAATTCTCTGGATTTCCTCAATGTCTGTTATGTCCCCCTTTTCATTTCTGATTTTGTTGATTTGGATTCTCTCTCTCTGTCTTTTGGTTAGTTTGGATAAGGGCTTGTCTATCTTGTTGATTTTCTCAAAGAACCAACTCTTTGTTGCATTAATTTTTTGTATTATTCTCTTAGTTTCTAATTTATTAATTTCACCTCTCACTTTGATAATTTCCTGGCGTCTATTCTTCCTGGGAGACTTTGCTTTTTCTTGTTCTAGAGCTTTCAGATGTGCTGTTAATTCACTAGTGTGGGATTTCTCCAACTTCTTTATGTGGGCATTTAGTGCTATGAATTTCCCTCTTAACACTGCTTTCATAGTGTCCCATAAGTTTGGGTATATGGTGTCTTCATTTTCATTGATCTCTAGGAAGTCTTTAATTTCTTTCTTTATTTCTTCCTTAACCCATTGGTGATTCAGTTGAGCATTATTCAGTTTCCATGAGATTGTAGGTTTTCTGTAGTTTTTGTTGTTGTTGAAATCTAACTTTAAACCATGGTGGTCTGATAGAACACAGGAGGTTACTCTGATTGTTTTGTATCTGTCGAGATTTGCTTTGTGGCCAAGTATGTGGTTGCAGCATGAATCTTAAAAGTTCTTATTAATAAAATCAAACCTGAGGCGAGTTATTGGGGTCCATGCTGGTAGATCAGAGAGACAGAACAAGCCACAGCTATCTCACCTTGCCGGATCCTCAGTTGGTCTTGTCTCCTCAGACTGGAGGCCTCTGAGTCCGTATCCGGAATGGGTCTCAGCTGAATTACTGCTCAAAAGCCTGAAGCTTAACCAGGCCAAAACGCTTAACCAGCCAAAATGCTTAACCAGCCAAATCCTCTAGTTTCTGGTCCTCATGCCTTATATATCTTTTTGCTTTCTACCACCACTCCCTGGGATTAAAGGCTGGCTTTCTGGGATTAAAGGTGTGTCACCATGCTTGGCTATTTCCAATGTGGCCTTGAACTCACAGAGATCCAGAGGGATTTCTATCTCTGGAATGCTAGGATTAAAGGTGTGAGTGCCACCATTTTCTAGCCTTTGTATCTAGTGGCTGTCTGTTCTCTGACCCCAGATAAATTTATTAAGGTACACAATATTTTGGGGAACACAATACCACCACATGTGGTCGATTTTAGAGAAAGTTCCATGGGGTGCTGAGAAGAAGGTATATTCTTTCTTGTTAGGATGGAATGTTCTGTGGATATCTATTAGGTCCATTTGGGTCATGACATCAGGTAAGTCCTTTATTTCTCTGTTAAGTTTTGATTTGGGAGATCTGTCCAGTGGTGAAAGTGGGGTGTTGAGATCTCCCACTATTAATGTGTGGGGTTTTATATGTAGTTTAATCTTTAGTAATGTTTCTTTTACATATGTGGGTGCCCTTGTGTTTGGGGCATATATGTTCAGAATTGAAACTTCATCTTGGTTGATCTTTCCTGTGACGAGGATGTAATGTCCTTCTTGATCTCTTTTGATTGATTTTAGTTTGAAGTCTATTTTGTTGGATATCAGGATGGCTACACCTGCTTGTTTCTTAAGACCATTTGATTGAAAAGTCTTTTCCCAGCCTTTTATTCTTAGGTAGTGTCTGTCTTTGAATTTGAGATGTGTTTCTTGTATGCAGCAGAATGATGGGTCCCACTTTGTATCCATTCTGTAAGTCTATGTCTTTTTATAGGTGAATTAAGTCCGTTGATATTAAGGGATATTAATGACCAGTGATTCTTCATCCCTGTTATTTTTGGTGGTAGCATGTGTGTACTTCTCTTCTTTGGGGTTTACTGTTGTGGCTTTATCTATTGCCTGTGTTTTCGAGTGTGTATCTGACTTCCCTCGGTTGGAATTTTCCTTCTAGTGCTTTCTGTAGGGCTGGGTTTGTGGATAGGTATTGTTTAAATCTGGCTTTGTCTTCGAATGTCTTGTTCCTTCCTTCTATGATGATTGAAAGTTTTGCTGGGTATATTAGTCTGGGCTGACATACATGGTCTCTTAGTGTCTGCATTACATCTGTCCAGGTCCTTCTGGCTTTCAAAGTCTCCATTGAGAAGTCGGGTGTTATTCTGATGGGTTTACCTTTATAGGTCACTTGGCCTTTTTCCTTGGCTGCTCTTAATATTCTTTCTTTATTCTGTACATTTAGTTGTTTAATTATTATGTGTCGAGGGGACTTTTTGGGGGGTCTAGTCTGTTTGGTGTTCTATAGGCTTCTTGTATCTTCATAGGCATTTCCTTCTTTAAGTTGGGAAAGTTTTCTTCTATAATTTTGTTGAATATATTTTCTGTGCCTTTGAGTTGGTATTCTTCACCTTCTTCTATCCCTATAATTCGTAGGTTTGGTCTTTTCATGGTGTCCCAATTTTCTTGGACATTTTGGTTCATGACTTTGTTGGCTTTAGTGTTTCCTTCGACTGATGAAACTATTTCTTCTACTGTGTCTTCAATGCCAGAAATCCTCTCTTCCATCTCTTGCATTCTGTTGGTTATACTTGCATCTGAAGTTCCTGATCTTTTACTCAGGTAAAAGATCCAGCATTCCCTCTGTTTGTGTCTTCTTTATTTTTTCAATTTCCCTTTTCAGTTCTTGGACTGTTTCCTTTGTTTGTTTCATTACTTTTTCATGATTTTCTTTCAGTGCTTTATTGTTTTCTTGCGGGACTTTATTGTTTTCTTCCAGGAGTTTATTGTTTTCTTGGAGGGCTTTATTGTTTTCTTCTAATTTGTTTGCCCTTTCCTCTAGTTGTTTACAGCATTCTTCCAATTTTCTTGTCTTTTCCTCTACACAAGCCTCTACCTTCTTCATCAAGTTACTCATAAGGCTACTTTCTTCTGCTTCTTCCAATTTTTGGTGTTCAGGTCTAGATGTTGGAGGGGGGCTAGGTTCTGGTGATGCTGTATTGCTCTTCATTTTGTTGTATGTACTTCTGCCTTGACGTCTGCCCATCTCCTCGTGGTTCCTTCTTGGTCTTATCAGTGTACTTGTTTCACAAAGAGCTGACAGATTCAGGAAGTCTCTCTCTCTTGTCCAAAAGGGAGTTCTCTTGTTCAACTCTCTGGTCCAGAAGGGAAGTTGGGGGCAGGATGGGAGCTGGGGGCCGGTCTCTAAGTCTCAGGAAGTGGCTGGGGTCTCGGGCAGATGGGCATGGGGGCAGGGCACGGGGATTGCAGGGGCCGTCGGGGGGCTTGGAGAAGGGGTTCCCTCCCGGTGGGGCTAGAAGGAGACCCGCCCGGTGGCCAGAGCCTGTGGCCAAGTTGGGCAGGTCTTCCCGGAGTGGTTGGTGCCCAGGGATGGGGTCCGGGTTGGAGCCGGATACTCACCTCTGGTCCAGAAGGGAAGTCGGGGCCCTCTACTGTGTTTTGCTTAAGCTATTTTAATATGCTTTGAAAATGACAAGTTGTAGCCACTCAGAAGCCAGGATCTTAGGATGTCGAGCACATTAGATGGTCCAATTCCACTTTCCCCCTCATGGAAATTTGAGATACAAGAAGAAAACATAGCATGGAGGGGGAAAGGGTGGGAAGGGAGGGGAGAGTGTTTGACTAAAGGGGGCACAGATTTAGATGGGAGGGATCAGGAGCAGGGCTATGGCACAGCAGGGCACATCATTGCTGAATAAGACCTGGCTCTTCAAAGTCACTTATAGAGGCACTTTCATGTTTCATTTTTCTTTCAAGCGGGGAAATTGAAATGGCCTGTTGGGGGACCATCAGGGTTGGGGTTCTGTCCCAACCTATTGAGGGGTCCCTTGAATGGGTGAGTGAGGAACTGAAAAGTAATTGAAAGAAACCAGCAGTCTTGAGTTTAGTTCTAATGGGATTCTTATACACTAGCAAGGGGAGAGGCACACAGCTTCCCATTTCAAGGTCAAAAACAATGTACTGTAGATGTAGCATGAATCCTAAAGGATCTTATTAATAAAATCAAACTTGAAGCCAGGTATTGGGGTGAACGCTGAATGATCAGAGAAACAGAACAAGCCACAGCCACCTCACCTCACCAATTCCTCAGCTGATCCTATTTCCTCAGACTGGAAGCCTCTGTGTTCTCATCAGAATGGCTCTCAGCTGAACTGCTGCTCAAAAGCCTAAAAGCTTAACCAGGCTCTAGTTCCTAGTCCTCATGCCTTATATACCTTTCTGCTATCACTTTCTAAGATTAAAGGCTTTTGTTACCACGCCCAGCTGTTTCCAATGTGGCTTTGAATTCACAGAGAACCAGAGGATTAAAGGCGTGTGTGACACCATTTTCTGAACTCTATATCTAGTGGCTGTTCTGTTCTCTGACCCCAGATAAGTTTATTAGGGTGCACAATATTTTGGGAAACACAATATCACTACAACGTACAACCAAGTGTAGACCCTTCAAAATACCCGTAACTCTGCCCAATGGCCAAGTATTGAGAGCTGCTGGTAGCAAAATCCATGGGAGTATACAACAGTGACATTAGAGTTCAGAAGGTCAACCTATAGGAACTAAGGGAAACATCATGCAAGGCATTATGGAATTACTACGTTTTGAATGAACTGGCTGTCTCTTGTAAACTTCTTGTGCAATAACAACTATGATTCTCCCATTTACCATGCATTTTCATGTTGTGTGTACACGTAATCTCAATGTTGGGCACAACTTTCCCTATACATTTGGGGTAATTGGATAACTGTCCCCATCTGAGTTTTATTTTCATTAACATAAATCTGGCCAGGGCTATTCTCTGGCCAGATTTTGTGACAGAAGTATTTCAGCTAAGATAACTTTTTCCAAGGACAAAACTGCACATAGATAAACATTAGCTCATCTCAATCACAGAATGAGATATAACCACTAGCAATTAAATTTTCAACTCCTTACCTTCATCCCAGTTTATTATACAAGACTTTTTAGAATCCCCTAATTGATTTTAGCCTTTAGTTGACCCTACCAGAGAACTCCCCTTTAGTCAGCCCCCTTTTGGATTGTAATTGGAAGCTGACAATTATTGCTTTATGTGTGGATCCTTATCACTTCTCTCTGCGATCCTGGAAATTTCAAGACTCGCATTGATTTGCCAAAGAATTACTGCTTGTGTATAAATACTGGTTCCCTCACAGCACTTGGGGAATTAATTTAGAAGAACAAAGATGAGGGCAGAGATGGAAAGAACTAAGTAGAATGATGAGAGAACATCGGAAGGGACTGAGAGCAGCTAAGTATGAGAACAGAAAAGAGCATAAGGAACCGAGAGTGTTAAGAATGAGAACAGAAAAGAAACTATGTAGATAGAATTAACTTAGAAGGATAAAGGGAATGGACTAAAGAACCCAGTGTGCTTAGATTCATTTCATATCCCTCAGATTAGAATCCTCAGCTGGTTGTTAGACTCTTTCATGGACCCTGGGAGAAAACAATAAAGGCTGGACCTATTATTGTTTTCTGTAGCAAAGCATCTTGTAATAAGGCTTTGAAGTATAAGACACCTGGTAACAAAATAAACTCTTGACCCTCTGACCTTGAGTGGGAATCTTTGTGGGCTCCCACAATGGCCTAGTAGAATTCCATCCCTGGAAAGGGGTTCCTGCCAAAGGAGGGAAGCAAGACAGAACCTCAAATGGCTGTGTCCCTGCAACCCAGGGCAACAGGCCCCGGCATCCATCCTCCAGCTACAGGTTCTGAGCTGCCAGTTTGCTTCTCCTTTAGCTTACTTCTGCCCCGGCACTGCTTACCAGACCCAGGGCTGGACATAAGGCACATCTGCCCACTGAGGCTCTACCTCCCCAGCTTCCACTGTGGTTTTAGGACCAGTACCCACAGCGTCTAAAACAGCTGCTTCTGCAAACAGCAGTGACTTGTGTGCCCACCTCATGCTGATCATCATCTTGGTCACTTTATCCTCTCCAACTTATTTTGTGACCTTCTCTTGGAATGAACTGTAAGAACTCTGTAAGTCCTCTGGAGGAGGGACTTACATTCCCTCCTCCAGAACAATTGCATTCAATGTTGTTCTGCTCCAGTGTGGCAAAGTAAGTAAGCCTTCCTGGGCCTTACATACAAAACTGATTCAACAAGGGCAGTAGCTGTGGATGACATAGTTTCCAGTGCAAAATGGAGAAGATAAGGATATGAAGGAAAGCTGGATCAGTAGGAGCTGCAGATGTCAGCCAGGGAGCACCGGTGAGTGTGTTGTCTACATGGTTTTGTAGGGAACCTTCCATGTAGGATGCAGCTCTCTTACTTACTCATAGAGGTCTCCCTACATGACAGGAAACCCAGGAGCCTCATCTGTGTACATTATGGACCTGATGGTAATTTTGAGTACATGAAGTATCTCTTTGTGGCAGAAGATGAGATTCTGTAGCCTGGCTTTAAAGTAGTACCATCCCAGGTGAAGATACGTAAGGCATCATGTGGTTTGTGCCAGCTTCTCCTCTGCAGAGGCAAAGATATCATTGCTTTGCTTTGCTGAAGAGTAATGGGAAACTAAGTGGCTGCAGACCTGTGCATAGAGAGGACCTAGTCTGCTGTAGCTGACAGCAAGAATCCATTCTGACCATCTGATGTCATGTCATTATGAAACATGGGTCCCAGTCGGGAAGTGGCCAAATCATCTTCTTAGCACAAGCCAAGAATTTTTTTCAATCCTCATTCTACTACTACTACTACTACTACTACTACTACTACTACTACTACTCACACACACACACACACACACACACACACACACACACACACACACACACACTCTTTCTAGCTTGCAGGTTCTCATGACTTCCACAGACTCCACAGCACAAAAAAATCACACAGTGATGCCATTTGTTCTTGCTTATTGTACAGAGCTGCAACAGGGGATTGATCACTTAGGATGAATGAACCATCTGTTCTGCATACTAGAATAGGCTCATAGAAAATATGTTGAGATAAACCGTGAAACCTGTCCCCACCCCATGCCCCATCATATGGCAAAGGAGGAACGCCCCAGCCAACATGCTTGTCAAACAAGCAGGAGGATTTGAGTTGTTCAGATCCCCTGAGACCACATTAAATCCTGCATGGCAGTTTGGTGTGCCTAAAATCCCAGCTCTGTGGAGATGGACACAGAATCCTCATGCTCTCTGTTCAGATAGTACTAATGGAGAAGCCCTAGGTCCCAGGAGAGACTGGGTCAAAAAATAGTGACAGAGGAAGACTCTTGATGCTGACCTCTGTTCTACTCATATTTAACAATTACTTGCAAGTGCTTTTGAATACAAATGAACTCAAACACCTGAACCAACCAACACACACACACACACACACACACACACACCACCCCTACACACACACACACACACACAAAAGGCCACACACATGCCCATACAGGCAGGGGATATGGAGATGGACAAAAATCTTATCTGCTCTAATTTTTTCTTTTAGATATGATCTTCCTTACAATGTTGGGAACTAGTTTGCCACCTTCAATAACCGGGACTTTTCCCATTGCATTCTGGTGGAAGACTCTGGAAAAACTGTGACTTATTTGATTCTCATCCCTTTCGATATGTCTGCAAAAGAGCACTGGCTGAGGCCTCACAGAACAGCACCCCTGTGCCACACATCCTCATGCACACTGCAGAAATTCCCTCAGAGCCTCTGGAAAGGAGTCCCATGGCCTTGGATCTGACTGACAGGGAACAATGGGTGCAGGAGTGGAGTTGATGCTGCGGTCTTACAATGTTCTATTCGTTCTGATTTGGGTGTTTTGTGTATTTTGTTTTTCTTTTTTCAGTATTTGTTTTTATATATCTCTAAGAAAAATTTTTATTTGTATACCTTAGAAATACTCAAGAATGTTCAGTTAAAATAGACAAAGTAGCATTTCATATCTCAGTAAGTGATTATTACTTGTTATACTGCTGTCTAGAAGATCTGGAGTTTTAATTTTCTGCTTTTAAATACATGTGAGCATTTCTTTACCAGCTGAGTTCAAAATATCCCCCTTTCTCAAGTGAAACATCTGTTTCATTTTGTTAAGTGTCTTGCATTTCTGAGGAAGAAGAAAATGTCATACTACACGTCCACTGTAGTCTTGAGGACAAATGGCATCAGCAGGCAGGTATGTGCATCTCCAAGGAGGCAGACACAGTCAGGGAAGCAGGCGGCTTCAGTGAAGATACTGAATAGACAGGATGTCAGCTATAAAGGAAACTGGTTTCCAGTTCTCCTAGGCCCAAGGCACTTGGCTTGTGGTAGATGAGTACCCTCAACACCACTGACCCTAAGGAAGCAGTTAGTGTGTGATCAGAAACTCCAGATGCCTGAGTCAGGGCCCAACAGCTGCACTGGATCAAATCTCAAGGCAAGGACAATGACATTGAGTAGTAAGAAGCCCCTGAGCTCAATTCCTAGGTACAGAGAATATACTAGGCCATGAAATATGTAATCCCCTTCTCTGCTCTTGACTGATGCATTCATGGCACAACTACTGGGACCTGCCAACAAGTGACAGGGGGAGACTTGTTAACAAGAAAGGCCAGTTGACATCTGTTGAGACCCCAGATCTACAAAACCGAAAATGAAGAACTATGTCCCCTTAAGTCTCCTGTCTTTCAGTCACCTGGTCCTACAGTATTTTCTAAAACAATAGATTAGGCATCTGTATAAAACCTCATCTGTGGATAAGGAGGAGCTTACAAATGCCAGCAGGCATCAGGCAGGGTTCTTCAGAACATTGCTGACAGTGACAGCAGGGAAATGCATTTAGGCAGAGGCTGCAAGGAGAAATCCAGTTCAGGATGGAGATTATGTGAATCCTGGAGACTGAACCCTGAAGAGTTAACAAAGGTACTGCAGTCAAATCACCAGGGCCTTGGTTGTGCCATCAATTTTCTATTTAGGGGTCTCAGGACTCACTGGGACACACCATCCATATGTACAATACTGAACTTTATATTTATATCAAGACCTCTTATAGACAGCATAAATAAGAAAAACAAGAAAACTTTCTGGGACATTTACACAAAAGATCTGATAACAAAGAACTAATATGAGAACAAGAAGAAGGCCATGATGGGGACACCTGGAATAACAGTGCCAAATGCACATAAGTGCACACACACACACACACACACACACACACACACACACACACACATCTGATCAAAATATCTCACAAAATCCATGAAAAATTAGGGATGAAAACTTTAACGAACATATTGTAGGAGACATCAAATATAATAAGAAGTTAGCATGAAGAAGACTCCTCAGTGAACACTGGTAAAGGTGGTGTCCACCTAGGAATGTTCATCAAACAACACCAAACCACAAACCAATACAAACTCAATGAAATAATCAAAATGATAATAGATGGATTGAGCCAAGTTCATGTGACAATAATCACACTACTCATCCAGTGTGTTAGGGTTCCTAACTCTGCTACCAAAGCCAAAGACACACACAGACACCACACTCACACACATACATTGGCACACATACAATGATATGTCTCTTAGCAATTGTACCCATGAGATTCTATGAAGTAGAACATGAAAAAACAATGTGTTCACAGGTGCCTCCAAGACAAATCCAGATGTAGCATGAATCTTAAATGGTCTTATTAATAAAAACAAACCAGGAGCCAGGTATTGGGGTGAATGCTGGAAGATCAGAGAAACAGAACAAGCCACAGCTTCCTCACCTTGCCAATTCCTCAGCTAATCCTGTTTCCTCAGACCAGAAGCCTCTGAGTCTTCATCCAAATGGATCTTAGCTGAATTGCTGCTAACAGCCTAAAAGCTTAACCAGCCAAAAGCTTCTAGTTTCTGGTATTCATGCCTTATACACCTTTCTGCTTTCTGCCATCACTCTCTGGTATTAAAGGCATGTGTCACCATGCCTGGCTGTTTCCAGTGTGACATTGAACTCACAGAGCTCCAGATGGATCTCTGCCTTCAGAATGTTAGGATTAAAGGTGTACTTGCCACCATTTTCTGGCCTCTATATTTGTCTAGTGGCTGTTCTGTTCTCTGACCCCAGATAAGTTTATTAGGGTGCACAATATTTTGGGGAACACAATATCACCACATTTCCCCTTTTGACTGTATATATTGTATCTACTTATTGGATATAGTTTTTCTTGTATTACTTATAAGCTTTTTTAATTTTAGACAAAAAGTTATAATTAGTAGTTATAGTTATAGTTTTCCTTGTTAAGAATTTCAGAAAAGAAACTCATTAAAGAGGGGTAAGTGTATAAATTTGAAAGACATTATAAGATAGTTCTATTAGTAATATAAGTTAGGATAGAAAGTGAATCAGGTACATTTTGGACTTCTCAAAATAGGACAGATAATGGAATTATTTTCTCTGAGTTTGTCAAATGCAAATGGACTAGACATTGTTTAAGTATTTATTGCTTGTATATATTGTATATTGCTATTATACTTATTGTATATAGTTTTTCTTACAACTTTTCCCCTTTTTTCTTTTTATTGAATAGGAGGGGGAAATATGGTGATATTTTATTTGTGCTGAAATATGATTTTATTTGTATGTTAATAAATAAAGTTGCCTGGGGATCAGAGCTAATAGCAAGCCATTTAGCAGAAGTCTGGCAGTGGTAGCACATGCCCTTAATCTGATCATATGGCAGGCAGAATCTCTGTGTGTTCAAGGACACAGCCAGCGTGGTAACACATGCCTTTAATCCCAGTTCCAACCATAGAGACCTGAGATATGTATAGACAGGCAGTGATGAAAAAGTCATATGGTTAGGTTTACAGCCAATGAGAAGGTAGAACAGAAAGGCAATAAAAAGACAGGATACAGGAAGAAGGTCTCTCTCTGAGGGGAAGGACAGCAGAGACTAGTAAGCTAAAAGCTTCGCTAGTGCTCTGATCTTTTGAGCTTTCAACTCTGCATTTGGCTCTGTGTTTCTTATTTAATAAGACCATTTAGAATTTCATCTATATTTGGATGTATGTGCATGGTTCTGAGAGACAGACATTTATCAGACTGTGATTGCTCCAAACTACAGAGGAGGCACACACACACACACACACACACACACACACACACACACACACACACACAAATGTCTACAGGGAACTATGACCATGCCTAACAGTGACTTTGAAATCTTCAAAAAGATGACAGAACCCCACAAAGATATTCCACACGGACTATGGTAAAGCCATTAAGCTGATTAACACCACAGAAAGATCAGATTTGGACTACAAACTGCTCAGGACAATTTCAAGATGGCTAGCTGAGATGATCCAGATTCACAGACTACTCAAGCATGGACTTGAGACAAGCCCTGCACTTTCTCATTATGCAGATACTGGACAAATGATACAACTAACTCTCTCAGGACTTGACAATTAACCCAAAATTTTTCTTTTCAGGATTCCCTAAAGATGTCTTTGCCTCCAAAAAGCAGGAAGTAATTTTAAGAAAACAACGTCCATATTCCCAAGAGGTGGGATGTGTGTTGTTTGGTCGTTCAATGGCTTATGGATATCCTCGTTGTTTACAATGGTTGGTTACAAGTTATTAATTGTTAGTGGTCAAAAAAGCTAAACAAAGGAGATTAGATACAAGGTTCTTATTTAAAAAAAAGAAAAGGATATAGAAAAAGGTAGATCATTGAATCTACTCTGAAAAAAGGGAAGATATAGAAATGATAAGATAAAAGGTAGATTTTTGGATCTACTCAAAAAAAGAGACTATAGATATGATAAGATAAAAAGGGAGATTTTGAATCTACTTTTAAAAAGGAACTACTTGTTTTAAGTAGAATAAGTAATGAAAAATTTTATCTGAATTTGTCAAATGATAATGGACTAGACATAGTTAATATATATATAATGGAGTTTCTTGTGTGAATCTGTCAAATGTTAGTGGACTAGACATTGTTAATGTAATTCTTGACTGTATATATTGTATATACTTATTGGATATAGTTTTTCTTGTATTAATTAAAAGCTTTTTTTAATTTTAGACAAAAAAAGGGGGAAATGTGGTGATATTGTGTTCCCCAAAATATTGTGCAACCTAATAAACTTATCTGGGGTCAGAGAACAGAACAGCCACTAGATATAGAGGCCATAAAATGGTGGCACACACACCTTTAATCCTAGCATTCCAAAGGTAGAGATCCCTCTGTGAGTGCAAAGTCATACTGGAAATAGCCAGGCATGGTGACACATGCCTTTAATACCAGAGAGTGATGGCAGAAAGCAGAAAGGTGTATAAGGCATGAGTACCAGAAACTAGAAGCTTTTGGCTGGTTAAGCTTTTAGGTTGTTAGCAGCAGTTCATCTGAGATCCATTTGGATTAGGACTCAGAGGCTTCCGGTCTGAGGAAACAGGATTAGCTGAGGAATTGGCAAGGTGAGGAAGCTGTGGCTTGTTACTGTTTGTCTGATCTTCCAGCATTTACCCCAATACCTGGCTCTTGGTTTGTTTTTATTGATATGACCTTCTAACAATTCATGCTACATCCAAAAATCTATGCTAAATGATGCTGCTCAAAATATCTCAATTAGGAAGCCACTCAAACACCCATCAGGTGAGCCACCGATGATTCTGTTAAGACTAATCAACATGGTGCTCTAAGCCAATGCATACCACAGGGTAAAGGAATCTACACAAAGATGCAGTCTAGAGAGATGGATCAGGTGTACAATCATGAGTCCCTGAATTTGGATCATCTGTACCCACTTAGAAAGGTAGGCATGGAGGTAGGTTTTTGTAGCCCAAAGATTACTGGGCACAGAGACTGGAGCACCACAGTGATTCTTAGCCACCAAGTTTATGCATAATGATATCCTCCAGGTTATGTGAAATTCTCATTCTCAAAATATAGGTGAAAAGTAATAGAGGAGGACACTGGACATCACAGATCTCTGTCTTCATTATACACTCAACAGTGTGCCACACCTGTACTGAAAGGCCCACACAAAACACACATATGCTGGGGCGTAGAACTAATAGAATATATTGTACAAACATACCTATTTTAACTAAAAGAAAAAAAAATGTTTTATTTCTTAGAATTTAATATTGGTTAATTATTATGGCCACTCCATGTAGTTAAAAGAAAATTTATTTAATGGCGTAACTTACAAATGAAGGAATAGGTAGGTTGAGGATTCTGGGAAAGACGCAACAGTAGTCCAGCGATGTTCTCTGGAGAACTCTCCTCTGTCCACCTCTAGCGTCCGGGCTCTCAGCCGCAAGAGAGCATGGCATGTCCAGATCTCGAGTCTTCAGGCCCTCCCTTGGCGCCTTGTGGGCGTGATAGTTACCAAAACCTCAATGGGGGTTGGAACTTCCAGACCAAAGCTGGAATGGCTACCCACTACAATTTAAAAGTTTACACATAATCCTAATATGTTACATTACATCATACTAGTGTATTTGAGACACATATTCACCTCTGTTCATTTACTTTCAAAGAAAGATAAAATAGTTTTGGTAAAGCATTTGTTAAATGATTACTTTTTTTAGTAAAGGGGTAAATGGCCTCTCCCCAAAGTATGGTCAAAACAATCTGCTTTTACTGTCTCGTTAGCCCTAATGAGAAATTAAAAAATTAAATAAAACAATTTCAAGGTTTCTTTTATGTTTTAAGTCCGTAATACAGTTTTCAATATTATTATGTATTTTTTGAAATTATAACAATTGTGTCAATTTTCCCCGACCCCCATGTTTTCTCTAGGAAATACTTCACCAAAACCAACATGGTGCTGGAAGTAGTTTGAAATATCCAAGACTTATCAGTGTATCAATGAGACCCCAAACGTCACTGAGTATGATTCTTTCTGAGAAATAACACAATCCCCAACTGGAATATACACTTCACATCTAAGAGTCAAAGACTCTGGGCAGGATAAAGTTGAAGCACTTGTCACCAAATCTCACAGCCTGAGTTCAGTTCCCAGAACCCCCATGGCAGAAGGAGAAAACTGACTCCTGAAATTGTCCTTTGACCTCCACACATGTGCCCTGGCATGAGTGCACTCATACATGTGTAAGCCCACAAAAATTTTAGCTAAAAAAAATCCCTAGAATGTAGAGATTGAACCTGTTGAACACAATTGCATAGTCTAATAAATATAGAAGCACTGAATAAAACAATGAAAGAAAAAAACTTTAAACCAAAGTCATATTAGATGGAAGAAAACTCCTTTCCAGTGAATCTTCTCATTGAAAGTTTTGCCCAAGTGTATATATCTGATGTTTATCTATTCTCTTACAATATGGCATATTAAGGCTTATAAATTTTCTATTTTGTTTTGTTTATTTAAAAGAGCCTGTCCTTAATACCTTGCTTTATAAATTCTTTGAATAAATAACCATCTCATAGACCTCTCATTTCTCTGGTTTTTTTTTTTTGAATGATTACTATTTACACCATTACCACAACTCTGTGATTTAATTGTTCCCCTAGCAGTACAGGAAGTCTGTGCACATGAGTTTCAAACAATGCCTGTGCTGCACATGGCATGACAAGGCATGTGTCCTGCATAGAGCATTGTTCCTGCTTCCCAGCCTACTCCAGTGTTGGGGATCTATAGATTTGCAATTGATATCAAATTTGTAAAGAGCAACAAATGTCCTTTCAAACAGAAGCCATTAATGTCTAAGTTTTTTAAAAAAGTATTTTCCATAAATTTCTTTTTATTTGTAATTATGTATCCTCTTATCTGCTTTTAATAGTACTTATTTGCAGGGCTCATATGTGCTCAAAGATGCTGGAGCAACAAGGAAGAGGCCTGCATGGGTCTGTACTAAGTCCTCTGCACGTATGTTACAGTTGCAAGCGTAGTGCTTCTGTGGGACTCCTAACAGTGGGTGCAGGTGTTTCTCTGACTCCCTTGCCTGCTCTTGGGACTCTCTTCCTCCTATTGGGTTGTCTTGTCCAGCCTTAATATGAGGCCTTTTGTCTTGACTTATTGTTCAAGGTTTGTCCCCATTGGTTTTTGTCCTTGGAGGCCTGCTCTTTTCTGAAGAGTAAAAGGAAGGGTAGTGGATCTGGGGGAGAGGGCAGGGAGGGGCCAGCAGGAGGGTGTGTAGGAAGGGGAAACTGTGCTAGGGATATATTATATGAGGGAAGAAACTATTTTCAATCACAATGATTATAATAATATCTTCTTATTCATATAAATTGCACATTATTTCCTTTAAAATGACCAACTTCTCACTTGTTTTATTCAATATGAAAGTATTTTCACATAAATAATGCTTATAAAACTCTCTGACTTTGGTTGAGTTTCCTCTTCATTGTCAAGTACATTGAACAGGCTTCCATGGAGAAGCCAAATGCCAAGGAACAGTCCCCCTTACCTCAGAAGTTAGGGCCACTTTTTCTGCTCCAGCATATGTGAGGAGCAGGCCAGGGAGAGCACCAAACCCTGAGACCTGTGTTATTTCTACCATGGTACATCATGCCCTTCTCAGACTTTAGGGATGGATTGGGAGAAATGAGGTGTATGGGACCGTGAATTATCCTAACATTACACAACCTGTCAGTCACAGAAAGAAGACACTCCTGAGTGTTTTCCACCCATTTGCCCTGCCCTTCCTTGCATGACATTTAGCAGCAGGCCCTCCCTCAAAGTCTACTAAAACATTCAACTGTCAACAGCTTGACCAAAAAGAGTCACAGTATGTGTGATTTGTCTTTTTCCTATTGGTTATGTACGATTTTTTTTTTATAATGCCAGATGACTTAAGGGAAGGGAGCAGGTGGACAACTCCCACATAAACAAGTGAGCTATACAGACAAATTCACACATAGAAAAATCAAAATATGTACTAATACACACTCATTGTAAAGTGGTACTTCACTCTTGGAAACTACTATTACAGGATTCATCTACAAGAATACTAAAACATAAGAAGTTCATATTTAATCAAGACCTTCCATCTTTTTAATAATTCTCACATTTGCTATATATTGATTATACCGTGCATATCTATCTAGAGAGTAAACTCCTGTAGCAAATAATAATAATAACATTCTTATTAGGAACAAAGTTAAATAACACCATGTTTATAAAATATCAAATCACTCTACCACAATCCTAGTACTCATCTATGAGTCTCGACCCAACAATGTAACAGAATTACAGACCAATTTTCCTTATGAACATACATGTAAAAACTCCAAATAAAATACTTACAAATCAAAACCAAGAACACATGACAAAGATAATCCACTGTGATCATGTAGGCTTTATCCCAGAGATGGATGGCTGGATCAAGACACATAAGTCCATAAATATGACCCACAATACAAACAAATTGAAAGATAAAACCACACCATCATCTCAGTAGATGCAGAAAAGGCCTTTGACAAAATCCAACACCTCTTTGTGATAAAAGTCCTGGAGAGATGAAGGTACATGGGACATACCTTAATAAAGACAGGCTACAGCAAGTAAAAAACCAACATCAACTTAAATGGAGAGAAATTCAAAGCAATTCTACTAAAATCAGTAATAAGACAAGTTTTTCCATTCTCTCCACACCTCTTCAATATAGTACTTGAAGTCTTACAGCAATAAGAAAACTGAAGGAGATTAAGGGGATACAAATGGTAAGGAAGAGGTCAAAATACCTTTATTTGAGAGGACGTCATAGTATACATATGTGACCATAAAATTCCCCTGGGAAACTCCTACAAGCTGATAAACACTTTCAACAAAGAAGCTGTATACAAATGAACTTACAAAAATCAGTATCCCTCCTAAATAAAATTGGAAAACCAAATGAGAAACAATAACATTCCCACAGCTTCCAATAATATCAAGTATCTTGGAAAAACACTAACCAACCAACTGAAAGACAAGTATTATAAAAAATAATAAAACTTTAAGACGTTGAAGAAGATATCAGAAGATAAAAAGATTTCGCATGCCCAGGGATCAGTAGGATTAATATAGTAAAAATAGTCATCTTATCAGAATTTATAGACTCAATATAAGCCCCATCTAAAGTCGAAAACAGTTTTTCACAGATCTTGAAAGGACAATTTTCAGCTTCATATGGAAAAACCAAAAAAATAGGATTGCTGAAAGAATCCTGCGTCATAAAATAACTGAGAGATATCACTATTTTTTTATTTTGAGTTGTACTACAGAGTTATAGTCATAAAAACAGCATAGCATGGTATGAACCCCAAAGGACATGTGCTGATCAATGTAATCAAGTTGAACCAAGACATAAAGCCATACACCTATGGCCACCTGATTTTTGACAGAGAAACCAGAAATACTGGAAATTAGACAGCATTTTCAACTAATGCTACTGGTCGAACTGGATGGCTGCAAGTAGAAAAATCCAAATAGATGCATATTGATCAACCTGCACAAAACTCAACTGGAAATAGACAAAAGATCTCACCATAAAAACAGATAAACAGAACCTGATAGAAGATAAAATGGAGAATAACCTTGGACTCATTGGCACACGAAAACTTTCTGAAGAGAACACTGTTAGTACACATACTAAGAACAATTAGTAAATTGACCTCATGAAACTGAGAAGCTTCTGCACAGCAAAGGACACTGTCCTTCAAAGTGTCATCCTTTAGAATGGGATAAGATTTTCACTAACTATTCATCCAACAGAGGGTCATATTCACAATTTATAAAGAACTCATTAACTAAATATTTTTAAAACAATGAATAATCCACCTAAAAATGGGTACAACCTAAACAGAATTTTTAAAGGAGAAAACTCAAATGAATATGAAACATTTAAAGAAATGTTCTGAAGTCCTGCATGACTGATGGAGGCCTGAAGCCTACATGGACCCTGTTGTATGATGTGACTCCTTCCGGCCATTTAAAAAATATAACACTAGGTCCACTGGCATCCCCTAACTTGGGGCTGCTGTGGCTGCAGCCAGCACTGCTTGCCCTTCTGGGAGGCCCACCTTGTGGTAGCAGGGGTGGGGGTGGGACAGGTGCTGCCTGCAGGCTAAAAGCATAAAGGTAGAGCCTGGCAAGCCTTAAGGAGGCCAACATCAAGGAAAGAGAGGTGGGTGGCAGCCTGGAATTAACAAGGAACTTTCCACCACACCCCTATCCCAAAGTCCTGCCTAAACACAAGACCACCCTGACTCTGGGCAACCACAGGATATCTGAGATGAGTCAAAGTGGTGATCCAGTGTAGGCAAATGCTAAATGGTCTTATTAAAACAAAACACAAAGCCAGAAATTGGGGTGAAAGCTGAGAGATCAGAAGAAAATGACAAGCTGCAAGACAACAATCCTCTGCTTCCAAAGAGACCACATCCTGTATACCATGCCTATATTCCATTTTCTTCTGTTAACTCATTTCCTCTCTCGGCCCAGCTACATCACTTCCTCTTCATGCCCAGCTCTGTAGATGTAACCAATCGTCTTATTAAAATAAGAAACACAGAACCAAGGTAAAAGAGAAAAGCCGAGAGGTCAGAGCTCAGAGATAAAATCTTACCTCCTGCAGTGCTCCTAGCTTCCCCGAGAGAGCTACTTCCTGTTTGTCCCTGTTTAAATATTCTTTCTGTTCTGCCTTCTCATTGGTTGTAAACCCAACCACATGACTGCCTCATCACTGCCTGTAAGTACCGCCCTCCAGGTCTTAAAGGCGTATGTCTCCAATACTGGCTGTATCCCTGAACACACAGAAATCTACCTAGCTCTTCTAACCACCACGCTCTTGCTATGGCTCTAATAGCTCTGACCCCAGGGCAACTTTAATTATTAACATAAAATTAAAATTACACTTCAGTACAAATAAAATATCACCATATTTCCCCTTTTCGATTTTAATAAAAAGAAAAAAGTCAAAAGGTTATAACTAACAAAAGAAAAACTATATACAAAAGTACAATAACTATATTCAATATATACAAGTAACAAATACCTAAACGATGTCTAGTCCATTTGTATTTGACAAATCAGAGAAAATAATTCCCTTATCTATCCTATTTTAGTAAGTCCAAAATGTATCTAATTCACTTTCTATCCTAATTAATCTTCAACTATAACTAACTAATCTTCAACTCCCTCAGAGACCCAAGAAGGAAATAATATTAGCTAACAAAAATAAAAACAGGAAGTGCACAAAAGCAACTTCCAAAAATTTTGTGAGTTGACAGAAACAGCCAGCTGCCTAGACAGTCACCTGAGGTTTCTCCACAGTGTTGGGGCATCATCTTCAGCCTATAGGCTTATCGTATCTGACAGACTCATTTGTGAAGTAGGTTGTACACAAGGTTAACAGTTCAACCTCCATTTGGGTGAGAGCAGTCCATGTACCAGAAACACCTGAATTCCACTAGTGTCATGTCATGATTCAGGATTTTAAATTCTGGAAATTGTTGATGGTTTTTGAATTCAGCTGTCCATTCTTCTTGGCTGTGTATATATGGCTTCATCTAAGCATCCCCTTTTCCACATCCCTCTATTAAATGCCAGTCTACTATTGAGAGGCGTGAGCTTTCAGTTGCTGTTCCATTGCACAACAGAAGCCATCGGCCCACTGCCTGTTCAGCTGCCTTCAAAGAAAAGGGCACTGTACCTTTTCCAGATTGTGAAGGCCACTTCAGGGATGGTGCCATATTGTCCTGGCCTCAGAAGATGCCGTCTGATAAAGCCATAACCACACTTGTTTTGGCAGGAATCGGTAGTCCTTTGTTTCGTGTTCTGTCTGTCCATTTTGTCCTGTTGATTTGAGGATACTTTGTTGTCCAGTGGCTAACTTTTGCCACAATGAAAATTAACTCCATATGCAGTTTCTTCAATGCCCATATTTTCTCTGAAGTAGATTGGTACTGCCAGGAGCCGACATGTCTCAAAAAAGAAAAATTTCTAAGTTATTAAAACATTTTAAATGCCATATTCGGTAGATTTCTGAAGGGTTTGAAGATGACCTGTCTAAAATATATCTGCTCAATTTTTAAAACATATCTAATATGACTACAATTTCTATTGTAATGTCTAATTACTAACTTTCATTTCTTTATATCCTAATAGTTGGTAATAATGTAAAGTATTTAAAACTAGTAATTATCTTTTTCTTTTCTTTTCTTTCTTTCTTTCTTTCTTTTTTTTTTAAACAAGAACCTTTAATCTAATCTCCTTTGCTTAGCCTTTTTCCTAACCCTTGACAACAACTTGTAACCAACCCCCCTAAACAATGAAAATTATCCCAGACCCAAAACCCATTAAAAGAACCAAAAAACCACCCGCCCCACACCACTTCTTTGGCAATGTGGGTGTCATATTCTTAAAATTGCTTCCTGCTGGGTATGGGCGAAGTTATCTTTATCCTGAAAGAAAAATTTAGGTTAATTGTCAAATTCTAGGAAAGGTAACTATATCCTTCATTATTATCCAGTCTGTGTATAAAGCCAAAGTTCAGGGTTTATCTCAAGTCCTTATTCAAGTAGTCTTTGAGACTGGATCATCTCAGCTAGTCATCTCAAAATTGCTCTGAGCACCTTGTAGTTCAAAGCTGATCTGTAGATGATGTTTGTCAGTTTAGTGATATTATTATTGTCCACGTGGAATTGTTGTTGTTGTTGTTGTTGTGGGGCCCCATCTTCTTTCCGGAGACTTCAGTTGATGTTAGGCCTGGCCGTGATTTCCTGCAGAAAACTGATAAGAGACTCGAACACAAAGACATATATATGCAGCTAACTGAAGCCTTTTTTCTAGAATTAGTTAGTACTCTATATGACCATTCATATCTTGACAAAGTTTAAAATGTATATATATATATTAATCTTGTAAATTTTGATATAAAATTTATACTTTAAGAAAAGTTTAAAGAATCAGAATAGAATCAAAGAGTTGAGATTAGTAATAGAATAGTCCCTTAATTAATTTGGCTTTTGTCCTGTCCCATAGCAGAAAATGGCTCTTTCTGGCATGATACAGGGAGTTTGCCTTTTCCTTTTATTTTTTTTATTTTTTATTTTTTATTTTTTTTGGTTTTTCGAGACAGGGTTTCTCTGTGTAGCTTTGCGCCTTTCCTGGAACTCACTTGGTAGCCCAGGCTGGCCTCGAACTCACAGAGATCCGCCTGGCTCTGCCTCCCAAGTGCTGGGATTAAAGGCGTGCGCCACCACCGCCCGGCCTGCATTTTCCTTTTAACAACATGCTTGAGTTTAAAGAAGGAGAGAGCCATTCTCCAACTCCAAAGTCAGCTTTAAATTTTAATTGAACTGGGACTATTAGAAAACCAATAGTGTTAAATCTTTAGAGAAAAGCAAAAACAAACATTTAGGAAGACATAAAAATTTTTAGATAATATATACCCATATGCCATATACTCCCATATACTCTGTTTCCTGGGATAGATGATTTGTCCCTTTTCTTCAGTTGTCTCATTTGTCTTGTGTCCTTCAGATTCCTTAACCTTCATTCTCCTAAAAGACAAAATCAAAAACCTTCCCCCAAGACTAATTTTGGGGATGTTTTTTTTTGGCAAGTTATTATCTGATTAAATGAAAAGACATGTGTTACAGGTACAAGTTAGTTTAAATTGGATGTTCATGCTGGTTGATGAACTATCACCTCCTCTAATTAAGAGGTTTCTCTTGTTCAAATCGAACCTTTATCAATTTTGATGGTACCCACAGCTTATCTTCTCCTGTAGAAACAAAAGCAAAACCTCGTCCCCAACGTAATACATACCCTGGCTTCCATTCTGAGGTCAGCACATCCTTAAAGTATATAGGCTGATTTAATTCTGTAGTTTTTTCTATTACCCAATGTCTCTCTGCAGCTGTTGTTCCTTTCTCATTGGCATTCAGAAAATTCAAAGTTAATAGAGCATTATGCAGTCTATTTCTGGGGGTTTTTGTTACTCCTTTCTGTTTATTTAGCATATCCTTTAGAGTTCTGTTTGATCTTTCTATAACTGCTTGACCTGTAGGATTATGTGGTATACCTGTAATATGCTTTATTTTGTAATAATCAAAAAACTGTTTCATTTTAACAGAGACATATGATGGAGCATTGTCAGTTTTGATTTGTGCAGGTATACCCATGATGGCCATAACTTCTAGCAAATGAGTGATTACAGAATCAGCTTTTTCAGAACTCAAAGCAGTTGCCCATTGAAATCCTGAATAAGTATCAATAGTGTGGTGTACATATTTCAATTTTCCAAATTCTGCAAAGTGAAACACATCCATCTGCCAGATTTCATTCCTCTGAGTACCCTTTGGGTTACATCCTGCTGGTAATGGTGTTTGATTATAGAAGGAACAAGTAGGACATTTCTTTATTATTTCTTTGGCTTGTTGCCAGGTTATGGAAAAATCCTTTTTTAAACCTTTACTATTGATGTGATGTTTTTTATGAAATTCTGAGGCCTCCAGCACATTTCCTACCAATAATTTATCAATCTCATCATTGCCTTGTGCTAAAGGGCCTGGCAAACCAGTATGAGATCGGATGTGAGTTATATATAAAGGATGACTCCTTTTCCTGATTGTATCTTGTAATTGAATAAATACTGAAGTTAATTCTGAAGCATCAGGGATAAATTCTGCAGTCTCAATATGTAATACCACTCTTTCAGCATACTGAGAGTCAGTTACTATGTTGAGAGGTTCTGAAAAATCCATTAATACCAACAGAATAGCATACAATTCTGATTTTTGCACTGAATTATAAGGACTTTGTACCACTTTACTTAAATTTTCTGATTTGTAACCTGCCTTTCCTTGTTTGTTGGCATCTGTATAAAATGTACGAACTCCAGATATGGGTTTTTGCCGTACAATTCGAGGCAAGATCCAATCAGCTCTCTTTATAAAATCAATTCTGTTGCTTTTGGGATATTTGCTGTTAATTTCTCCCAAAAAATTACTGCAAGCTCTTTGCCAAGGTTCACTTTCTGTCCATAATTTTTCAATGTCCTCCTTAGTTAAAGGTACGACAATTTCTGCTGGGTCTATTCCTGCTAACTGACGAAGTCTCAATTTTCCTTTCCAAATCAAGTCAGAGATTTTTTCCCCATAAGTTTTTAATTTTTTATTTGGTTTATTTGGTAAAAATATCCATTCCAATATAATATCTTCCCTCTGCATTAATATTCCAGTAGGGGAATGCCTAGAAGGTAAAATAACCAAAATGCAATCCAGCTTTCGATCAATACGATCCACGTGCCCTTCATGTACTTTCTTTTCTACCAAGGCCAATTCTTTCTCAGCTTCAGGTGATAATTCTCTTGGACTATTTAAGTCCTTGTCACCTTCTAAGGTTTTGAACAAATTAGTCAGTTCATCATTTTTTACCCCAACAATAGTTCGTAGATGAGAAATATCTCCAAATAATCTTTGAAAGTCATTAAGAGTCTGTAGTCTATCTCTCCTAATTTGCACCTTTTGGGGTCTAATTTTTTGTAGCTCTATTTTATATCCTAAATAATTAATAGAATCTCCTCTTTGTATTTTTTCAGGAGCAATTTGTAATCCCCAGCAAGGCAAAATTTTCTTTACTTCTTCAAACATTCTTTCTAAAGTATCTGCATTTGAGTCAGCTAGTAAAATATCATCCATATAATGATAAATTATAGATTTAGGAATTTTTTTACGTATCACTTCCAATGGCTGTTGTACAAAATATTGGCACAGAGTTGGGCTATTCAACATTCCCTGTGGGAGGACCCTCCATTGAAATCTTTTAACCGGTTGAGAATTATTATAAGTAGGCACTGTGAAAGCAAATCTTTCTCTGTCTTTTTCTTGTAAGGGTATTGAAAAGAAACAGTCTTTTAAATCAATAACTATGAGAGGCCATCCTTTTGGTAACAGAGTAGGCAAAGGCATCCCAGATTGTAGAGAGCCCATTGGCTGAATTACTTTGTTAATTGCTCTAAGGTCTGTTACCATTCTCCATTTACCAGATTTCTTTTTAATAACAAATACAGGAGAATTCCAAGGGCTGGTTGATTCTTCAATATGCTGAGCATTTAACTGTTCTTCTACCAGCTCTTCTAAAGCCTGGAGTTTCTCTGTTGTTAAAGGCCATTGTTGGACCCATACAGGCTTGTCTGTTAACCATTTAAAGGTAGAGCTGTTGGTGTCTTTGGAAGATCATCTGTTATTGTGCCCTGCTCTTGTATAATATGGATGGCTGGTGACCACTCATTAGAACAATATCTTCTAATATTTCTCTCAGTAAAATGTGCTAGTTTATGATTTGTTTCTGAGATTGGAGGGATGTTAATCTGAGTATTGCATTGTTGCAACAAGTCTCGACCCCACAGGTTCATAGTTATGTTAGCCACATATGGTTTTAATTTTCCTCTCTGTCCTTCTGGACCTATACATTCGAGCCATCTTGCACTCTGTTTCACCTGAGATAATGTCCCAATTCCTAACAGTTGAACGTTTACCTCCTGAAGAGGCCAAGTTGGATGCCAAAATTCTGGTGCAATTATGGTAACGTCCGCACCTGTGTCTACCAGACCAGACAATAAAACACCATTTATTTTTATTGTTAATTTTGGTCTTTGTTCATTAATAGAAGTTTGCCAAAAATTTTCTTTATGTTTTCTCCTGAATTTGCTATTCTCTCTGTTTCATCATCCTGACCAGCATGATTTATTCCAATAGTCATTTTGTTATTTAATCGCTCAGAGCAGGGATTTCCTCTACAGCTGCAGGAAAGGTTTGAACTGGTTTTGCTATGGGGGCCTGCATGAGGCCCCTCCGGGAGTTTCCCGAAAACTGAGGCAAAGGATTACCCTGTCTGTCCTTTGTTGATCTACATTCGTTGGTCCAGTGTTTTCCCTTACCACACCTTCTGCATACTCCAGAAGGAAGGGGCCTTCTGTTGACATTGTTCCTTGAAAAAACATTGTTTCTAGGAATGACCTGTTTACAGTCCCTTTTAAAATGTCCTTGCTTTCCACACCCAAAACATCTAACACTCCTCAAACCTTTTGAAATTACTTCTCCTACCCACGTATCATGCTCATCAACCTCAACATTAATTGTTTCTCTAATCCAATCTTCCAAAGGTGCAGATCTTGCCCTTAATGGCCTGATTATTCTTTTGCATGCTGCATTCACATTCTCAAATGCCAAAGCTTCAATTATTGCCTTACTAGCTTCTGATCCTGAGACCATTCTGTTTATTGCTGAAGCCAGTCTTTCTAAAAAATCTGTGAAAGATTCTTTTGGGCCTTGCATAACCTTTGTGAATGACTCAGGTTTTTTTCCTGGTTCCTCAACTCTGTCCCATGCATTCAAGGCTGCCATTCGACATAAAATTACGGTTTGAACATCATATAAACATTGTGTTTGTATTGAAGCATATTGGCCTTCTCCAATAAGCTGATCCTGACAAACTTGTATTCCTTTATCGGTCCATTGTTTTTCTACGTTTCTAGCTTCATCCTTAAACCACGTTAGAAATTGAATTCTCTGGCTGGGTTCCAGAACAGCTTGTGCAAGGTCCCGCCAGTCCTGTGGTATAATCCTATTATATGTTGACCAAGAGTTTAACATTAGCTTTACATATGGGGAATGCATGCCATAAGATACTATTGCCTCCTTAAACCTTTTAAAATCCATCAGTTCAATTGGAGCCCAGATATTTTGTGTAGCCATTTGATCAGGCATCTGCTGTACGGTTACAGGATAAATTAAGGGTGACTGTGTGAAAACAGGCTTTCTTTCTGTAACCTTATGATCCAAACTTGAACCAACTTCACTGTTAATTTCTCCTGTCTGAATTTTTACAGGTTTAACAGGTTTTTCTAAAGCTGTTATCCTGGCACTTAAATCGACTATCTTTTTAAATAGTAAAGTGAGAATAAGCATGGTGATAAACTGCATAATTCCCATAATACTAATCTTTTCATATAGTTGTTCCATTGTCAGACTGCCTAAAATTTCAAACAAAACCCAATTTTCTTCCAATGTACACAGGAAACCCATTTTTTTTTAAATGTGGAAAAAATGTGTCTTTTAAATAGTTTCCTTTATGACTTACCAAATCTGCGTAGAACAGTAGAAATCCGAGTGAATTTCAAAACAGCCACCTAGAGTCCTAGGTGTAAATCCAGAGAGAGAGAGAGAGAGAGAGAGAGAGAGAGAGAGACAGAGACAGAGACAGAGACAGAGAGAAAGCAAGAGAGAAAGCAAAAGCGAAAGCGAAAGCGAAAGTGAAAGTGAAAGGGTAGCCGGCTTAAGCTTAAAGCCAGCCACTTGTTCCCTCTTGAGCTGAGTCAAGGCTTGGCTTTACAGGCAGGGGCCCTGTTTAGCAGGGCAGGCCTGAGCTGTTTGTAGCACTGGCTTTAAGCAAGCAGCTCACAGTCCAGCCTGAGCCCAAGCAGACCTGGGCCGGGGCTAGGGAGCCGGCTGCTCCGGCTAGGGAGCCGGCCCCAAGCAGTTTTTAATGGATTCTTGTCACGTTGGGCGCCAGATGTAGATGTAACCAATCGTCTTATTAAAATAAGAAACACAGAACCAAGGTAAAAGAGAAAAGCCGAGAGGTCAGAGCTCAGAGATAAAATCTTACCTCCTGCAGTGCTCCTAGCTTCCCCGAGAGAGCTACTTCCTGTTTGTCCCTGTTTAAATATTCTTTCTGTTCTGCCTTCTCATTGGTTGTAAACCCAACCACATGACTGCCTCATCACTGCCTGTAAGTACCGCCCTCCAGGTCTTAAAGGCATATGTCTCCAATACTGGCTGTATCCCTGAACACACAGAAATCTACCTAGCTCTTCTAACCACCACGCTCTTGCTATGGCTCTAATAGCTCTGACCCCAGGGCAACTTTAATTATTAACATAAAATTAAAATTACACTTCAGTACAAATAAAATATCACCATACAGCTCTGTCACTTTCTGTCTGTCTGCACAGACCTCCAGACCTTTATAGTTTAATAGTGTTGGAATTTAAGGCCTGTGCCCCCACTTCTGGCTCTGTTTCCAGTGTAGCCTTGAACTCAGAGTGATCCAGACAGATCCCTGACTCCTTAGCGATAGGATTAAAGCCATGTGCTATCATTCCCTGAATACTATGTCTAGTATAGTGGCTCGCTTTTTCCTCTGATCCTCAGATAAACTTTATTGGGGAACACAGATAAAATATCACCACAGTCCAGTATTTATGGTTAAAAAAAAAAAAATAACAACAGAAAATACCAGGTGGTGGATCTGGGCTTTAATCCTAGCATTCTCGAGGCAGAGGCAGGCAAATCTCTGTGGAGCTCAACGCCAACCTGATTTACAAATGGAGTTCCAGGAAAACCAGAGCTGTTACAAAGAGAAACCCTCTCTCTAAAAACAAAAGATTAAAAAAAAGACAATAGACCAATGACTAATTACATTGAATATTTGCATGTAAAGCTCATTGAGCACAAAAATACACTGTGTGTCAGTATGCAGTTTTCCAATGTCCTTAAGGCCTGAGTGCAAAGGTGAAAGCCTAAAATCTTCAAATTAAATCAGGAGGCAGAGAGAGCTAATGGAGAAAGGCTAGGCTAGTCATTGTCCTTAATCTCAAGGACAATCCCAGTGATGGACTTCTGCCACTGTGAAGGCTATTTTTGGTTGTCAACTTGACTGCATATGGAATGAACTACAATCCAGAAATGGAGGGCACATCTGTGAGAGATTATGTTTTGCTTGGTTTCTTCTGGATAAAGAGCAGGGAAACTCCTATCTTTAATGAGGATCTGTAGGGGTTAAGACACACCCTTTAATCCAGATCTTGAGGCAAGAAGACACACCTTTAATTTTGGCCACACCTTGTGCAGGAAGAGTATATAAGGCCATGGAAGAAGGGGGCTTTGGCTCATTTCTCCCTTGCCTTTGCCTTGTTACCAAGCCCATTCCTTCAGTGGAATTCGTTCCTACTAGTTTTGGCATTCCAGTATATACTGAAGACCAGCCAAGAGACCCAGCTTTGTGGACCAAGCCTCTCCTGGATTCAGCACCTTTCAGTTCAAGTCAGCTATTGTTGAATTAGCTGGACTGTAGCCTGTAAGTAATTCCAATAAACTCCAGGGAGAAAGAGGAAGAGGGAAATTGAATCGTTGTATAAGTTATTGAGACTATATCTGTTGTTATTGAGAACTCCATGGCTATACCACTTTATGTTCCCCAAATAGGCCAAAACATGATGGTCAAATGCCCAGACTGTAGGGACATCTCTCATGCAAACTACCACAGTGGTTCTGTTAACCTTATCTCAGGCCTTTTGAACACTTGGTTTCCAGTAGCTATTGCTGCTTGGAAAGTTGTAGAAGCCACAGAGGTGAAGCTTTCTAGGAGTAAGTCACTGGTGGATAGAGAACTCCTAAAGCAATGTCACGAGACACCTAACAACCCAGCTCTATAAGGAACAAGATGTTCCCAGACCTTTGGCTTCTAGGTCTGCTGAAAGTGTGAGTGCAAATAATCCCTTTGTCCCTAGAATTGATTCTTAAGTGGGACTTGATCACAGTCATGGTAAAAAATAACAGGGGCTCTGTTATGGTATAGAAGCTGAGAAGAAACAATCTGACAAGCCATGATTAGCTGGTTGCTTATAGTGATATTACAAAGAGACAGTATGAAGAATATGAGATACTAGTCCATAAGGGGCACTGCCTGCAGCGGAGCCTTGTGCTTGTACATTGGAGTCACTGTTGGATGCCTACACAACATGGAGAATGAAACAATGGTCCTGATAGATTACAGTTCTCCTATCAACTGAACCTCAATATAGCGAGGGTGTTTCCTATTTTGTTGGTTTTGCTTCCTGGGATTTATGCTTGCTGTTTCATATTTATATTTATAGTGTTGGTTTTTGATCTGGGTTTAATTTATGCCTGTATTGTCCCATTCTTCATTGTTATCCTATTTTCATTTTTGAAAATTAAGTCTCTTACTTCCATTTCGATTCTTTTTTCCCCGTATTTAAACATATTTAAGTATATGTCACACATACCCAATTCATTTATACCATGTGGTGATATATTGTGTAGACTAATAAAATTTGCTTGAAGATGAGAGAAGAGAAAAAGCCACTAGATTAAAAATAGAGACCAAGCAGTGGTGGCACACACATTTACTCTTTGCACTCGGGAGGCAGAGATCTGTGTGGACTACATGAGATTGAATCAGTCTAGGAGAGAAACAGAGCCAGGAAGTAGTGGGACACACCTTTAATCCCAGTACTTAGGAATCAAATGCCTTTAATCCCAGCACTTGGGATCTCATGCCTTTGCATGGGAAGCACCTATGTCTTTAATTCCAGCACTAGGAAGGAAGTGATAGCTGGGAAGATAAAAGTATAGAAGGCATGAAGAGACAGGAACTAAAGCTTTTCAGGCTGAGGAGTCTTAGAGCTAAGACTTGGCAGTGGCTTGTTCTTTTGTCTCTCTGATCTTTTGGCATTTACCCCAAAATCTGGCTCCAGGACTTTTGTTAAAACACCTACAAGATTTGGTACTACAAAACATTTCCATATATGCCTGTACTTTACCTAGATCATATTGCCCTGCACTATTTTAGTACCCCTACCACAGCTTTGTGACTGATACAATGACTTTTACAAAAGCTCACCCTCCTCCTTCCTCATGACCCAAAGAACACAACGTATATCCTGTTTCTGTTTGTGGACCTGCTTTGTCTCACATAAAACTACATCTAGTTTTAACTTTTTCCTTATATCACAACAGAACACAAGTCACAGTGCTGGGTGTGGACCCTTCTCCACAGTCTCCTTAGTCATTATGATGTTTTCCAATTTGATTGTTACTAATTTTAGGCTAATTCTTAGGCTCCTGGGTGAGGCCATTTTGATTGTGAACGAGGGGCTCTTTAGTGTGTTGCTCAGATGGATGTAAAGTATCAAATACTCTCATTAATGATTTTCCAATCTATATTCATCAAGGAAAGCTGTTTGTACTTTCTTTATTCATTGAGTTTATTTGGTTGTGGGCTCAGGGTAATACCAGCACTGAAATCATTTTGAATACATTCCTCAGCTTTCTTTTTCATGAGACTTTTCTGTAACATTGGTGTTTGTCTTAATTGGGGTTTCTCTTGCTGCAAGAAAAAAAAAGCTATCCATGACCAAACAACAAACAAACAAACAAAAAACACAGAAAAATAAAGTTGGGAAGGAACAGGTTTATTCAGCTTATACTTGCAAGATTGTTGTTCATCTCCAAACAATTCAAGACAGCTACTCAAACAGAGCAGGCTCCTGGAGGCAGAAGATTATGCAGAGGCCATGGAAGGCTGCTGCTTACTTGATTGCTACCCCTGGCTTACTCAGCCTGCTTTTTATAGAACCCAGGACCACCAGCCCAAAGATAGCACCACTCACAATAGGCAAGTGCCTCCCCCTTTGGTCACTAGTTGAGAGAATGCCAGACAGCTGGATCTCACGGAGACATGTCATCAACTGAGGTCCCTTCCTCTCTGATGACTCTAGTTTGTGTCAGGTTGATCAGCAAGTCCCCCAGCACAGTGTTCATTCTTCTCCAAGGTTTTGATAGATTCAGGGAATCCAAGAAGCCTGGGCTCCACTTGGCTTGAAGCCATTTTTGTTACCAGGCACACCTGTTGCTTATGACTCAAATCGTATGTGTTTTTCTTTTATCTTATTTTAGTAGTCATACACATCTATGAATTCCTTTTATACTTTATAATTTCCTGGGGTCTAGGAGTTGAAACAAACATGAAAGATCCTCTGGACTGTGGTTTGGTTAGGACATAACCTCTCTTTTTTTTCCCCTGTAAGTTTGTATCTTAAATCTCTTGATCAGTTTGGGCCAGGATTTTTCAATTTGATACATTCTTGAAAAATGCCCAAGTCATTCTATCTCTGATCTCAGACTTTTCCTTTCCACACATACATCAGCAATTCCATATTTGATCTTTACTATGATTCCTCATCTAGTGCTTGGAGGTTGTGTTCTTCTAGTGTTTCTATGTCCTTGACTTGCACCATTAGATTGGTTGGGATGGCCCACATTCCATGACAGAATCCAAAGCACTAAACATCCATCCTAAAATTACATTTATTTTTGTTTCAGGTATTGTAAGTCCCAGCAGTTGCCAACAAGATAAAGTGATTGAAATGGAGTTGAACATCATGGCCAGCCCCTTGGGAGAAAACATCCTTGAAAAGGATTTCAAGATCTTAACATCTCTAGGCTCTGGTGGATTTGGGGAGGTGAAGCTTGCCTGTCACCTTCCTACACATACACATGTGGCTGTCAAGCTCCTGGAGAAGAGAGAGAATTCTCTGGCTGGAATCAACAATGAAGTAGAAATACTTCAATCTGTGGAACACAGAAACATAGTTAATTTCTTTCACGTTATTGACACAAGTACAATAACTTACCTGATCATGGAATATGTTCCAGGAAAGGATCTGTTTGAGTTCCTCAGGGAGAGGGGTTTTCTAGCGGAGGATGAGGCCAGACCAATATTCCAACAGGTGGTTTCAGGGGTTCATTTTCTCCACCACAAACGAATTGCCCATCGTGACATTAAATTGGAAAATATCCTTATTGACGAAGCTGGCAATGTCAAGCTTTGTGACTTTGGTTTGGCCAGACAGCTGGCAGAGGGGCAGATGCTGGAGGGAGTCTGTGGCTCCTTGCTCTATTTGGCTCCAGAGATTTTGGCAAGGAAACCCTATGATGGATTGGCGGTAGATATGTGGAGCTTGGGAGTCCTCCTATATGTACTGGTCACAGGACAATTTCCATATGAGGAAACCACCTTTGAAGGTATGTACAAGGTCATCACCACCACAAAGTATCCCATTCCCTACCGCTTGTCAAAACCCTGCATCATCCTCATTGAACAATTGCTCATGGTCCCCAACAAGCACAGAATAATAATATGTCAGCTCCAGGAAAGACAATGGCTGGGCAACATCAAACAACATGCAGCACCTGCAACCAAGGAAATCCTTCCCAAGATCATGGAGACCATGTGCACCATGGGCTATACATCTGAGGAGATTGTATCATCTCTAAAACACAAGCAACCAAATAACTTAATGGCAACCTTCAATATCCTCAAATACAAACTGAGCTGTGGGGACAGCCATGAGCAGAATCAGAAGCCCCGGTTAAATGACAACCCTGTAGTTGCTCTTTGGCCCCTTCTCCCCTTGAAGAGGAGAGCCAGTGAAGCTGCCTTCCCATCAAGTACAGGAGAAGTGAAGAGACGCAAGATATACCATGCTCAATAGATACTCAATCCAGGAGAAAAAGCCCTGTTCAGATGAAACAGTCCCAGAAGGAGGTGTCCCGATGGCTAATGTCATCAACAGTGCTGCACGACACATTGCAGTCAACAGGAATTCTGTGGAGAGTCTGCCTGGTGATCTCTCCTCAGGCACATTAGCCCGGATGGAATTCATACATGGTTTCTGAACATAGGCTTCTCCACAGAGAAACCATTTTTGGGGCACAACAAGTCCAATGACCAGCGCCAAGATGAACCTACAACAACTGGATCCATGTCACTCAGGGGATGGAAGCTGATGAAGAAGAGAATTTCCCATGCACTGAGAGCACTGTTTTCCTGCTCCATGCCCACTCCATTGTGAGCCCTGAATCCCTGTATAATCTGCAAAGAATTGAGAAGACTGTGCATTGCATCAGAGGCCCAGTTCTTTGGCCACCACAGTGTTCTCCTCCATTGTATCTTGACTATGTTATTTTAATAAATATTCTTTTGTAAATCATAAATATCGTATCTCAGAGGGCACCTGCCAGGCATATCTCCCCTACAGTCAAAAGCACACACACACAAACACACACATGAAAGCATGAATACATACAACTTGGTGTCAGGGTCTGCTAGGTTTACAAGCATGAATTCTAAGCCTTCCACATTGCTAATGTTCAGGACCTACCCGGCATCACATTTTCTACAAACAAAGCCCCAAATATGCATGTAGGTCTGTGTATCCAGTCTTGATAGGTATTCCCTCCCCTACTGCCATAGCAACAGCCTCTCTCTCTCTCTCTCTCTCTCTCTCTCTCTCTCTCTCTCTCTCTCAACACACATTCACTCACAATAAGGTGTCAGTTACTGCTAGATATACTTCCATTCAACCAAGCCCCACACAGGCATCTAGATGTAGACCCTACTCCCTGTCCCTTCCCCTGTAACCAAAACCCTCATACAGTGTTTGCTGTGTCTGGTTCTACCAGGGATTTCCTGCAACACAGAATTAGAGTTCAGCTTCTGCTAACTATGCCCCTCCCCAAGAGCCAAATGTCACAAAGCAAATATAAAACCTAAGGATCAGTCCTTCTTGGTAGCCTCTTCCTGACAGTAACCCTTCAAATAAAAGGGTAAGTGTCAAGTCCTGCTAAGTAAGCCCTCCAACATCTGTTCCTCCATGTTATATATTCACATCTGAAGACTGGGATCTGAGAACAGAAGATGTAAAGAACTAATGACATCAGTCTTTCTGGATCTGGAATTTCTTACTCAATATAATCTTTTCCTCATCCATCCATTTCCCCAGAAAAATGGCTCACTAACAAAGAGGGTAAATGTGTTCAGCAGTTGAAACTAAGCTTGTGGTTTTGCTGTTGGTGACAGATTTGGAGACCCATTTTCTTGATTAAGGATTAACATGGTGTCCCAGCCCACTGTGCACACTTCCTTTCCTTGAAGTTGGGCCTGAGTCGTATAAGAACTTCATGTGAGTGAACCATGAAGATCAAGGTGGCAGCAGCTTCCCTCCATGTTTTCTGCCTTTACTCCTGCTTGAATTCCTTACCTGATTTCCTTAAATGATAGACTTTGATCAGAACATGTAAGTGACAAACTGCTATCCTCCCCAAACTGATTTCTGTCATGATGTCTGTCAGTAATAGAAAGTATATTAAGACAATGTCCTAAGATGGGTCGCAACCATGGGACCCTACTGGCTCCACCTCTCATCCAGCATAATCTCTGCTATCCCACCTACAAGACAGTGCTTCAATGAAGGAAAGAGTTCAATTAACCATTTCTTATAGTTGCATGACTGCCTACATTCTCTCTCAGATAAATTGTTGGTCATTAAAGCTAAATGTCCATTGACAAAAAAACAATAGTGTGCAATTGTGTATGATAGATAAATGAAGTTATACCATTTGGGGTGATAATGCTACCTGCAAGAGTCATAGCCTAACAAAAACACCTGGGCCAGAAATGAGAAACTTTTTGTTGAGTTGGTGAACAGTCTAAGAGACTCTCAAAACAGGATAAGCCATTGCTGCTGTCCTTGGTTGCATCTCAGATTCAATTGATGTATCCAGCTGTCTTATTAACTAAGAAACACAAAAACAATGTGAAAGAGAAAGCCGAGAGGTCAGAGCTCAGAGCTAAAATCTCACCCTTCTGCCTTCGGTGTCCCAGCTTCCCTAAAGAGAGCTACTTCCTGTCTGTATGTCTTTTTTATAGTATTATTGTTCTGCCTTCTCATTGGTTGTAAACCCAAACACGTGACTGCCTTGTCACTGTCTGAATGTTCAGTCCCCTAGGTCTTAAAGGCATATGTCTCCAATGCTGTCTGTATCCCTGAACACACAGAGATCTATGGGATTAAAGGCGTGTGCCGCCACTGCCACATTCTGTCTATGGCTCTAATAGCTCTGACCCCCGGGCAACTTTATTTATTAACATACAATCAAAATCACATTTCAGTAAATTAGAATACCACCACATTTCCCCTTTTCTATTTTAATAAAAAGAAAAAAAAGCAAAAGGTTATAACTAACAAAAGAAAAACTATATACAAAAGTACAATAACTATATACAATATATACAAGTAATAAATACCTAAACAGGTATTTGACAAATCAGAGAAAATAATTCCATTATCTATCCTATTTTGGTAAATCCAAGATGTATCTAATGTACTTTCTATCCTAGTTAATTTTCAACTATAACTAACTAATCTTCAACCATAACTAACTAATCTTCAACTCCCTCAGAGACCCAAGAAGGGAATAATATTAGCTAACAAAAATAAAAACAGGAAGTGCATGCAAGCAAATTCCAAAAAATTTGTGAGTTGACAGAAACAGCCAGCTGCCTGGGCAGTCACCTGAGGTTTCTCCGCAGTGTTGGGGCATCATCTTCAGCCTATAGGCTTAGTGTATCTGACAGACTCGTTTGTGATGTAGGATGTACACAAGGTCAACAGTTCAACCTCACATTGGGTGAGAGCAGTCCATGTACCAGAAACACCTGAATTCCACTAGTGTCCTGTCATGATTCAGGATTTTAAATTCTGGAAATTGTTGACAGTTTTTTAATTCAGCTATTCATTCTTCTTGGCTGTGTACATATGGCTTCATCTCAGCATCCCCTTCTTCTCCACATCCCTCTATTAAATGCCAGTCTACTTTCGAGAGGCGTGAGCTTTCAGCTGCTGTTCCATTGCACAACAGAAGCCATTGGCCCTCTGCCTGTTAAGCTGCCTTCAAAGAAAAGGGCACTGTACCTTTTCCGGATTGGGAAGGCCACTTCAGGGATGGGGCCATATTGTCCTGGCCTCAGAAGATGCCTTTTGATAAAGCCATAGCCACACTTGTTTTGGCAAGAATCAGTAGTCCTTTGTTTCGTGTTCTGTCTGTGCATTTTGTCCTGTTGATACGAGGATACTTTGTTGTCCAGTGGTTAACTTTTGCCACAATGAAAGTTGACTCCATATGCAGTTTCTTCAATGCCCATATTTTCTCTGAAGTAGATTGGTACTGCCAGGAGCCGACATGTCTCAAAAAAGAAAAATTTTCTAAGTTATTAAAACATTTTAAATGCCATATTCTGTAGATCTCTGAAGGGTTTGAAGATGACCTGTCTAAAACATCTCTGCTCAATTTTTAAAAACATATCTAATATGACTACAAGTTCTATTGTAATGTCTAACTACTAACTTTCATTTCTTTATATCCTAGTAGTTGGTAATAATAACATTCAAGGATCAGAAATTTGCATTACATTGTTAAATGAATGGTATGAATACAATTAGAAATATACATATAGCATTTTCTAACACTATCAATTTCAAATTTGTATACAATATAAAACAATCCAACCCAATGTAAAGTATTTAAAACTAGTAATTGTCTTTTTCATTTCTTTCTTTTTCTTTTTCTTTTTTTTAAACAAGAACCTTAAATCTAATCTCCTTTGCTTAGCCTTTTTCCTAACCCTTGACAATAACTTGTAACCAACCCCCCTAAATACTGAAAATTATCCTAGACCCAAAACCCATTAAAAAGACCAAAAAACCACCCGCCCCACACCACCTCTTTGGGAATGTGCACGTCGTATTCTTAAAATTGCTTCCTGCTGGGTATGGGCGAAGTTTTCTTTATCCTGAAAGAAAAATTTTAGGTTAATTGTCAAATTCTAGGAAAGGTAACTATATCCTTCATTATCCAGTCTGTGTATAATGCCAAAGTTCAGGGTTTATCTCAAGTCCTTATTCAAGTAGTCTTTGAGACTGGATCATCTCAGCTAGTCATCTCAAAATTGCTCTGAGAACCTTGTAGTTCAAAGCTGATCTGTGAATGATGTTTGTCAGCTTACTGATATTATTATTGTCCACGTGGAATTGTTGTTGTTGTGGGGCCCCATCTTCTTTCTGGAGACTTCAGTTGATGTTAGGCCTGGCCGTGATTTCCTGCAGAAAACTGATAAGAGACTCGAACACAAAAACATATATATGCAGCTAGCCTTTTTTCTATAATTAGTTAGTACTCTATATGACCATTCACATCTTAACAAAGTTTAAAATGTATATATATATATTAATCTTGTAAATTTTGATATAAAATTTATACTTTAAGAAAAGTTTAAAGAATCAGAATAGAATCAAAAGAGTTGAGATTAGTAATAGAATAGTCCCTTAATTAATTTTGCCTTTGTCCTGTACCATAGCAGAAGATGGCTCTTTTATTCTGGCATGATACAGGGAGTTTGCATTTTCCTTTTAACAACATGCTTGAGTTTAAAGAAGGAGAGAGCCATTCTCCAACTCCAAAGTCAGCTTTAAATTTTAATTGAACTGGGACTATTAGAAGACCAATAGTGTTAAATCTTTAGAGAAAAGCAGAAACAAACATTTAGGAAGACATAAAATTTTTTAGATAATATATATCCATACATCGTTTCATTCTGTTTCTTGGGATAGATGATTTGTCCCTTTTCTTCAGTTGTCTCAATTGTCCAGTGTTCTTCAAATTCCTTAACCTTCATTCTTCTAAAAGACAAAAACAAAAACCTTTCCCCAAGACTAATTTTGGGGATGTTTCCTTTTGGCAAGTTATTATCTGATTAAATGAAAAGGCATGTGTTATTGATACAAGTTAGTTTAAATTGGATGTTCATGCTGGTTGATGAACTATCACCTCCTCTAATTAAGAGGTCTCTCTTGTTCAAATCGAACCTTTATCAATTTTGATGGAACCCACAGCTTATCTTCTCCTGTAGAAACGAAAGCAAAACCTCGTCCCCATTGTAATACATACCCTGGTTTCCATTCTGAGGTCAGCACATCCTTAAAGTATATAGGCTGATTTAATTCTATAGTTTTTTCTATTATCCATGTCTCTCTGCAGCTGTTGTTCCTTTCTCATTGGCATTCAGAAAATTCAAAGTTAGAAGAGCATTATGCAGTCTATTTCTGGGGGTTTTTGTTACCCATTTCTGTTTGTTTAGCATATCCTTTAGAGTTCTGTTTCATCTTTCTATAACTGCTTGACCTGTAGGATTATGTGGTATGCCTGTAATATGCTTTATATTGTAATAAGCAAAAAACTGTTTCATTTTAACAGAGCCATATGATGGAGCATTGTCAGTTTTGATTTGTGCAGGTATACCCATGATGGCCATAACTTCTAGCAAATGAGTGATTACAGAATCAGCTTTTTCAGAACTCAAAGAAGTTGCCCATTGAAATCCTGAATAAGTATCAATAGTGTGGTGTACATATTTCAATTTTCCAAATTCTGCAAAGTGAAACACGTCCATCTGCCAGATTTCATTTCTCTGAGTACCCTTTGGGTTACATCCTGCTGGTAATGGCGTTTGATTGTAGAAGAAACAAGTAGGCCATTTCTTTACTATTTCTTTGGCTTGTTGCCAGGTTATGGAAAAATCCTTTTTTAAACCTTTACTATTGATGTGATGTTTTTTTTTTATGAAATTCTAAGGCTTCCAGCACATTTCCTATCAATAATTTATCAATCTCATCATTGCCTTGTGCTAGAGGGCCTGGCAGACCAGTATGGGATCGAATGTGAGTTATATATAAAGGATGATTCCTTTTCCTGATTGTATCTTGTAATTGAATAAATAGTGAAGTTAATTCTGAAGCATCAGGGATAAATTCTGCAGTCTCAATATGTAACACCACTCTTTCAGCATACTGAGAGTCAGTTACTATGTTGAGGGGTTCTGAAAAATCCATTAATACCAACAGAATAGCATACAATTCTGATTTTTGAACTGAATTATACGGACTTTGAACCACTTTACTCAAATTTTCTGATTTGTAACCTGCCTTTCCTTCTTTGTTGGCATCTGTATAAAATGTACAAACTCCAGACATGGGATTTTGCTGTACAATTCGAGGCAAGATCCAATCAGCTCTCTTTATAAGATCAATTCTATTGCTTTTGGGATATTTGCTGTTAATTTCTCCCAAAAAATTACTGCAAGCTCTTTGCCAAGGTTCACTTTCTGTCCATAATTTTTCAATGTCCTCCTTAGTTAATGGTACGACAATTTCTGCTGGGTCTATGCCTACTAATTGACGAAGTCTCAATTTTCCTTTGTAAATCAAGTCAGAGATTTTTTCCACATAAGTTTTTAATTTTTTACTTGGTTTATTTGGTAAAAATATCCATTCCAATATAATATCTTCCCTCTGCATTAATATTCCAGTAGGAGAACGCCTAGAAGGTAAAATAACCAAAATGCAATCCAGCTTTGGATCAATACAATCCACGTGTCCTTCATGCACTTTCTTTTCTACCAAGGCTAATTCTTTCTCAGCTTCAGGTGATAATTCTCTTGGACTATTTAAGTCCTTGTCACCTTCTAAGGTTTTGAACAAATTAGTCAGTTCATCATTTTTTACCCCAACAATAGTTCGTAGATGAGAAATATCTCCAAATAATCTTTGAAAGTCATTAAGAGTCTGTAGTCTATCTCTCCGAATTTGCACCTTTTGGGGTCTAATTTTTTGTAGCTCTATTTTATATCCTAAATAATTAATAGAATCTCCTCTTTGTATCTTTTCAGGAGCAATTTGTAATCCCCAGCAGGGTAAAATTTTCTACTTCTTCAAACATTATTTCTAAAGTATCTGCATTTGAGTCAGCTAGTAAAATATCGTCCATATAATGATAAATTATAGATTTAGGAATTTTTTTACGTATCACTTCCAATGGCTGTTGTACAAAATATTGGCACAGAGTTGGGCTATTCAACATTCCCTGAGGGAGGACCCTCCATTGAAATCTTTTAACCGGTTGAGAATTATTATAAGTAGGCACTGTAAAAGCAAATCTTTCTTTGTCTTTTTCTTGTAAGGGTATTGAAAAGAAACAGTCTTTTAAATGAATAACTATGAGAGGCCATCCTTTTGGTAACAGAGTAGGCAAAGGCATCCCAGATTGTAGAGAGCCCATTGGCTGAATTACTTTGTTAATTGCTCTAAGGTCTGTTACCATTCTCCATTTACCAGATTTCTTTTTAATAACAAATACAGGAGAATTCCAAGGGCTGGTTGATTCTTCAATATGCTGAGCATTTAACTGTTCTTCTACCAGCTCTTCTAAAGCCTGGAGTTTCTCTGTTGTTAAAGGCCATTGTTGGACCCATACAGGCTTGTCTGTTAACCATTTAAAGGTAGAGCTGTTGGTGTCTTTGGAAGATCATCTGTTATTGTGCCCTGCTCTTGTATAATATGGATGGCTGGTGACCACTCATTAGAACAATATCTTCTAATATTTCTCTCAGTAACATGTGCTAGTTTATGATTTGTTTCTGAGATTGGAGCGATGTTAATCTGAGTATTCCATTGTTGCAACAAGTCTCGACCCCACAGGTTCATAGTTATGTTAGCCACATATGGTTTTAATTTTCCTCTCTGTCCTTCTGGACCTATACATTCGAGCCATCTTGCACTCTGTTTCACCTGAGATAATGTCCCAATTCCTAACAGTTGAACGTTTACCTCCTGAAGAGGCCAAGTTGGATGCCAAAATTCTGGTGCAATTATGGTAACGTCCGCACCTGTGTCTACCAGACCAGACAATAAAACACCATTTATTTTTATCGTTAATTTTGGTCTTTGTTCATTAATAGAAGTTTGCCAAAAATTTTCTTTATGTTTTCTCCTGAATTTGCTATTCTCTCTGTTTCATCATCCTGACCAGCATGATTTATTCCAATAGGCATTTGGTTATTTAATCGCTCAGAGCAGGGATTTCCTCTATGGCTACAGGAAAGGTTTGAACTGGTTTTGCTATGAGGGCCTGCATGAGGCCCCTCTGGGAGTTTCCTGAAGACTGAGGCAAAGGATTACCCTGTCTGTCCTTTGTTGATCTACATTCGTTAGTCCAGTGTTTTCCCTTACCACACCTTCTGCACACTCCAGAAGGAAGGGGCATTCTGTTACCATTGTTCCTTGAAGAAACATTTTTTTCTAGGAATGACCTGTCTACAGTCCCTTTTCAAATGTCCTTGCTTTCCACATCCAAAACATCTAACACTCCTCAAACCTTTTGAAATTACTTCTCCTACCCATGTATCATCATGCTCATCAGCCTCAACATTAATTGTTTCTCTAATCCAATCTTCCATAGGTGCAGATCTTGCCCTTAATGGCTTGATTATTCTTTTGCATGCTGCATTTGCATTCTCAAAGGCCAAAGATTCAACGAGTTGGCAAGAGTTTTCACCTAAAACCTGAGAAAAAGATTCTAAAACAGAACTAAAAACAGCTTCCTAATTGTCTCTCTCAAATGAGCAGCAGCTGCCGGTGTGTGCGCTTGACCTGCAGTATGGTGGGAATGAGGCCTCTGCAAGTGTCACATTAAGCTGCATGGTGGATTTAGCCTTTGCTAGTACAAAACAAAAAGAGGTTTCTGGGCTACACGCTGCTTTGATAAGAAGCATAGACCCACTATTTCTGAGAATTGATGGCTCCCAAAGCTGGCAGAAAACGTACCACCGCCATGTTGGGAAGCTGAAGTGGGCAGAGCCAGCAGCCACAGCGCCGTTTCAGGCTTAAAAGGCTGCAGTTTAAAGCAATAGGCTCAAGGTAATATAAAAAATAAGCCACATAAAGATGGCTACCACACAGAGAATCTGGATTATGTTCTCTTTGATATTTGTAACTAAAGAAAAACATTTGATTGCAAAAGCTGTTGAGTTATGCCAAAATGTGTATTTTAAAGGTACCTTGACTTCGAAATTTGGCTATAAGGATATGTTGCTTTGGAAAAGAGGCTCTGCTTTTGTTTCTACAGAAAGCCAGAGGCTATGGATTTGTTCCAGATTAAGATACATCAGGTTTGACCAGCCAAGACCCCCTGAAAGGTCTCCGATGACACCATGGCCCAGATGATCCAACATCCAGAATCATTTCAAGACAACTGGCTCAGACGATACAGTCTCACGGACTACTCCATGATCCTAAAATTTTCTTTGTGTCCCCATAAGATACAGTGCCCCCCTCCAGCAGGAAGTAGTTAAGAGAAGCTACGCCCAAATTCCCAAATATACCAAGCTGGCTTTGGAGATGTGTAAAAGTTAAAACCTTCCTTTTTTTAAAAAAAAGAAAAGGGGAAGTGCTGTGGGATGGTCTGTATGTCAAATTGCTCTGATTGGTCAATAAATAAAACACTGATTGGCCAGTGGCCAGGCAGGAAGTAGGTGGGACAAGGAGAGAGGAGAATTCTGGGAAGTGGAAGGCTGAGGCGGAGAGACACCACCAGCCGCCGCCATGATCAGCAGCATGTGATGACGCCGGTAAGCCACCAGCCACGTGGCAAGGTATAGATGTATGGAAATGGATTAATTTAAGCTATAAGAACAGTTAGCAAGAAGCCTGCCACAGCCATACAGTTTGTAAGCAATATAAGTCTCTGTGTTTACTTGGTTGGGTCTGAGCGGCTGTGGGACTGGCGGGTGACAAAGATTTGTCCTGACTGTGGGCAAGGCAAGAAAACTCTAGCAACGCTCCTGAGTGTTTTCCACCCAATTGACCTGCCCTTCCCTGCCTGACATTTAGCAGGAGGCCCTCCGTCAAAGTCTAAAACATTCAACTGACTGTCAACAGCATGACCAAAAAGATTCACAGTTTCTTATTGTGTGATCTATCTTTTTCCTATCACTTTATGTATGTTCTTCGTAATTAATATGACCAGGCAGTTATTATCACATGTCTAATGGGTTTTATAGTTTGACATAAACAACTCGCTATAGAATTTCTCTTCTGAAATGAAAATGTGTAAATATTTACATGGTCTGAGTTGTCAATATTTCCTGTGTAGTTTCTGACATTTGTGTTCTTTGCAAGGGTTTCTTTGTTTTTAGAGAAATAAATTACCTCAGGAATTTTCTTTAACCTGTGGATTTGGTTACATTTTAGTCACTGACTTTATCAGCAGTTCATCTTAGTGGACTTCTGAAAAGAAAACTGTTGCTGTACTTTGTTCAAATGTTTACCAGTGGGGAAGTGCCCTGCATTGCAGTCTTGATGTTCACACTGATTTAAGATGCCAATTTCTTGTACACATCATGTGTGTGCATGTGTGGAGGGGTGCATGCGCAGTAGTGTTTGTGCAGATTTATCTGTACGTTTATACATGGGGAGAAAAGACATAAGCCTTGGGTGTTATTCTTCAGGTTCAGCCTCCTTGATTCCTTGATTTTTTTATAATTAAAATTGTGTGTGTGTGTGTATGTATGAGAGGGGGGGGAGAAGAAGAAGAAGAACAGATGAAGAAGAAGAAGAAGAAGAAGAAGAAGAAGAAGAAGAAGAAGAAGAAGAAGAGCTACTGTGCACATATGGAGGTCAGAGGATAATTTTTAGGCATCAGATCTCTCATTCAACCATGTAGAGTTCTAGAGATTGAACTCAAATCAACAGGCTGGGTAGCATGCACCTTTGCCCGCTGAGCCAGTTCACTAGCCCTTGCTGGCCTGGGATTCTCTTTGTAGAACAGGCTACTCAAAAACTCATGGAGATTCACCTGCCTCTGCTTCACAAGGGGTGGTATTAAAAGTTTATACCACCATGCCTGGCTTCAAGTATGATAAAGCATCAAGGATAAATTCCTCCAACATTTTTGGGAAGAAATTGTACAATTCGTGTCTTTTTCATTTTTTCCTGTGTGGAAAACAAAAGCTCTAACTCTGTGCTACAGCCCTGTCCTCCATATCCCTACAATCACTACAGAGTACCAAAGCTGATGGTATCCTTCCTACCCCATCCTCTGCATCCAGCATTTCACAAATACCCAAATCTGGCAATGAACAAAAACAACTGAGAAGCTTCTGCACAGCAAAGGACACTGTCATTCAAAGTGTCAGCCTACAGAATGGGACAAGATTTTCATCAACTACACAACCAACAGAAGGATAATATTCACAAAATATAAAGAACTTACTAACTAGATATTAAAAAATGATAATCTACCTAAAAATGGGTACAGCCTAAACAGAATTTTTAAAGGAGAAAACTCAAATGAATAAGAAACATTTAAAGAAATGTTCTGAAGTCCTGCATGACTGATGGAGGCCCGAAGCCTACCTGGACCCTGTTGTATGATGTGACTCCTTCCTGCCATTTAGAAAATACAACACTAGGTCCACTGGCAGCCCCTGACTTGGGGCTGCTGTGACTGCAGCCAGCACTGCTTGCCCTTCTGGGAGGCCCACCTAGTGGTAGCAGGGGTGGGGGTGGGACAGTGGTGCTGCCTGCAGGCTAAAAGCATAAAGGTATGAGCCTGGCAAGCCTTGAGGAGGCCAACATCAAGGAAAGAGAGGTGGGTGGCAGCCTGGAATTAACAAGGAACTTTCCACCCACATCCCTACCCCAAAGTCCTGCCTAAACAAAAGACCATCCGGGCTCTGGGCAACAGCAGGATATCCGAGAAGAGTCCCAGTGGTGGCACAGTATTTATGATCAAAAAAAAACAGAAACTGCCACATGGTGATGACTCTGGGCTTTAATCCCAGTATTCTCAAGGCAGAGGCAGGCAGATCTCTGTGAACTTCAAGGCCAACCTGGTTTATAAATGGAGGTCAAGGATAACCAGAGCTGTTACAAAGAAAAAGCTATCTCTAAAAACAAAACAAAAAAGAAAAACAAAAAGAAACTAGATCAATGACTAATTGCATTGAATATTTGCATGAAAAGCTGACAGGACACAATAATATACTGTATGTATGTCAGGATGCAGTTTTCCAATGTCTTTAAGGGCCTGAGTGGGAAGCTGAAAGCCTGACATCTTCAAATTAGATCAGGAAGCAGAGAGAGCTAATGGAGAAGGCTAGGCTAGTTTATGTCCTTAATCTCAAGGACAATCCCAGTGATGGACTTCTGCCACTGTGATGGCTATTTTTGGTTGTTTGGTTGTCAACTTGACTGCATCTGGAATGAACTACAATCCAGAAATGGAGGGCACACCTGTGAGAGATTATTTTTTGCTTTGTTTCTTCTGGATGAAGGGGAGGGAAACACCTATCTTTAAAGAGGATCTCTGGTGGGAAGACACACACCTTTAATCCAGATCTTGAGGCCAGAAGAAACACCTTTAATTTTGGCCACACCTTGTGCAGGAAGACTAATAAGGACATGGAAAAAGGAGGCTTTTCCTCATTTCTCCCTTGCCCTCCCCTTGTTACCAAGCCTGTTCTTTCAGTGGAATTAGAGCCTACTTATTTGAGATTCCAGCATATACTGAAGACCGGTGGAGAGATCCAGCCTCATGGAACAAACCTCTTCTGGATTCAAGGACTTTGAGTTTAGATTAGCTGGACTGCTGCTTGTAAGTAATTCCAATAAACTCCGAGAGAGAGAGAGAGAGAGAGAGAGAGAGAGAGAGAGAGAGAGAGAGAGAGAGAGAGAGAGAGAGAGAAGAAGAAGAAGGAGGAGGAGGAGGAGGAGGAGGAGGAGGAGGAGGAGGAGGAGGAGGAGGAGGAGGAGGAGAGATTGAATCATTGTATCAATTACTCTGTTATTGTGAACTCTAATACAATAAACAAGGCTCTACCCACTGACTTTCCACAAATAGGCCAAAAACTGGTGGTCAAATGCCCAGACTGTAGGGACATTTCTCATTCAAACTACCACTGGGGGTTTGTTAACCTTATCTCAGGCCTTTTGAGCACTTGGTTTCCAGTAGCTAGTGCTACTTGGAAAGTTGTGGAAGCCACAGAGGTGAAGCTTTCTAGAAACTAAGTCACTAGTGGACAGAGAACTTTTTTTTCTCTCCAGACAGGGTTTCTCTGTGTAGTTTTGGTGCCTGTCCTGGATCTCACTCTGTAGACCAGGCTGGCCTTGAACTCATAGAGATCCACCTTCCTCTTTCTTCCAAATGATGGGATTAAAGGCGTGTGCCACCACCACCACCACCACCACCACCACCACCACCTGACAGACAGAGAACTTCTAATGCCATGTCACCAACCATGTAACAACCCAGATCGACAAGGAACAAGATGGTCCCAACCTCATGGCTTCTGTGTCTGTTGAAAGTCTACGTGCAACTAAAACCTTCCTCCCTAGAATTGATTCCTCACTGGGACTTGATCACAGCCATGATAAATGTAACTACAGCCCTGTTATGGTATAGAAGATAAGAAAAAACAATCTGACAAACCATGATTGGTTGGTTGCTTGTGGTGAAATTACAAAGAGGCAGTATGAAGAATGCCAGATACTAGTCCATAAGGGGCAGTGCCTGCAGGGAGAATGGAACAATGGTCCTGAAAAATTTGGAGTTCTCTAATCACCTGGACCTCAACATATTCCCATTTTGGGTTTTTGTTGTTTGTGCCCCCCCCAGGGTTTCTCTGTGTTGCTTTGCACCTTTCCTGGAACTCATTCTGTAGACCAGGCTGGCCTTGAACTCACAGAGATCTGCCTGCAGGGATTAAAGGTGTGGGTCACCACTGCCTGGCAGTTTGTGCTGTCTTTATTAATTCAGCTCATTTAGCTGTGGACTCAGGGTACTACTGGCACTGAGATTGCTTTGAATGCATTCCTTGCTCTCCCTTTCATGAGGTGTTTTCTTTAACATTGGTGTTTGTTTGTCTTAATTAGGGTTTCTATTGCTGCAAAAAAAAGAACAAACAAACAAAAAAAAAAAAAAACACTAATTAGACTCCCAGTGCTCCACCAGGGGCCCAGCCGTGGATGTCTGCATCCAGATTCCTCAGTCCTTGGATGGGGTTTATGGCACAACTATCAGGGTGTCTGGCCATCCCATCACCAGAGTAGGTGAAAGAAGAGGGTTTATATGAGCGAGAATTGTTGAAGCCAAGGTTGGATAAAGCACAGGGACAAAAAACCAAATGAATGGAAGCACAGGATCTATGAACCAAAGGCTGAGGGGCCCCCAACTGGATCAGGCCCCCTGAATGGGTGAGACAGTCATTTGGCTTGATCTATTTGGGAGGCAGCTGTGCGTTGGTGCCGGGTCCTGGGCTTGTTGCATGAGTTGGCTGTTTGAATCCTGGGACTTATGCAGGGATGCTTGGCTCGGTCTGGGAGGGGGGCACTGGACCTGCCTGGACTGAGTCTACCAGGTCGATCCCGGTCCTCGGGGGAGACCTTGATCTGGAGGAGGTGGGAATGGGGGGTGGGCTGGGGGGAGGGGGAGGGGGGCGAGAGGGGGAGAACAGGGGAATCTGTGGCTATTATGTTGAACTGAATGGTGTTGTAAAATTAAAAAAAAAAAAAAACAAAACAAACAAACAAAAAAACCCACCATGACAAAAAAAAACCCACAATGAAACAAAAAAACAAAAATAAAGTTGGCGCGGGGAAAAAAAGTTTATTCAGCTTACACTTGCAATATTGCTGTTCATCTCCAAAGAAAGTCAGGACAGTAACTCAAATAGCAGGATCCTGGAGTTAGGAGCTGATACAGAGGCCATGGAAGGTGCTGCTTACTTGATTGCTACCCCTGGCTTGCTGAGCCTGCTTTTTATAGAACCCAGAACCACCAGCCCAAGGATAGCAACACTCACAATGGGCAAGTGCTTCCCCATGGTCACTAGTTGAGAGAATGCCAGACAGCTGCATCTCATGGAATCATGTCATCAACTGAGGTCCCTTCCTCTCTGATGACTCTAGTTTGTGTCAGGTTGGTCAGCAAGTCCCCCAGCACAGTGCTCGTTCTTCTCCAAAGTTTTGATAGATTCAGGGAATCCAAGAAGCCTGGTCTCTACTTGGCTTGAAGCCATTTTTGTTACCAGCCACACCTGTTGCTTATGACTCAAGTCTAAGTGTTTTCCTTTTATCTTATTTTAGTAGTCACACACAGCTAAAAAATCCTTTCATACTTTCTACTTTCATGGGGTCTAATATTTGAAACATTCCTGAAAGATCCTCTGGATGGTAGTTTGGTTAGGGCATAACCTCTCTTTTTTTCCCCTATAAGTTTGTATCTTAAATCTCTTGATCAATTTGGGGCCAGAGTTTTTCATTTGGATACATTCTTAACTAACCAAGTAATTCTATTTCTGATCTCAGTCTTTTCCTAACTAACCAAGTAATTCTATTTCTGATCTCAGTCTTTTCCTTTGCACATATACATCAGTGATTCCAACCTTGATCTTTAGTATAATTCCTCATCTAGTGCTTTGAGGTTGTGTTTTTCTAGTACTTCTATGCCCTTTACCTGCATCATTAGATTGTTTGGGATATCCCACATACCATGACAGAGTTCATAACACTAAAAATTCATCCTAAAATTGCATTAACTATTTTTCTCTTGTTGTTTCTCCCAGCAATAGGCAAAAAGATAAAATGTCCTAAAAGAACAGAACATCATGGCAAGTCCCTTGGAAGAAAACATCCTTGAAAAGGATTTCAGGATTTTAACATCTCTGGGCTCTGGTGGATTTGGGGAGGTGAAGCTTGCCTGCCACCTTCCTACACATACACAGGTGGCTGTCAAGGTCCTGGAAAAGAAAAATAATTCTCTGGCTCACATCAACACTGAAGTAGAGACACTTCTTTCATGTTATTGACAAGTACAATAACTTATTTGATCATGGAATATGTTTCAGGAAAGGACCTGGATGTGTTCCTCCAGGAAAGAGACTTTCTAGAGGAGGATGAGGCTAAACCAATATTCCAACAGGTTGTTTCAGGAGTTCATTTTCTCCACCAAAAACGAATTGCCCATCGTGATATTAAATTGGAAAATATCCTTATTGACGAAGCTGGCAATGTCAAGCTCTGTGACTTTGGTATGGCCAGACAGCTGGCAGAGGGGCAGATGTTGGAGGAATTCTATGGCACCTTATTCTATTTGGCTCCAGAGATTTTGGCCAGGAAACCCTATGATGGACTGGCAGGGGATATGTGGAGCTTGGGAGTCCTCCTATATGTACTGGTCACAGGAGAATTTCCATATACAGGACCCACCCTGGAACATATGTACAAGGCCATCACCACCACAAAATATCCCATTTTCTGCTACTTCTCAAAACCCTGTCTAATCATCATTGAACAATTACTTATGATCCCCACCTGCGACAGGATAACAATATGTCAGCTCCAGGAAAGACAATGTCTGGGCAACATTAAAGAACATGCAGCACCTGCAACTAAGGAAATCCTTCTCAGGGTCATGGAGACCATGTGCACCATGGGCTATACATGTGAGGAGATTGTTTCATTCCTAAAACACAGGCAACCAAATAATTTAATGGCTACCTTCAATATCCTCAAATACAAACTGAGCTGTGGGGACAGCAAAATCAGAAGCCCTGGTTAAATGACAGCCCTATAGGTGCTCCTCACCCCCTTCTCCCCTTGAAGAGGAGATTCAGTGAATCAGCCTTCCCAACAAGTACAGAAGATGTGAAGAGACACTTTCATGAGGAGGGTGTGGAAGGAAGAGGCAGGAGAAGCCAAAGCTACAAAATGCTCAACAGATACTCATGCCTCAAAAAAAGCCCTGTGAAGATGAAACTTTCCCAGAAGGAAAAGTCCTGATGGCTAATGTCATCAACAGTGCTACAGCAGACATTGCAGTCAACAAGAATTGGCTCAGAGGTTAAGAGCACTGCTTGCTCTTCCAAAGGTCCTGAGTTCAATTCCCAGCAACCACATGGTGGCTGACAATCATCTGTAATGAGATCTGGTGCCTGTGGGGATATGTGCAGACAGAACATTGTATACATAATAAATAAATAAATCTTTAACAAAACAAAACAAAACAAAACAAAACAAAACAAAACAAAACAAAACAAAACAAAACAAAACAAAAGTATCCCTTGTGATTTCTCCTCAGGTGAATCAGTCCAGGATGGAAGACTTAATAAGTTTCTGAACATGGGCTTCTCTAGAGAAGAATCATTCATGGGGCTCAACATGCCCAATTGCCAGCCTCAGGATAAACCTACATTTTTGGGATCCAGGCCACTCAGAGGCTGAAAGCTGATGAAGAAGAGAATTTCTCATGCACTGAGAGCACTGTTTTCCTGCTCCATGTCCACTTCCTTTTGAGCCCTGAATCCCTGTGTAAGCTACAAAGAAATGAGAAGACTGTGCATTGCATCAGAGGCCCAGTTCTTTGGCCACCAATATATTCTCCATTGTATCTTGACTTTGTTATTTTAATAAATGTTCTTTTGTAAATCACAAATATACTATTTCAGAGGGTACCTGCCATCTATATCTCCCCTACAGTCAAAGCCACACACACACACACAAGCACACATATGAATGCATGAATACAACTTGGTATCAGGGCCTGCTAAGTATACAACCATAACCTCTACGCCTTCCACTATGATAGCCTTCAGGACGTGACCAGTACCATATTTTCTACAAAGAAAGCCCCAAATATGCATATAAGTTTGTGTATCAGGTCTTGCTAGGTATTTCCTGCCCTACTGCCATAGAAAAGCCCTCTCTTATCTCTCCTTTCATTCTCTCAATTTTTATAGACCCACACATACACACTCACACACACACACACACAAAATAAAGGTAGATTACTAGACTCATTAGGCATGCCCTACCTCGTGGGGCATTTACCCACCAATTCAACAGCTCCCCAGAGTTTTCTTGAGTGCGAGCAGCAGGAAATATTAGATAGAAAGATTTATTGCGGAGAATCTTGCGGAGATAAACAGACACAAAATAAAGAATAGCATCAAGAGGGCCTGGAACCTATTCCAATGGGCCCTAACTGTTTCTGCTCCAGGGTTTTTATAGAGACGCCAAGGGGTGGAGCAAAAGACCTCCTCCCCCAGCACAGCCAAGTGCAGAGCATCTCAGACACCTGCAGTCAGGCCTGTGGTCCTAATCATCCTCTATGCAGACCTGCTGGGTAAAGCCACGAGGAACCCGAGAACGGGCTCCCACAGGTCCCCCTTTAATATATATATATATATATATATATATATATATATATATATATATATATATATATATATATATATATAACTATTAATGGCTTACAGCAATCCCCATAGCTGTTACACCTCCCAGTATGGGAGTAGAGGATGATATAGATGGCATTTCTCTTTTGAATTAGGTTCAAGGTGACCACAGCAATCTTAGCTGCCTCAAGCCCTTTCTAAACCAAAAACTCTTAAGGCGACTACAAACTTAAAGAATCCCTTAGCTTCATCATTACCATTAACAGGTTAACATAAATATTGCTATACATAGTCACAATTCTCTCGATCTTACAACTCAAAACAAACTCTTAACAGAACCATTTGAATTAGCATATATGGTGCTATATATAGTCAACAATTTTCTCTGTCTTACAACTTTAACTCAATCATTTGAATTTTCTTGTTAACAGAACATAGAAAAACTTCAATGTATTCACATCAATTTTAAATATTTCCTTAACTCCACAAAACCAGGGTGCATTAATATCAATAGGTTTCTACGAATATAATTCAATCTCATAACTCCTCCTTTTCTTTATAATTTTTTAAACAAAATCTCAAACCTAGTTAGAGGAACCCAAAATTATACAATTACTACAAACCCATATTGAAAAGCAATATTTTCAATCTAACTATTAACACTTTGAAAAATTTTAGCAAAACACCCAAAAGCAGTTTCTTAATAAAACTCTTTACACTTTAAATTTTAGTATACCCATTTGCATTTCTTACTAACAAAACATGACATTAATCCACTCAAACAACAATTTAAATTAAATAGACTAAGGAATATTAACTCTCCCTTTTCTTTATAATTTTAAGCAAAATCTCAAGCCTAGTTAGAAAACCCAAACTTTTCATTTAAACAGTTCCATTTTTAACCCAATTCGAGCAAACAGTTCCTAGGTCATTACTATGAATAAACTCAAAATTGTCCCATTGCAATGAAATCTCTATTGTTTATTTCATTTCTTAAGTCTTAAAATTCAGGTGATAAATTCTGGCACTAGCCTTCCAAATATGAGAAATCCATAACCAAAATCTTTTTATAATTTTATCTCATTTTAAGTTAAAAAAGTTCAAACAGGAAATAAATTCTGGTATCAGGTTTTTACTTCCAAATATGAAGAGATGTTTTACAACCAAAACTTTTTGCAGTTAACAATTTTAGTTCAAACAAGTGTCTCTGCAACTTTTGTTCTCACAGACAGACCTTTTTAGTATAGTAATATTTTAAACTGCACCGTTTTTTGCTGTTAGCTCAGGTTTTTCTGTGTTGTGTCGATTTTCCACGGATCTCAGCTGCGGATGCCTTGTGCTGGTTCTGGTGTCCACCATTCTTAGCTTCTTAGCGGCTTCTGGAGCTTTTGAAACCATTCAGACTGCCTACTTTGCAGTCTACTAGGACACTACCTTCTGTGTCTCAGGTTCTTTCACCATATACATTAAGAATAGACTCATACTTAACATTTACACTTTACAAACTCACATATAACATTTTTTGCCCTGCAAAGCATTTAGACTCACATTCAACATTTACATGTTTTTACAAACTCACATACAACGTATTAACATCTACTTATTTATACTTCTTAAGAAAACTATAGAAGTACTTTAGCAAACATACTTATTTACTTCTTATATACTTCTTATCTTATTTCTTATTTAAACTTACATTTACAACTAGTATCTTTACTTCTTACAAGCTTATTACTACATGTCTTAAGACCACCTTAGATACTTCCTGCAAGCTTATATTCTTAAAGGAACTCTATAGATCTATTTTACAAACTTATATAGGGCTATTTTACTTAGCAAACACCTAAAGATTTCTTAACACAGATCTAACAAGACAGAATAATTTCTACAAACTCACATATCTTATTTTCATCTTTCTACTTCTTACTCTTAATTATTATCACCATCTCTATTAGAAAGATTCTCTTAACTAGACAGGAAGTACGTACATAATTTCTAAAGTTTAGAGTTTATAGTCAGCTTTGTTATAAAGCACTGGGATTTAGTGAGTGTTGTTATTATAGAGTTGTGATACTTGTTGCTAGGGAATTGTAACATTCTCTGGACGAAGCCACACCCCAAAGTTGCCGAGTTCTCTCAACCTTTCCAGACCTGCAGAGATGCACTGTCAGCAGTAGACAGTTTTTAACTAGAGGCTGTCCCTTCACCCAAATTCATAGTAGCTCCCCTAAGTGCTTCATTTCAGACAAACATTTCTATTACAGTAGTATTTTTGGTTCGTTCTACCAAAAAACTTCACTTCACGCTGAGGGTGAAATTACTGTATTTAGCTGCTGTAAAGCTCTTTGCCAAATACTGCACAGCTATTAGGTGATATAAAGTATTTTTCTAAAGAAGCTAGTAAAGCCAAAAGCAGCACAGCTCTGAACTCTGTTTCCTCATTGTTTGCATTAACCAGTGACAAAACCTCAAATACTAATCAAGCCACTTTCATTCTGGTTCCTTTATAGGAAATGTCATTGGAGCTGACCCTTCTTTAGTTCCATGCTCCTTACCAGACGCTCTGGTAACCACTGAGCTTCATTCTCCTCTTGTGAAAAAAACACAAACATGTCCTCGACCCCATATTAACACAGGATCGGGACCCTTCCATAATCCCGAGCAGGGATCTTTCCATCTTAAACTTCTGCTATTTTGATGAAGAGCGTATGACTGTTGAGCCATTTCCACTTGGGATAATGCTACTATCTGTTGTGCCCAGATTGTAACCCCCAGAGAGACCACCAAGGACGAGCATACCAGAATGCAAAAGCAAGGTTTATCTGTTACAAGTCATGACAGGGAACTCATCTCAAGCCATCTCAAGTGAGGCAGGGAAGAGTTCCTAGGGCTGGTGCCATCATTTCTGGAGACTTGAAACTGGCCTGGGTCTATCTATATTGAGATATCTTTGTCTAAGGCCCCCTTTTTGAGACAATAGAGTGAGGGTCTTGTGCCTAGATCGTGTCCCCAAAGCCGCCACTGGAGACTTTAGGTACAGAATGCAAAAGTAAGGTGTTTTCTAAGTTTACAAGCCTCCAGGGAGGCTCTTCCAAATCTCTCACTCACAGCAGGGAGGTTGGAAGGAATGCTCCCCTTTCTTTGTGAGGCTAGTTCTTTTCTTTCTTTTATTTATTTTATTTTACAATACTATTCAGTTCTACATAACAGCCACAGATTCCCTTGTTCTCCCCCTTCCTGCCCCCCTCTCCTTCCCCCCAGCCTACCCCCCATTCCCACCACCTCCAGATCAAGGCCACCCCGGAGGACTGAGATCAACCTGATAGAATCAGTCCAGGCAGGTCCAGTCCCCTCCTCCCAGATTGAGCCAAGCGTCCCTGTATAAGTCCCAGGTTTCAAACAGCTATCTCATGCAGCGAGCCTAGGACCTGGTACCACTGCCTAGATGCCTCCCAAACAGATCAAGCCAATCAACTGTCTCACCTATTCAGAGGGCCTGATCCAGTTGGGGGCCCCTCAGCCTTTGGTTCATAGTTGATGTGTTTCCATTCATTTGGTTATTTGTCCCTGTGCTTTATCCAACCTTGGTTTCAACAAGTCTCGCTCATATAAACCCTCCTCTTTCTCGCTAATTAGACTTCCAGCGCTCCACCCGGGGCCTAGACGTGGATGTCTGCATTCAGATTCCTCAGTACTTGGATGGGGTTTCTGGCACAACTATTAGGGTGTTTGGCCATCCCATCACCAGAGTAGGTCAGTTCTGGCTGTCTCTCGGCCATTGCCAGCAGTCTTTTGTGGGGGTATCTTTGTGGATTTCTGTGGGCCTCTTTAGCACTTTATTTCTTCCTTTTCTCATGTGGTCTTCATTTACCATGGTCTCCAAACTTAAGTCCAAGTGGATCAAGGACCTCAACATAAATCCAGCTACTCTGAACCTGCTAGAAGAGAAAGTAGGAAGTAGTCTTGAACGCATTGGCATAGATCACTTCCTAAATATAACACCAATAGCACAGACACTGAGAGAAACAATCAATCAATGGGACCTCTTGAAACTGAGAAGCTTTTGTAGAGCAAAGGATACAGTCAACAAGGCAAAGTGACAGCCTACAGAATGGGAAAAGATCTTCACCAACCCCACATGTGACAGAGGACTGATATCCAGAATATATAAGGAACTCAAGAAATTAGACATCAAAACGACCAACAGTCCAATTAAGAAATGGGCTATAGAACTAAACAGAGAATTCTCAACAGAGGCTAGTTCTTAAAGGCACAGACCATATAATTTATTTTAACCTGCCTCCCTTTTTAGTCTTTTGGTCGAATATCCTGACTGTGTTTTCCAAAGTCCCTGTAGCAGATACAGTCACCTGGGGAAAAGGGGTCTAAGTTCTTATTTACACTTAGGAATCCTGGTTTAAGCTTCTCTTTGTCTGTAGGGGATAGAGTGGGGGGTTTTACTGAGGTATCACACTATCTTTGTTATCAGGTTATCAGCCATTGCATTACCCTCAGATAAAGGACCAGAGAGATTGGACTGAGTTCTATTATGGCCCACAAAGCATGGCAGCTTTCTTTTGTGGAATAGTGTCTTGAATTTGTTAAAACATTTTGACTTGATTGTTATTAGTTCCAATATTTTCACCAAAACTGTTACTATTCAAAGGAGTCAAGAACGTAGATGTTCTTTCATGTAACATATCCTTCATTAGCTTACTTTGAGAAAAAGCATTTTCAGGATTTAGTATTTTCACTTCATTAGCTTTAACTCCTGATGTTATCAGCAGCTGTAATATTTAGCATTGATTTTTTTTTATAAGGAACTTTCAGGTGAAGCAACTCTTTTGTAAGACAGTTAGATTTTCTGAAGTTTGTTCCAGTCTATAAAGCAGTCATTTCTTGAATGCCTGTTTCCTTGTCTCCTTATTAGATTTGCAAAGGAATTACTCATTGCAGGCAGTTTGTTCAAAAGGCAATGAACTTTAATTTCAACATAAGTTTTTTTCATATCTAAGACAACATTCAGTGTATAAACTGCTTTCCCTTGTTTTACGGATTTTAAAGTGGCTTGTTTGCTCTTATCGGTAGCTTTTTGTCACCCAACTACCATAAAAATTTTGCACAGCTATTAGAGTAAATAAGGCATTTTACCAACGGAGCCCCAAACCGAGAAGCACCTAATTCCATATCCTTTCAATTTTTTATTGGAACTGACACTTAAACCCTTATACAATTTTCCTCCTTATTCTTTTAAAAGCTGTATTTTAAGTTTACCATAAACGTATTTTCAATCTGACAAAAGTGTTTCAGGGCAATGTCGCCATCTTTAACGGAAAAACTACCTTTCCCAGAATGCATTTCCCTTAATATCAGTCCATAATAATATCAGTCCCTTATTGCAAGCTAGCTTTTGGACTTCATTTCCCATAGTTCTTTTTGGGTCTGAGAGTCAACTTCTAAGTTCTTTTTTTTTTTTTTTTACCAGACTTGCTTACAAATTTTGCCCGGGAGGTTTGAACAAAGTTTTTTGCATTTGCAACGGGAGATTTGAACAAGCATTTTACATTTTCAGCTATGGGACATTGGTTTCTATTCTCTCCTCAGCTGGCTTCAACAGGTGTCTCTCCTTCATTTGACAGTGGCCCTGGATCAGAACCACACCTGCCTCGTTAGCGCACATTGAGGCTGGCATTTCTGATAGCAACTTTCCTCAGGCTTGTGTTTGTTTTAGCCAGTCAGTGAAAAACAAGATCATGTACAACAGTTTTTCCATAGCTCTTTCAGAGAGATTTTCTCCCACTGATCTTATTCTCATTTTGCTTGTTCCTTCCCCCTCCAGATGCAGAGCTTCCGCTATCTGTCTGCAGCTCTGTACCTCTGTTAGCTGCTTTTGGAGGTAGGGGCTTTTTTCTCCCCTTGAATCTGCCTCAAACTCTAGCAGCTTTGTCAGGTCATGCATTTTCTGTGGAGGAATCTGTCCCCTCTGTTTCTTCAGAGTCTTTCTCCCTGACAGTATCCAGTTTGGTCTCAGTTTATCCAGCTACCCCAGAAACAGTTTCTGACACTATAGTGGCGGCTTTCCCTGCTACTGAAGGTAGGGGCTTTTTGTCCGTTTCTGTTTTCGGGGTCTGTGTGGTTTGCGTACAGAATGAAAATCTAACAAGGGAGGTTTTTGCCATTTCTAAACTCCCATTAGGTCAGATGCTTTGCCTCATCAGGCCTTTACCTGGCCCAGTCCCCCAGTGGGTTGCATTTGTTTGTCTGGGTGCTCAAGGACAGAGCTTATGCCAGAGGCAATCACCCCTCAGGGCTACACTCCCTCATCTCATTGGGAGTCAGTTGAAACAAAGCTTTTCTCAAAGAGGTGCTTTCTCTGACAGAAAAGAGCTTTACTCCTGGATAGTTCTGTTCTGCCCTGGCTGGGCTCTTTCCCCAGACAGCGTTTTGACTCGGCAACACAACTGCTTCAGACACAGTTCAGCTTTACTGTATTCCCAGAAAGGCCCTTTCTCTAATAGGAAAGCTTTTTCTCAGATTTCTTTTTGCAGCTCTGGACCTATAAAGTCGGGACTTGTAGGAAAGTGGACAACTGTGCTGTTCCTACCGGCTTTAGCTTTGTTCATTAGCAATCTTCCCCTGGGTCCTGCACCTTCCTGCTTCAGCTGTGTGTTCCAGGAAGTTTACAACTGCAGGAACCCTAGTATCCCCGAAATGCACTCCAACTCAGAGATGCTGGCCAGTCGCCTCTGGGTTTTTGGTCAGAAGCAAGGATACAATGCTAACAGTTTGCATTGCTTCAGGGGATCTTTGCATTAGGACGATTAGGAGCACCCTTTCATTCTGAAATGCTCACTCCGAAACAAAACCCTTGATGCCTCAGCTCAGCTGTAACAGAAAAGCTTGGCTTTTTTTGCTTTTCTCCAGTAAAGTTTCCTACCCTTTTGGGCTCTCTGTAGCTCTTTACCCACATTGTCCCAAGCGTTTCCCTCAGGGTACTCTGACTCACTGTCTTCTACTACCTTGAAGAGACAGAGCTTAGAAGAGGTTTTTAGGTACTTGTCCTTGCCTCCTGCATTGCAGGGAGGATTTTTAAAACTTGAAAGAATTTGCAGAGGTTTTGCTGTCTTAAGAGGTTTGTTGTTTTCCCTTAGAGCTAATCACAGGTGGTCCCCATACCAATATCTTCAGGTGATTCTAATTTTTGTCCTTCTGAGAGAGAAAGTTAAAGGCTTTAGTTTTTTAAGTTTGAGAGCTTTTGAGAAAGATTAAGGCTTTTTAGAGTTTTTTCCCCCCAAAATTTCCAAGAAAAGCTTTTTAGTTTAAGAGAAAGATCTCCCCCCCCCACCAGGTGAAAGAAAGACCAACTTTTCCCAAAACTTCTGAACTTTAAACTTTTTGGCTTTTTACACCCCCATTTTTGCCTCAGGGAGAAATCACTTTCTCCTGCCGCTTGGACTTAGAATTTCAGCTGTCCCCATGTCAAAAGCTTCCATAGGAAACTTTTTCTTCCCGTAAGCTCAAAGAAGAGCTTTTTTACTACCCGTATAGCCCAAAGATCCCCCCCCCCAGTTTGCTTTCATAGCCCTCAAAGTTAGAAAATTGAAGAGGTTTTCTGTGTAGTTGCCTTACTTATTTTTTTCTACACGATCTTACACTTCTAAGTTTTTCCTACACTATATTACTACTCTATATCTTATTTTTTACAGATAGAAATTGAGAAAGGGGTAGAAGATAGAAAATTTTGACAGAAGAGAATTTCGCTGCAGCATTGGACATCCTTCTAGTCTGCTTTCCTTTTCTCTCGAGGATAAAACCCCTGCCTCTCAATAATATATATAAAATATATGTACATTTTCCATAACACCGGCATGCCTTTCCACTGGCAGGGCTGACTCAGCACTTTCACCAAAAACTGTGTAATAAAACTATTATTTTCCTTTATCTTTAGTCCCTATTTCTTTGTCTTTAGTCCCCCTTTTTTTTCTTTAGTCCCTGTTCATGGCGCCATTCTGTAGGGTGTTTACCCACCAACTCCACAGCTCTCCCGAGTTTTCTTGAGTGTGAGCAGCAGGAAATATTAGATAGAAGGATTTATTGCAGAGAATCTTGTGGAGATAAACAGATAGAAAATAAGGGATAGCATCGAGAGGGCCTGGAACCTATTCCAACAGGCCCGACTGTCTCTGCCCCAGGGTATTTATAGAGACGCCAAGGGGTGGAGCAAAAGACCTCCTCCCCCAGCACAGCCAAGTGCAGAGCATCTCAGACACCTGCAGTCAGGTCCGTGGTCCTAATCATCCTCTATGCAGACCTGCTGGGTAAAGCCACGAGGAACCGGAGAACGGGTTCCCACACTACCTTAAAAGAGAGACCCAGTCATACTTTAGTTCACAGTTCCTGCTAGGTAGCCTCTTTCCTATAGTAAAAGCCCAACATATGCATATAAGTGTACATATTAGGTCCAGGTACATAACCCTTCTCTGTCAATTTTAAGCCCCTTTATATATATTCCATCAGTTGTTACAACCTACTGAAAGTATAATGAACGGGGGTGATTGCAGCACCGTTTACATCATGAAAGGTCACAGACACAAGAGACCAAGTGGTCATTTTTAGAGCTTTATTAGGAGGGAAGAGGGCTTGAGGGAAGGGGACCAGGTCTGCTGAGAGAGAAATATGGTTCGGGTGAGGGAGCAGAGCAGATCAGGGAACAGAGAGATAGGATGGGGTTCATGTCTGCCATTTTAAAGGCTCAGATTGCGAGAACACAATGTGCTTACATAGTCGCCAGTGCCCACTAATGATTTAAGACACAAGACCCTGAGGGCAGGATCCTAACACCTACTTTATAAACCCCTGCCTGACCATCAGAGTCCCCATATTCCTAGCAGGGAAGTGTCATGTTCTGATAGGTTTCTCTCCAATTAAGCTCCACATACACATGCAGGGCAAGGCAGGTGTCAGGCACTGCACAGTAGCCCATGTCCTACATCCAAAGAACTACTATCACATGATAGGGTAGTTGCCAGGTCCTACTGTGTATACCCTCTCAAACAGCTACAGCCCTCACACACAGGTGTGTTTCCGCTCATGCTAGGTACAAACTTTCCTATAACAAAACCAAACAGAAACAGATGATAATTAATCATGATAATTAACAGATGACACTGCATTTCATCTTTGCTAGGGTTTCTATTGCTGTGAAGAGACACCTAGACCACTTATAAAAGAAAACATTTAATTTGGTGGCTTACAGCTTCAGAGCTTTAGTCTAGCATCATCATGTAAAGGCATGGTGGCATGCAGGCACACATGGCACTGATGAAGGAGCTGAGTGTGGATAAGGAGCTACATTTTGATCCTACAGACAATAGGAAGTGGTCTGAGACACTAGGCATGGCTTCAGCACATATGCAACCATGAAGCATACCAGAGTAGAGACACACTTCCTCCAAGTAGGCCACACCCAATCCAACAAAGCCATGCCTCCTAATAATGCCACTCCCTGGGATCTTATGGAGGCTATTTACACTCAAACAACCACAATCCCCTCACTGGAGCCCAATATCTTGTAGCAATAGCATAATGCAAAGTTCATTTAGTCCAGCTTCAAAAGCCCTCACATTATATCATGATCTCAAAAGTTTTTTAATGTCCAAAGTTGCAAGTTTCTTCTGAGATTCATACAATCTTTTCACTGTAATCTCCTATAAAATCAAAATCAAGAAACAGACAGCATACTTCTAACATATAACGGCACAGGATACACATTACTGCCCAAAATACAGGGAAGGGAACAAAGTAAGCAAATTTTAGACCAAAGAAAATAAAACACAGCTGGGCAAATTCCAAAATCTTTGTCTTCCAGTCTGATGTCAAAAAGCTCTTCAGATATCCAACTCCTCTCAGCTTTGCTGACTACAACATACTTTTTTCTCTTGTGCTGGTTCTACACCGAATAAGTCATTGTCCTTGGCAAGTAACACATCCACAGCTCTGGGATCTCAAATATCTTGGGGTATTCTAGGCTTCACATTCACAGTTTCATGCACTGACCTCTAGATGTCTCCATTTACTGGCTTTGCCTAGTTGATGAGGGACATTCCATAATGTCTTTCTTCTACCCTTGACTCTAAAGCTAGAACCATGTAGCCAAAACCTCCAAGTTCTACTGCTTACTGGGGCTGGAACATAATTCCCTAGTTTGAGTACAATATAACCAGATTTCTGTTTTCCATGGTTTCCTTCACTTCGTGTGCTTGTCTGCTCTGGAAATAACGATGTAGACAGGACTGGTATAAAGCTCAATGATCCACCAGCTCTCGCCTCTCTAGAGTTGGGAATAATTCCTGTGCCACTATACATGGCTTGAAACTTTTCATTAATTTTTTTCACTAGTTAGAAACTTATCTGGGTGGGATCTTGCCCTGAGGTCACCACTCCCTTTTTTCATTTCTTAATCTGTTTATCTTCTTGAACACAGGGATAGAGTGGGAAAGCAAAGAAAGAGGTACCATGATAGAGAGAGAGATCATGGGAATAGAGATAAACCCAGTGCTAGGGAAGTTGCCAGGAATCCCCAAAGATGACCCCAGCTTGGACTATTAGAAATAGTGGAGAGGGGGCCTGAAATAAACCGGCTTGCCTCAGTGATCAGACTGGTGAATACACTAACTGTCTATCACTGAGCTCTTCTGCACTGACTGATGGAAGCAGATGCAGAGATAAAAGGCCAAAAACCATGTAGAGCTCCAGAGGTCTAGTCAGAGAGAGAAGAGGGATTTTATGAACAAGTGCATCAGGATCATGATGGGGAAACCTGCAGGAACAAACAAACCAAACTAGTGGGAACTCATGCAAGTTGTATCAATGGCTGTGGAGCCTGCATGGGACTGGACTAGGCACTCTGCATGACAAGACATTATGTAGCTTGATCTGCTTGGCATGCCCCCATGGAGGAAGGGTCATAATCCATCCATGATGCAGGAGCAGGCTTTTTGGAGCTCACTACATATGATGGGACACCTCATGCAGCCTTGAGGCAAGGGGAAGGAAGTGGATGGTGAGTAAGGAGGGCAAAGCTGGGGGGCCTGCGTGGGGAAAAGGGGGGGCTTTGATTGGTGTGTAAAATGAATGAAAATTTATCCTATTAAAATATTTCTGGGGTTGGAGAGATAGCTCAGAGGGTAAAGACACTGGCTGATCTTCCAGAGGTCCTGTGTTCAATTCCCAACAAACACATGGTGGCTCACAAACATCTGTAATGAGATCTAGTGCCCTTTTTTGGCCTGCAGGCACATATGCAGACAGAACACTGTGGCTCTATACATAATAAATAAATAAATCTTAAAATTTTTTTCTAAGTTGAAAAAACAGAAGAATCCAAAGGAACCTGACTCCAAAAAAAAGAAACCCAAAAAACAAAATGTCATGCACCAGATCCACCATGATCAAACAGCTTTCATTCAGAGATGTATAGATCATTCAAGACACATATATCAGTAAAATGATCCACCACACAAACAAATTGAAAGATATAACAACATATTCATATCGTTAGGTGCAGAAAAAGCCTTTGACAAAATCTAACATCCCTTCATGACAAAAGTCCTGAAGAATTTAGGGAGACAGGGGCTTACCTAAACAGAATAAAGACAGGCTACAGCAAGTCAAAAACTAACATCAACTTAAATGGAGAGCAAGTCAAAGCAATTCTACTAAAATCAGTAATAAGACAGGTTTTCCAATCTCTCCATACCTCTTCAATATAGGACTTGATATCTTAGCTAAAGCAAGAAGACAACTGAAGGAGATCGAGGGGACATAATGGGAAAGGAAGTGGTCAAACTAGCTTTATTTGCCAATGATATCATATTATACATAAGTGATCATAAAGTTTCCACTCAGAAACTCCTACAGCTGAAACACATTTTCAACAAAGAAGCCTCATACAAATTAATTTACAAAACTCAGTAGTCCTTTTATATAAAATAGAAAGCCAATTGAGAAAAAAATCAGAGAAACAATACCATTCACAACAGCCTCAAATAAGATAAAGTAAAACTAACGAAGATAGTGAAGAATATGTATGAGTGAGAAAAAAAATAAGAAAATATCAGAAGATGGAAAGATCTCCCATGCTCATGGACCAGTAGGATTAATATAATAAAAATAATCATCCTACCAAAATCAATTTACAAACTCAATATAACCCCCACTAAAAGTCCAAAGTAATTTTTCACAGATCTTGAAAGGACAATTTTCAGCTTCTTATGGAATAACAAAAAACCTAGGATTGCTAAAAGTTCCTGAGTCATAAAATAACTGTAAGAGATATAACTATTTTTTTTATTTTTAGTTGTACTACAGAGTTATAGTCATAAAAAGAGCATGGCTTGAACCCCAAAAGACATGTGCTGTTCAACGTAATCCAATTGAAGACCAAGACATAAAGCCACACACCGATGGACACCAGATTTTTGAGAGAGAAACCAGAAACACACACTGGAAATTAGACAACATCTTCAACTAATCCTACTGGTCAAACTGGAGGGCTGAAAGTAGAAAAATCCAAATAGATGAATATTGATCAACCTGCACAAAACTCAACTGGAAATAGACAAAAGATGTCACCATAAAAACAGATAAACAGAACCTGATAGAAGATAAAATGGAGAATAACCTTGGACTCATTGGCACAGGAAAACTTTCTGAAGAGAGCACTGTTAGTACACATACTAAGATCAACAATTAGTAAATTGACCTCATGAAACTGAGATGCTTCTTCACAGCAAAGGACACTGTCCTTCAAAGTGTCATTCTATAGAATGGGGTAAGATTTTCACTAACTGCACGTTCAACAGAATGATAATACTCACAATATATAAAGAAATTAGTAACTAGATATCAAAAAATTGAATACTCCATCTAAAAATGGAGTACAACCTAAACAGATTTTTCAAAGGAAGAAACTCAAATGAATGTGAAACACTTAAAGGAATGTTCTGCAGTCCTGCATGACTGATGGGAGTTCTGTAAGTCAAATGGCTAAATGGTGTTATTAATAAAAAAAACCTGAGCCAGATGTTGTAGTCAAAACTGAGAGAGCAGAGAAGCACCAAGGAGCCAGCCACATTCTGACCACTAGCAATTCCTCAGCCAAAGAGAGAGCTACTTCCTGTATATTCATGCCTATATGCCTTTCTGTGCTCTGCCACCTTACTTCCTCACTCCTCCCAGCTACATCACTTCCTCTTTCCACACAGCTCTATCACTTCCTGTCTGTCTGTACAGACCTCCAGACCTCTTTGGTTAACTAGCACTGGGATTAAAGGTGAGAGCCACCACACATGGCTCTGTTCCAGTGTTGTTTGAACTCACAGAGATCCAGATGATTCTCTGCCTCCTGAATGCTAGGATTAAAGGCGTGTACTACCACTCCCTGAGCTCTATGTTTAATATATTTGCTTACTTTTTCCTCTGACCCCCAGATAAGCTTTATTGAAGTGCACAAATAAAATATCACCACAGAGTTCTAAGCAGGCTGATCAACTCTGGTACCATCATTGTGCGGATCTCATTCAATATTTGCATGTAAAGCTAACTGAGCCTAATAATATACTTTGTGAAACACTGCAGTTTTGAGAGGGAAATTAAAACTTGACATCTTCAAATTAAATCAGAAAGCAGAGAGAGCTAATGGAGAAGGCTAGGCTAGTGAATGTCCTTAACCTTAAGCACAATCCCTGGGATGAAGTTCTGCCACTGTGATGGCTATTTTTTGGTTCTCAACTTGACTGCATCTGGAATGAACTACAATCCAAAAATGGAGGGCACACATGTGAGAGATTATATTTTTGCTTTGTTATTTTCTGGATCAAGAGCATGGAAACACTTATCTTTAATGAGGATTTTTAGGTGTTAATACACACACCTTTAATCCAGATCTTGAGCCAAGAAGACACACCTTTATTTTTGGCCACACCTTGTGCAGGAAGAGTATATAAGGCCATGGAAGAAGGGGGTTTTGCTCATTTCTCTCTTGTCTCTGCCTTGTTACCAAGCCCATTCCTTCAGTGGAATTTGTTCCTAGTTTTTTGGCATTCCAGCATATACTGAAGACCAGCTAAGAGATTCAGCTTTGTGGACCAAGCCACTCCTGGATTCAGCAACTTTCAGTTCAAGTCACCCATTTTTGGATTAGCGGGACTGCAGCCTGTAAGTAATTCTAATAAACTTTAGAGGGAGAGGAAGAAGGAGAATGTATCATTGTATACGTTACTCTGTTGTTTTTGAGAACTCTATGGCTCTACCACCTTATGTTTCTTAAATAGCCCAAAAACTTAGTGGGCAAATGCCCAGGCTGTAGGGACAAATCTCATGCAAACTACCTTGGTGGTGTTGTTTACCTTATCTCAGGCCCTTTGAGCACTTGGTGTCCAGTAGCTAATGCTGCTGGGAAAGTTGTGGAATCACAGAGGTGAAGCTTTCTAGGAATAAGTTGCTGTTGGATAGAGAACTCCTAATGCAATGTCACAAGACACCAAACAACACAGCTCTATGAGGAACAAGATGTTCCCAGACCCATAGATTTAGGTATGTTAAAAGCCATAGTGCAAATAAACCGTTCCTCTCCAGTATTCAGTCTCAAGTGGGCCTTGATCACAGCCATGGAAAAAATAACAAGGGCTCTCTTATGGTATAGAATCTGAGAAAAAAACAATCTGACAGGTCATGATTAGCTGGTTATTTATGGTGAAATTATAAAGAGGGAGTATGAAGAATTCTAGATATGAGTCCATAAGGGGCAATTGCCTGCAGCTGGGCCTTGTCCTTGAACATCAGAGTCACTGTTGGATGCCTATACAGCATGGAGAATGGAACAATGGTCCTGATAGAATTTACAGTTCACTAACTGGACCTCAATATAGTGAGGATGTTTCCAGTTTTGTTGGTTTTGCTTCCTGGGATTTATGTTTGCTGTTTGATATTTATATTTATAATGTTAGTTTTTGTTTTAGGTTTTATTGGTGCCTGTATTGTCCCATTGTTCATTAATTGTTACCCTATTTCATTTTTGAAAATCAAGTCCCTTATTTCCATTTTGATTCATTTTGCAGTATTTAAACATATTTAAGTATATGCCACACATACCCAATTTGATTATACCATGTGATGATATATTGTGACCCTTAGTAAAATTTGCTTGATGATCAGAGAAGAGAAAAAGCCACTAGATTAAAAATAGAGACCAGGCAGTGATGGCACACACCTTTACTCCTTGCACTCGGGAGGCAGAGATCTGTGTGGATCTCTGTGAGTGCAAAGCCACCCTGGACTATGAGATTGAATCAGTCTAGGAGAGAAACAGAGCCAGGAAATAGTGGCACACACCTTTAATCCAGTACTTGGGAATCAAATTTCTTTAATCCCAGCACCAGAGATCTCATGCCTTTGCTTGGGAAGCACCTATGTCTTTAATTCCAGCACTAGAAAGGAAGTGATAGCTGGGAAGAGAAAATTATAGAAGGCATGAGGAGACAGGAACTATAGCTTTTCAGGCTGAGGTGTCTTAGAGATAAGACTTGGCAGTGGCTTGTTCCTTTGTCTTTGTAATCTTTTGTCATTTACCCGAAAATCTCTCCCTAGGACTTTTTTAAAAAGACCTACTAGATTTCATATTACAAAACATTTCCATATATGCCTGTACTTTTCCTTGATCATATTGCCCTGCATTATTTCAGTACCCCTACCACAGCATTGTGACTGATTCTATGACTTTTACAAAAGCTCAGCCTTCTCCTCCTTCCTCATGAACCAAAGAAGACAACATATATCCTATTTCTGTTTGTGGACGTGCTTTGTCTCACATAAAACTATATCTAGTTTTAACTTTTTCCTTACAACACAAGAGAACACTAGTCAGGGTGCTGAATGTGGACCATTCGCCACACTATCCATATTCACTATGATGTTTTCCAATTTGATTGTTACTAATTTTAATTCTTTTTTTTTCTGGAGTTGATGACAGAACCCAGGGCCTTGTGTTTTTTTTCCAATCTATATTTTTCAAGGACAGCTGTTTGTACCTTCTTTATTTGGTTGTGGCCTCAGGGGAATACCAGCACTGAGATGAGTTTGAATATATTCCTTAGCTTTCTTTTTCTGTAACATTGGTGTTTGTCTTAATTGGGGTTTCTGTTGCTGAAAAAAAAATCCATGACCAAACAACAAACAAACAAAACAAAAACACAGAAAAATAAAGTTGGGAAGGAACAGGTTTATTCAACTTATATTTGTAAGATTGTTGTTCATCTCTAATCAAAGCCAAGAGAGCAACTCAAACAGAGCAGGTTGCTGGAGTAAGGAGATGATGCAGAGGCCACGGAAGGTTGCTGCTTACTTGGTTGCTACCCCTGACTTACTCAGCCTGCTTTTTATAGAACCCAGGATCACAAGCCCAAGGATAGCACCACTTACAATGCTCAAGTGCCTCCCCCATTGGTCACTAGTTGAGAGAATGCCAGACAGCTGGACCTCATGGAATCATGTCATCAACTGTGGTCCCTTCCACTCTAATGACTCTAGTTTGTGTCAGATTGATGAGCAAGTTCCCCAGCACAGTGTTCATTCTTCTCCAAAATTTTGATAGATTCAGGGTATACAAGAAGCATGGTCTCTACTTGGCTTGCAGCCATTTTTTTTATCAGCCACACCTGTTGCTTATAACTCAAGTCTTTAATTGTTTTTTATTTTATCTTATATTAATAATCACACATGTCTAGGAATTCCTTTCATACTTTCTAATTTCTGGGATCTAGGAGTTGAAACATTCCTGAAAGCTCCTCAGGACTGTAGTTTGGTTGGGACATAACCTCTCTTTTTTCCCCCATAATTTTGTATCTTAAATTTCTTGATCAGTTTGGGCCAGGATTTTTCATTTGGATATGTTCTTGAAAAATGCCCAAGTCATTCTATCTCTGATCTCAGACTTTTCCTTTGCACATATACATCAGCAATTCCATTTTTGATCTTTACTATGATTCCTCATCTAGTACTTGGAGGTTGTGTTCTAGTATTTCCATGTCCTTGACCTGCAAACATTAGATTGTTTGGGATATCATATATTCCATGACAGAATTCATAGCACTAAATATCCATCCAAAATTTGCATTAACTATTATTTTTTATGTTGTTTGTCCTAGGAATTTGGCAACAAGATAAAGTGTTCTAATTGAGCAGATTATCATGGCAAGCCCCTTGGAAGAAAACATCCTTGAAAAGGATTTCAGAATCTTAACATCTCTAGCCTCTGGTGGATTTGGGGAGGTGAAGCTTGCCTGCCACCTTCCTACACATACACAGGTGGCTGTCAAGGTCCTGGAGAAGAAAAAGAATTCTCTGGCTGACATCAACACTGAAGTAGAAATACTTCAATTGGTGGAACACAAAAACATAGTTAATTTCTTTCATGTTATTGACACAAGTACAACAACTTATCTGATCATGGAATATGTTTCAGGAAAGGACCTGGATTTGTTCCTTGGGGATAGTATCCTAAAGGAGGATGATACTAGACCAATATTTCAACAGGTCGTTTCAGGGGTTCATTTTCTCCACCAAAAACGAATTGCTCATCGTGATATTAAATTGGAAAATATCCTTATTGACAGAGCTGGCAATGTCAAGCTCTGTGACTTTGGTATGGCCAGACAGCTGGCAGAGGGGCAGATGTTGGAGGAATTTTGTGGCACCTTGTTCTATTTGGCTCCAGAGATATTGGCACGGAAACCCTACGATGGCCTGGCAGGGGATATGTGGAGCTTGGGAGTCCTCCTATATGTACTGGTCACAGGACAATTTCCATATGAGGAAACCACCTCTGAAGGTATGTACAAGGTCATCAACACCACAAAGTATCCCATTCCCTACCACTTGTCAAAACCCTGCATCATCCTCATTGAACAATTACTCATGGTCCCCAACCAGCACAGAATAACAATATTTCAGCTCCAGGAAAGTCAATGGCTGGGCAACATTAAAGAACATGCAGCAACTGAAACTAAGGAAATCATTCCCAAGGTCATGGCGACCATGTGCACCATGGGCTACAACCATGAGGAGATTGTATCATCTCTGAAACACAAGCAACCAAATAATTTAACGGCAACCTTCAACATCCTCAAATACAAACTGAGCTGTGGGGACAGCCTTCAGCAGAATCAGGATCCCTGCTTAAATAGCAACCCTGAAGGTGCCTTTCAGCCCCTACTCCCTTTGAAGAGAAAAGCCAGTGAACCTTCCTTTCCATCAAGTATAGGAGATGCGAAGAGATGCAAGATACACCATGCTCAATAGATACTCAAGGCGGGAGAAAAGACCTGTTCCTTTGAAACAGTCGCAGAAGGTGGTGTCATGATCATGAATGTCATCAGCAGTGTTGCAGGACACATTGCGGTCAACAGGAATTCTGTGGAGAGTCTGCCTGATGATTTTTCCCTCAGGTGAATCAGCCCTGGATGGAACACACACATGGTTTCTGAACATAGGCTTCTTCACAGAGAAACCATTTTTTGGGCACAACAAGTCCAATGACCAGCGCCAAGATGAACCTACAACAACTTGATCCATGTCACTCAGGGGATGGAAGCTGATGAAGAAGAGAATTTCCCATGCACTGAGAGCACTGTTTTCCGTGCTCCAAGCCCACTTCATTGTGAGCCCTGAATCCCTGTATAATCTGCAAAGAATTGAGAAGACTGTGCATTGCATAAGAGGCCCAGTTCTTTGGCCACCACGATGTTCTCCTCCATTGTATCTTGACTATGTAATTCTAATAAATATTCTTTTGTAAATCACAAATATCGTATCTCAGAGGGCACCTGCCAGGCATATCTCCCCTACAGTCAAAATCACACACACACACAAACACACACATGAAAGCATGAATACATACAACTTGATGTCAGGGTTTGCTAGGTATACAAGCATGAATTCTAAGCCTTCCACATTGCTAATGTTCAGGACCTACCCGGCATCACATTTTCTACAAACAAAGCCCCAAATATGCATATAGGTCTGTGTATCCAGTCTTGATAGGTATTCCCTCCCCTACTGCCATAGCAAAACCCCTCTCTTCTCTCTCTTCTCTCTGACTTTCTCCACACACACACACACACACACACACACACACACACACACACACACACACACCCCACACAGCTAGATTACAAGTCTCATATTAGAATTGCCCTTCCTTCAAAAAGATTGCCATACATACTTTATTTCACAGACCCTTCTAGGTAGCCTCTCGCTTATTTTAAAAGCCCAGCATATGCATAGAATCTACATTTCAGGTCCTGCTCCATACCACTTCTCCATCAACTTTAGTTCCCATTATATACACTCAATCAGTTGTTACAACCTACAACATAAATCCCTGCCTGCCCATCATTCATACCAGAAAAGTGTCATGTTCTGATAAGTTTCTTTCCAAATAAGCTCCACATACACATGCAGGGCTAGGTGTCAGGCACTGCACAGTAGCCCATGTCCCACATCCAAAGAACTACTATCACATGATAGGGTAGTTGTCAGGTCCTGCTGTGCTTACCCTCTCAAACATCTACAGCCCTTACACACAGGTGTGCTTCAGCTCATTCTAGGTACAAACTTCCCTATAACAAAACTACACAGAAACAGATGATAATTAACACACAACATGCCATATTTGTTAGGGTTTCTATTGCTGTGAAGAGACACCATAACCACTTACAAATAAAAACATATAATTCGTGGCTTACAGCTTCTGAGCTTTAGTCTAGCATCATCATGTGAAGACGTGGTGGCATGCAGGCACATATGGCACTGAAGAAGGAGCTGAGAGTAAATACGGAGCCACAACTTGATCCTGCCGACAACAGGAAGTGGTCTCAGACACTGGGCATGGCTTCAGCACATATGCAACCTTGAAGCCTACCTCAGTAGAGACATACTAAATCCCAGGAGGTCGCACCTACTCCGACAAAGGCACACCTCCTAATAATGCCACTCCCTGGGAACTTATGGAGGCTATTTACACTCATACAACCACAATTCATACCCTGGACTCCAATATCTTGTAGCAATAACATAATGCAAAATTTATTTAGTCCTACTTAAAAAAGTCTCCACATTATATCACATATTCAAAAGTTTTTTAATGTCCAAAGTTGAAAGTCTCTTCTGAGATTCAAGCAATCTTTTAACTGTAATCCCCTATAAAATCCAAATCAAGAAACAGACCACATGCTACCAACATGTAATGGCACAGGATACACATTATTGCCCAAAATACAGGGAAGGGAATAAAGTGAGGAAATTCTAGACCAAAGAAGATCAAAAACCACCTGGTCCAACTCCAAATCTGTGTCTCCCAGTCTGAAGTCAAAAAGCTCTTCAGATATCCAACTGGTTTCATCCTTGCTGATTCCAACATACTTCTTTCTGTTGTGCTAGTTCTACTCCCAAAAAGTCACTGTCCTTGGCAGGTAACCCACCCACAGCTCTGGGATCTCAAACACGTTGTGGTACTCTAGGCAATCCAGGCTTCATATTCACAGCTTCATGCAATGACCTTTATATACCTCCATTCTGACACAGTCCTGACACATGCCTAGCTTTAATGGCTTTGGTTTATTGCGGAGGGAGATTCCAAAATGTCTTTCTTCTACCCCTAACTCTAAAGCCAGAACCATGTAGCCAAAACTGCCAAGTTCTGCTGCTTGCTGAGATTGGAACTTGGTCCCCTTGTTCAGTTAAATCCTAACCTGATTTCTGTTTTCCATGGTTTCCTTCACTGCCTGTGCTTGGCTGCTCTGGATTTAGCTCTGTAGACAGAGCTGATATAAAGTTCAACAATCAACCAGCCTCTGCTTCTCTAGACTTGGGATTAATGCCCTGTACCACTCTACCTGGCTCTAAGATTTTCTTTAATTTCTTTCACAATTTGGAAAGTTAACTGGAGAAATCTTGTCATTAGGTTACCACTCCCTTTATTCCATTTCTCAATTTGTTTATCTCATTAAACTCAGAATTTAACTCCATTCCCCTTACTGGTGTTCCTTTTCTACTCTAATCACTCTCTATCTTGTGTTTTTGCTTGGTCAGCTTGCTCCTTTTTATTATAAATCCTCATTAGAGATTCTACTAATAACTGCATGACAGAGTCTATACTGTGCTGTTTTGAGATTTACTCTGACAAAGGGATTAATCCAAAACTCCTGATTTTAGCCTCTGGCAGACTCTTCAGACAAAGGCAAAAAGCAGCTACATTCTTCATCATAATATCTCGTGACTGGTCTCTAGGCCACATATTAATATTCCTGTCCTCTGAAACCTCTTGATCCAGTCACTCACAGATCAATTCACAATAACCACCACAGTCTTCCATGATCCTACTGGTATGGCCCATTAAGCAGCACTTAAATATTTCAAATGCTTTACTAATCCACAGTCAAAAATCCATATACCTTCAAACAAAAACATGGTCTGGCCTATTACAGTAATACCCTACTCCCTGGTACCAATTTCCTTCTTAGTTAGGTTTCTATTGCTGTAAAGAGACACCATGACTCTGGAAACACTAATAAAGGAAAACATTTTATTGGGTGGTGTACAGTTTCAGAGGTTTAGTCCTTTGTCTTCATGGTGAAACATGGTAGTGTTCAGGCTGACATCCTACATATTATGTTCAGGCACCTGGAAATGAACTGAAACAATTTTCATGGATTGTGCATATATGAGACTTCAAAGCCTGCCTCAAATAAGGACATACATACTCAGACAAAGCCACATCTCCCTATACCTTTCCCTCCAAGTTTATAGGAGGCAATTATATTCAAACTGCCACACGTGATAATAGGCAAGTTGTCAGGTTCTGCTAGATATAGAACTACACACACACACACACACACACACACACACACACACACACACACACACACACACACACACACATTATTACAATGAGGTGTCAGTTACTGTAAGATATCTTTATATTCAATCAAACCCCACACAGGTATCTCAATGTAGGTAGTTCTTGTCTCTTCCCCTGCAACCAAAACCCTCACACGGTGTTTGCTGTGACTTTTTCCACAAGGCATATCCTGCAACACTGTCTAATACACACGCACAGTTAGAATTCAGTTCCTGCTGTGTATGCCCCCTTTCTTAGAGCCAAATGTTCCAGAACAAATATAAACCTAGGTATCAGTACTTCTTGGTAGCCTCTTCCCTCCAGCAAAACCTTCAAATAAAAGGATAGACGTGAGGTTCTGATAAGTAAGTCCTCCAATATCTGTTCCTCCATATTATATATTCACATCTGAAGACTGGGAGCTGAGAACAGAAGATATAAAGAACTTATGGCATGAATCTTTCTGGATCTGTAACGTCTTACTAATATAATGTTTTCCTCATCCATCCATTTCGCAAGAAAAAATGGTTCACTAACAAAGAGGGTTAATGTGTTGAGCACCTGAAACTAAGTGTGTGATTTTGCAGTTGGTGACAGATTGTGAGATCCATTCACTTTTTAAAAATATTTTTATTTTATAATTAATTTAGATTTACATATCAGCCTCAGATTCTCCTGTCCTCCCTCCTCTCACCACCCAACTTTCCTCCCCAATCCACCCCCAATTCCTAACTCCTCCAAGGTAGGGTCTCCCCTGGGGAGTCAGCCCATCCTGGTAGATTCAGTTGGGGTAGGTCCAGTCCCCTCTTCCTTACACCAAGGTTGAGCAAAGTGTCTCAGCATAGGCCCTAGGTTCCAAAGAGCCAGCTCATGCACCAAGGACAGATCCCGATTCCACTGCCTGGGGTCCTCCTAAACAGTTCAAGCTAATGAACTGTCTCACTTATCCAGAGGGACTGGACCAGTTCCATGGGGCGCTCCTCAGCTATTGCTTCGCAATTCATGTGTTTCCACTAGTTTGGCTATTTGTCCCTGTGGTTTTTCCAATCATAGTCTTGATATCTCTCGCTCATATAATCCCTCCTCTCTCTTAAAGTTTGGACTCATGGAACTCCACCTGGGTCTTGGCCATGGCTCTCTGCATCTGCTTCAATCAGTCACTAGATGAGCATTCTATCATGCCAGTTAGGGTGTTCTGCCATCTGATAATCAAAGCAGGTCACCTCAGACACTTTCTCAACCATTGCCAGTAGTCTATAGTGGAGTTATCTTTGTGGATTTCTGGTGACCTCTCTAGCACTCTGCTTCTTCCTATTCCCATGGGGTCTTCATTTATCATGGTATTTCTTTTCTTGTTCTCCCACTCTGTTCCTGATCCAGCGGGGACCTCCCAGTCCCCCAAGCTCTCTTTCCCAGACCCTTGCCCTCCATTACCCACCACCCAGTTTACCCATGTAAATTTCATGAATTTCTCTGTCATGGGTCCATCCGCGTGTTTTTCTCAGGGTCCTCTTTACTGGGTAGCCTCCCTGGATTTGTGAGTTGCAGTCTGGTTATCCTTTGCTTTACATCTAGTGTCCACTTATGAGTGAGTTCATACCATGTTTGTCTTTCTGAGTCAGGGTTACCTCACTCAGGATGATATTTTCTAGTTCCATCCATTGGCCTGCAAACCTCATGATGTCATTGTATTTCTCTGCTGATTAGTACTCCATTGTGTATATGTACCACATTTTCTTTATCCATTCTTCTGTTGATGGGCATCTAGGAAGTTTCTAGGTTTTGGCTATTACAAATAATGCTGCTATGGACATAGTTGAACATGTGTCCTTGTTTTATGATTGAGCATTTGTTGGGTATATGCCCAAGAGTGATATAGCTGGTTCTTGAGGGAGGTTGATTCCCAATTTTTAAAGAAAGCTCCATACTGATTTCCACAGTGAGTGTGCAAGTTTGCATTCCCACCAACAGTGGAGGAGAGTTCCCCTTGCTCCACATCCTCTCCAACATAAGCTGTCTTCAGTGTTTTTGATCTTGGCCATTCTGATGGGTATAAGATAGTATCTCTGAGTCATTTTGATTTGCATTTTCCTGATGACTAAGGATGATGAGCAATTCCTTAAATGTCTTTCAGGCATTTGAGCTTCTTCTGTTGGTAATTCTATGTTTAGCCTCATAGGCCATTTTTTAATTGGACTGTTGGGTATTTTGATGTCGAATTTCTTGAGTTCTTTACATGTTCTGGATATCAGCCCTCTTTCAGAAGTGGTGTTGGTGAAGATCTTTTCCCATTCTGTAGGTTGTCATTTTGTCTTGTTGACCATGTCCTTTGCCCTACAGAACTTCTCAGTTTCAAGAGGTCCCATTGATTAATTGTTTCTCTCAGTGTCTGTGCTACTGCTATTATATTTAGGAAGTGATCTCCGTTGCCAAAGCATTCAAGACTACTTCCTACTTTCTCATCTATCAGGTTCAGAGTAACTGGTTTTATGTTGAGGTCTTTGAATCACTTGGACTTAAGTTTTGTGCATGGTGACAGATATGGATCTATTTTAAACCATCTACATGTTGACATCCAGTTATGCCATCACTGTTTGTTGAAGATGCTTTCTTTTTTCCATTGTATAGCTTTGGCTTCTTTGTGGGAAATCATACGTTTCTAGATGTGCAGATTAATGTCAGTATCTTCATTTTGGTTCCATTATTCCATACATCAGTGTCTATGCCAGTAACAAGCTGTTTTTATTACTGTAGCTCTATAGTAGAGATTGAAGTCAAGGATCATGATGCCTCCATTAGTTGTTTTATTGTACAGGATTCTTTTGGCTATCCTGGGTTTATTGTTTTTCCATATGAAGTTGAGTATTGTTTTTTCCAGGTCTGTGAAGAATTATGTTGGGATTTTTATGGGGATTTCATTGAATCTGTAGATTGCTTTTGGTAAGATTGCCATTTTTACTATGTTAATCCTACTTATCCATGAGCATGGGAGATCTGTCCATTTTCTGACATCTTTTTGAATTTTTTTCTTCAGGGACTTAAAGTTCTTGTCATCGAGGTCTTCCACTTGTTTAGTTAGAGTTTCCTGCAAGTTTTTATACCATTTGTGTTTATTGTAAAGGGTGATATGTCTCTGATTTCTTTCTCAGCCCATTTGTCATTTGTATATACCAGGGCTAATGATTTTTTTTATTTAATCTTGTATCCTGCTATATTTCTGAAGGTGTTTATAAGCTCTATCTGCTTTCTCGTGCTAATTTTTGGGGTCACTTATGTATACTTATCATGTCATCTGCTAATAGGGAAAGCTTGACTTCTTCCTTTGCAATTTATATCCCCTTGATCTCCTTCTGTTGTCTTATTGCTCTGGCTAGAACTTCAAGTACTATATTGAATAAGTATTGGAAGAGTGGACAGTCTTGTCTTGTTCCTGATTTTAGTGGAATCACTTTGAGTTTCTCTCCATTTAATGTAATGTTGGCTGTTGGCTTGCTGTAAATTGCCTTTATTATGTTTAGGAAAGTTCCTTGTATTCATGATCTCTCCAAGACCTTTATCATGAAGGGGTGTTGGATTTTGTCAAAGGCCTTTTCAGCCTCTAGTGAGATGATTATATGTTTTTTTTTAAAGTTTGTTTATATCATGCATTACATTGGCATACTCTCATGTATTGAACCACACTTGCATCCTTAGGATGAAGCCTACTTGATCATGGTGGATAATTGTTTTGATGTGTTCTGGGAGTCTGTTTGCCAATATTTTATTGAGTATTTTTGCATCAATTTTCATGAGGGATATTGGTCTGTAGTACTCTTTCTTTGTTGCATCTTTGTTTGGCTTGTGAATCAGTGTAATTACAGCCTCATAGAAGGAGTTTGGTAATGTTCCTTTTGTTTCGATTGTATGGAACATTTAAAGAGTATTGGTATTGTCTTCTTTGAAGATATAGTGGAATTCTGCATTGAAACCATCTGGTCCTGGGCTTATATTGGTTAGGAGATTTTAATGACTGTTTCTACTTCCCTAGGCTTATTGGTCTTTTTAAATAGTTTATCTGGTCTTGATTTAACTTAGGTATGTGGTACCTATCCAGAAAATTGTTTACTTCTTTTAGATTTTCTAGTTTTGATGAGTACAAGTTTTTAAAGTATGACATGATTATTCTCTGGATTTATTCAATATTAGTTGCTATGTCTCCCTTTTTATTTCTCATTTTGATAATTTGATTCTCTGCCCCCACCCCAACACCCCTCCTCTCTGCCTTTTGGTTAGTTTGGATAACGGCTTATCTAACTTGTTGATTTTTCTCAAAGAACCAACTTTTTGTTTCATTGATTCTTTGTATTCTTCTCGTTGTTTCTGTTTTACTGATTTTAGCTCTCAATTTGAGTATTTCCTCGCATCTATTCCTCCTGGGTGAATTTGCTTCCTATTGTTATAGGGCTTTCAGGTGTGCTGTTAAGTCACTGGTGTGAGATTTCTCCAACTTCTTAATGTGGGCATTTAGTGCTATTAATTTTTCTCTTAGCACTGCTTTCATATCATCCCATAAGTTTGGGTATGTGCTATATTCATATTTGTTGATCTCTAGGAAGTTTTCAATTTCTTTATTTCTTCCTTGACCCATTAGTGACTCAGTTGATCATTATTAAGTTTCCATGAGATTGTAGGATTTCTGTAATTTTCCTTGTTCTTGAAATCTAACTTTAAATCATGGTGGTCTGACAGAACACAGGAGGCTATTCCAGTTTTTTTGTATCTGTTGAGATTTCCTTTGTGGCTGAGTATGTAGTCAATTTTAGAGAAGGTTCCATGGGGGGTTGAGAGAAAGGTATATTCTTTTTTGTTAGGATGGAATGTTTTGTAATTATCAATTAAGTCCATTTGAGTCATAAGATCAGTTAAGTCCCTTATTTCTTTGTTAAGTTTTAAAATGGCAGATCTGTCCAATGGTGAGAGTGGGGTGTTCAAGTCTCCCATTATTAATTTGCAGGGTTTTATGTGTGATTTAAACTTTAGTAATGTTTCTTTTACATATGTGGGGGCCTTTTTTGGGGGGGCATAAATGTTCAGAATTGAAACTTCATCTTGGTGGATCTTTCCTGTGATGAGTATGTAATGCCCTTCTTGATCTCTTTTGATTGATTTTAGTTTGATGTCTATTTTGCTGGATATTGGGATGGCTACACCAGCTTTCTTCTTAAGACCATTTGATTGGAAAGACTTTTCCCAGCCTTTTATTCTGTGGTGGTGTCTATCTTTGAAATTGATGTGTGCTCCTTATATGCAGCAGTAAGATGGGCTCTGCTTTCATATCCATTCTTTTACTCTGTGTCTTTTTATAGGTGAATTAATCATTGATATTAAGGCATATTAATGACCAGTGATTGTTAGCTCCTGTTATGTTTTGGTGGTAGTTTGTGTATTTCAATTCTTTGGGGTTTACTGGTGTGGGCTTATCTATTCCAGTTTTTTCATGGGTGTATCTGACTTCCTTAGGTTGGAATTTTCCTTCTAGTGTTTTCTGTAGAGTTGGGTTTGTGGATAAGTATTGTTTAAATCTGGCTTTGTTTTTGAATGTCTTGTTCACTCTGTCTATGATGATTGAAAGTTTTGTTGGGTATATTAGTCTAGGCTGGCATCCATGGTCTCTTAGTGTCTGAATTACATCTGTCCTGGTCCTTCTGGCTTTCAAAGTCTCCATTGAGAAATCTAGTGTTATTCTGTTGGGTTTGCTTTTATAATCACTTGGCATTTTTCCTTTGCTGCTCTTAATATTCTTTCTTTATTCTGTAGGTTTAGTAGTTTAATTATTATGTGGTGAGGGGACTTTTTTTGGGGGGGGTCTAGTCTGTTTAGTGTTCCATAGGCTTCTTGTATCTTCATAGGTACATAGTTATCTTAAAAACTTCATTTTTTAAGTTTTCTTCTAGGATCTTGTTGAATATATTTTCTGTGGCTTAGAGTTGGTATTCTTCTCCTTCCTCTGTCCCTGTTCTTCTTAGGTGTGGTCTTTTCATGGTGTCCCAGGTTTCCTGTACATTTTGTGTTATGACTTTTTTGGGTTTGGTATTTTCTTTTTTTTTTTTCTTTTCTTTCTTTCTTTTTTTTTTTTTTTTGGTTTTTCGAGACAGGGTTTCTCTGTGTAGCTTTTTGCCTTTCCTGGAACTCACTTGGTATCCCAGGCTGGCCTCGAACTCACAGAGATCTGCCTGCCTCTGCCTCCCGAGTGCTGGGATTAAAGGCGTGCGCCACCACCGCCTGGCAAGGGTTTGGTATTTTCTTTGACTGAAGAATCCAATTCCTCTATTGTATCCTCTACACCAGAATTCTCTCTTCCATCTCTTATATTCTGTTGGTTATCCTTGTATCTGTGTTTCCCATTTGTTTACTCAGATTTTGTATTTCCAGCATTCCCTCTGTTTGTGTCATCTTCATTGTTTCTATTTCCCTTTTCAGGTCTTGAACTGTTTTCCTCACCAGTTTAATTGCCTTTTCATAATTTTCTTTAAGGAATTAATTGTTTCTTCAATATTTTGTATTTTCCACTATTTCTTTATAAATTTCTTTCATTTTTTTCTTTGTGTTTTCTCCATTTCTTTATTGATTTCTTCTACTTTTTGTTTGTCTTTTCCTCATTTCATTTTTCATTTTTTCTTGAAAGTCCTCTAGCGTCTTCATGATGCTCTTCTTAAGGTTGCTTTCTTCTGCTTCTTCTGCCTTGTGTGTTCAGGTCTTACTGTTGGAGGAAGGCTTGGTTCTGCTGAAGCTGTATTGCTCTTTGTGTTATTGTATGTACTTGTCCCTTAACGTCTGCCCATCTCCTTGAATAATAGGTATAAGAGGTGCCTGTGTCTGAGCGGGTTGCTGTTGGTCCACTCTGTGCTTGTTGTGTCTGTGTCTCAGGGGGCCCTTCTGGGTTTGATATCAAAAAGCTCTTCAGAAATTCAACCACTTTCAGCTTTGCTGACAGCAACATAATTCTTTATCTTGGGCTGGTTCTACTTCCAATAAGCCACTGTCTTTGGCAGGTATCCCGCCTACAGCTCTGGGATCTCAAACATCTTGGGGTATTCTAGACAATCCAGACTTCACATTCACAGCTTCATGCACTGACCTCTAGATGCCTCTATTCATGTGCCCCCTGACACATGCCTGGCTTTAATGGCTTCACTTAGTTATGGAGGGAGATTCCATATGTCCTTTTTCTACCCTTGACTCTAAAGCCAGAACCATGTAGCCAAAACTGGCAAGTTCTGCTGCTTACTGGGGCTGGTACATCATCACCTTGTCCAAGTACATCATAACCAGATTTCTGTTTTCCATGGTTTCCTTCACTGCATGTGCTTGTCTGCTCTGGTATGAGCTCTGTAGACAGGGCTGGTATAAAGCTCAATGATCCACCAGATTCTGCCTCTCTAGAGTTGGGATTAATGTCCTTCATCATTGTATGAGGCTCTAAGCTTTTCTTTAATTTCTTTTCACAAGTTAGAAACTTAACTGGGTGGAATCTTGCCCTGAGGTCACCACTCCTTTTTTCCATTTCTTAATCTGTTTATCTTCTTGAATGCAGGGATAGAGTGGGAAAGCAATGAAAAAGGTACCATGATAGAGGGAGATATCATGGGAATAGTGAGAAACCCAGTGCTAGGGTAGTTGCCAGGAATCCCCAAGGATGATCCTAGCTTGGACTATTAGAAACAGTGTTGAGGGCACCTGAAGTAAACCAGCTTGCCACAGTGGTCAGACTGATGAATACACTAACTGTATATCACAGAACTCTTCTATACTGACTGATGGAAGCAGATGCAGAGATAAAAGGCCAAAAACCATGCAGAGCTCCAGAGGTCTAGTCAAAGAGAGAGAAGAGGGATTTTATGAACAAGTGCATCAGGATCATGATGGGGGAAACCTGCAGAGATGACCAAACCAAACTAGTGGGAACTCATGAAATTTGGAACAATGGCTGTGGATCCTGCATGAAACTGGACTAGGCCCTCTACATGACAAGACATTATGTAGCTTCATCTGCTTGGGGGGCCCCCTGAAGGTAGGATCATGATCCATCCATGGTGCATGAGTAGGCTTTCTGGAGCTCACTACCTATGATTGGACAACTCATGTAGCCTTGATGCAGGGGGCAGGGCTTGAACTTGCCTCTACTGGATGTGACTCTACTGGATGTGCCTCCTCATTGGAGGCCCTTGCCTTCTCTTAGGAAGAGGGGGGATAGGTATGGAGGAGGAAGCTGGGGGGTTGTATGAGGGAAGAGCGGGTGGTCTTTGATTGGAGTGTAAAATGAATGAAAATTTAACCTATTAAAAAGATTTCTAAGTTAAAAAAATCATCAGAATCCAAAGGAACCTGACTCCCCCCTCAATATATCTATATCTGTATCTGTATCTACATCTACATCTATCTATCTATCTATCTATCTATCTATCTATCTATCTATCTATCTATCTATCTATCCACTAGGATCAAACAGCCTTCATTTGGAGATGCATGATCATTCAAGACACATATATCAATAAAATTATCCACCATACAAACAAAATGAGAGATATAACCACATATTCATCCCATTAGGTGCAGAAAAGGCCTGTGATAAAATCCACCATCCCTTTATGATAAAAGTTCTGAAGAGCGTAGAGATACAGGGGATTAACTAAATAGATTAAAGACAGGCTAAAGCATGTCGAAAAAGAACATCAAATTGAATGGAGAGTAATTCAAATCAATTCTACTAAAATTAGTAATAAGACAGGTTTTCCATTCTCTCTGTACCTCTTCAATATAGTACTTGACGTCTTAGCAAGAGCAAGAAGACAGCTGAAGGAGATCAAGGGAACAAAATGGGAAAGGAAGAGGTCAAAGTAGCTTTATTTGCCAATGATATCATAGTATACGTTAGTGATCATAAAGTTTCCACTCAGAAACTCCTACAGCTGATACACACTTTGAACAAAGAAGACACATACAAATAAACTTACAAAAATCAGTAGTCCTCTTATATAAAATTGAAAGCCAATTGAGAAAAAAATCAGAGAAACAATACCATTCACAACAGCCTAAATAATATAAAAATAAAACTAACCAAGAAAATGAAGTACATGTATGATTGGAAAAAAAAGAAGATATTGGAAGAGCGAAAGAACTCCCATTCACATGGACCAGTAGGATTAATATAATAAAAAGAGTCATCCAACCAAAAGCAATTTACAAACTCAATATAACCCTCACTAAAAGTTCAAAGCAATTTTTCACAGATCTTGAATGGACAATTTTCAGCTTCATATGGAAAAAAACCCCCAATCCTAGGATTTGTAAAAGAATCCTGTGTCATAAAACAACTGTAAGAGATACAACTATTTTTTTATTTTTAATTGTACTGCAGAGTTATAGTCATACAAACAGCATGGCATGAACCCTAAAAGACATGAGCTGATTAACGTAATCAAATTGAAGACCAAGACATAAAGCCACACAGCGATGGACACCAGATTTTTGAGATAGAAACCAGAAACACACACTGGAAATTAGACAACAACACCTTTAAATAATGTTCAAACTGGATGGCTGCAAGAAGAAAAACCCGAATAGATGTATATTGATCAACCTGCACAAAACTCAACTGGAAATAGACAAAATTTCTTACCATAAAAACAGATACACAGAACCTGATAGAAGATAAAATGGAGAATAGCCTTGGACTCATTGGTACAGGAAAACTTTCTGAAGAGAACACTGTTAGTACATATACTAAGATCAACAATTAATAAACTGACCTCATGAAACTGAGAAGTTTCTGCACAGCAAAGGACACTGTCCTTCAAAGTGTCATCCTTTAGAAAAGAATAAGATTTTCACTACTCATCCAACAGAGGGATAATATTCACAATATATAAAGAAATCAATAACTAGATGTAAAAAAAAAACCTGAACACTCCATTTAAAAATGAGGTACAATGTACACAGAATTTTCAAAGGAAGAAACTCAAATGAATGTGAAACACTTAAAGGAATGTTCCGCAGTCCTGCATGACTGATGGGAGTTCTGTAAGACGAATTGCTGACTGGACTTATTAATAAAAAACCCTGAGCCTGATGTTGTGGTCAAAACTGAGAGATCAGAGAAGCACAAAGAAGCCATCTACATTCTGACTGCTAGGAAATCCTCAACCATAGAGAGAGCTACTTCTTGTATATTCATGCCTGTATGCTTTCTCTGCTCTGCCACTTTTCTTCCTCACTCCTCCCAGCTACATCACTTCCTCTTTCCACCCAGCTCTATCACTTCCTGTCTGTCTGTACAGACCTCCAGACCTCTTTGGTTAACTAGCACTGGGATTAAAGGCAAGAGCCACCACACATGGCTCTCTTCCAGTGTGGTTTGAACTCACAAAGATCCAGATAATTCTCTGCCTCCTGAATACTAGGATTAAAGGCTTGTACTACCATTACCTGAGCTCTATGTTTAATATATTGGCTGACTTTTTCCTCTGACCCCCAGATAAGCTTTATTGAAGTGCACAAATAAAATATCACCACAGAGTTCTAGGCAAGCTGATCAACTTTAGTGACATCAGTGTGCAGAACCAGTGCTTTGAGTCCATCAATCCCAACAATTGCCCCATCTCGAAGCTGCTGGAGCATATGGAGGAGCTGGTCCTGCAGAAGCAGTTATCAACCTTAAATAGTTTAGTTCCTAACTGCACCTGTCACACGCTAACTTAGGGCTGATGTGCTATGGCTGCACTGCTTGTACTGCTGGGAGACACATCTGGTAATGTTGTGGGGTGGGACAGCACAGTGGCAGTTCCTGTGGGCTATAACCATAAGGGTGAGCCTGGCAAGCCTTGAGGAGGCCAACATCAAGGAAAGAGAGGTGGGTGGAAGCCTGAATTTAACAAGGAACTTTCCACTTACCACTCCCTACCCCAAGCCCTACCTAATCACAATCTACCCTGACTATAGGCAACAACAGGATATCTGAGATGAGTCCCTGTGCTGGTCCAGTATTTCTTGTCCAAAAGAAAACAGAAAATGCCTGGTGGTGGCAGCTCTGGGCTTTAATCTTAGCATTCTCAAGGCAGAGGCAGGCAGATCTCTGTGGAGTTCAAAGCCAACCTGGTTTACAAATGGAGATCTAGGAAACCTGGAGCTGTTACTAAGAGAAATCCTTTCTCAAAAAAAAAAAAAAGAAAAAAAAGAAAAGAAAAGAAAGAAAGAAACAAAAAACAAAACAAAAAGAAAAGAAAAGAAAAGACAACAACAAACAAACTGGACCGATGACTATTTGCAATAGATATTTGCATGTAAAGTTGATTGGGCACAATAATATATTATGTGACACACTGAAGTATTTTTAATGTCCTTAGTCCTGAGAGGGGGGTTAAAAAATTCACATCTCAAATTAAATCAGAAAGCAGAGAGAGCTAATGGAGAAGGCTAGGCTAGTTAAAGTCCTTAACTCAAGGTCAATCCCAATGATAGAGTTCTGCCACTGAGATTGCTATTTTTGGTTGTCAACTTGACTGCATCTGGAATGAACTACAACCCAAAAATGGAGGGCACAACTGTGAGAGATTTTTTTTGCTTGATTTATTCTTGATTAAGAGCAGGGAATCACCTATCTTTAATGAGGATCTCTAGGTGTTAAGACACCCACCTTTAATCCAGATCTTGAGGCAAGAAGACACACCTTTAATTCTGGCCACACCTTCTGCAGGAGTAGTATATAAGGACATGGAAAAAGGAGGCTTTTGCTCATTTCTCTCTTGTCCTTGCCTTGTTCACAAACCCATTCCTTCAGTGGAATTCGTTCCCACTTCTTTGGGATTCTAGCATTTACTGAAGACCAGGCAAGAGATTCAGCTTTGTGGACCAAACCTCTTTTGAATTCAGGGACTTTCAGTTTAAAGTCACTCAATGTTGGATTAGCTGGACTGCAGCCTGTAAGTAATTCCAATAAACTCCAGAAAGAGAGAGAGACAGAGAGACACAGAGAGACACAGAGAGAGAGACAGAGAGACATAGAGACAGAGAGACAGAGAGAGGGAGGGAGGGAGAGAAAGAGGGAGAGAGAGGAAGAGGGAGAGAGAGAGGAAGAGGGAGATTGAATCATTGCATAAGTTACCCTGTTGTTATTGAGAACTCCATGGGACTACCACCTTATGTTCCCCAAATAGGCCAAAACTGGTGCCCAAATGCCCAGATTGTTGTCACATTTCTCATGCAAACTACCACAGTGGTTCTGTTAACCTTATCTCAGGCCTTTTGAGCACTTGGTTTCCAGTAGCTATTGATGCTTGGAAAGTTGTAGAAGCCACAGAGGTGAAGCTTTCTAGGAGTAAGTCACTGGTGGATAGAGAACTCCTAATGCAATGTCACGAGACACCTAACAACAGAGCTGTATAAGGAACAAGGTGTGCCCAGACCATGGATTCTAGGTATACTGAAAGCCATAGTGCAAGTAAACCATTCCTCCACAGTATTGAGTCTTAAGTGGGCCTTGATCATAGCCATGGTAAAAATAAGAAAGGCTCTGTTATGGTATAGAAGCTGAGAATAAACAATCTGACAAGTCATGATTGCCTAGTGGGTTATGGTGAAATTGCAAAGAGCCAGTATGTAGAATACTAGATACTAGTCCATAAGGGCATTGCCTGCACCTAGGCCTTGTGCTTGTACATTGGAGTCACTGTTGGATGCCTTCACAGCAGGGAGAATAGGACAATGGTCCTGATAGATTTACAGTTTTCTAAACAACTGAACCTCAATATAGTGAAGGTGTTTCCTATTTTGTTGGTTTTGCTCCCTGAGGCTTTATGTTTGCTGTTTGATATTTATATTTATAATGTTGGATTTTTTGTTCTAGGGTTAATTTGTGCCTGTATTGTCCCATTCTTCATTAATTGTTATCCTATTTCATTTTTGAAAATTAAGTCTCTTATTTCCATTTTGATTCTGTTTACTGTATTTAAACATATTTAAGTATATGCCATACATACCCAATTTGATTACACCATGTGGTCATATATTGTATACCCTAATGAAATTTGTCTGAAGATCAGAGAAGGGAAAAAATCTATTTATTTAAAAATAGAGATAGGGCAGTGGTGGCACATACCTTTACTCCTTTCCCTCGGGAAGCAGAGATCTGTCTGGATCTCTGTGAGTGCTAATCCAGCCTGGACTACATGAGATTGAGTCAGGCTAGGAGAGAAACAGATCCAGGAAATAGTGGTACACACCTTTAATCCAGTACTCAGGAACCACACTTATTTAATCCTAGCACTAGAGATTTCATGCCTTTTCTTGGGAATCACCTATGTCTTTAATTCCAGCATTAGAAAGGAAGTGATAGTTGGGAAGAAAAAAGTATAGAAGGCATGAGGAGACAGGAAATAAGCTTTTCAGGCTGAGGAGTCTTAGAGGTCAGACTTGGCAACGGCTTATTCCTTTGTCTCTCTGATCTGTTGTCATTTACCCAAAAATCTGGCTCCGGGACATTTATTTAAAGACTGCCAGATTTACTACTACAAAACATTTCCATATATGCCTGTACTTTTTTTTGGTCATATTACCCTGCATTATTTCAGTACCCCTACCACATCTTTGTGACTGATACTATGACATTTACAAAAGCTCATCCTCCTCCTCCTTTCTCAAGGCCCAAAGAAGACAACATATATCCTGTTTCTGTTTGTGGACCTGCTTTGTCTCACATAAAACTACATCTAGTTTTAACTTTTTCCTTATAACACAAGAGAACACTAGTCACGGTTGAGAGTGTGGATCCTTCTCCACAGTCTCCTTAGTCGTTATGGTGTTTTCCAATTTGATTGTCTCTAATTTTACTTTTTATGCTCCTGGATGATGCCATTTTGATTGTGAATGAGGGGCTCTTTTGTGTGTTGCTGAGATGGATATAAAGTATCAAAGACTCTTATTAATGATTTTCCAATCTGTATTCATTAAGGAAAGCAGTTTGTACTTTCTTTATTCATTGAGCTTATTTGGTTGTGGGCTCATGGTAATACAAGCACTGAGATCAGTTTGAATACATTCCTTAGCCTTCTTTTTAATGAGTCTTTTCTGTAACATTGCTGTTTGTCTTTATTGGGGTTTCTGTTGCTGAAAAAAATATTCATCACCAAACACTAAACAAACAATACAAAAAGACAGAAAAATAACATTGGGAACGAACAGGATTATTGAGCTTATATTTGCAAGATGGTTGTTCATCTCCAAACAAATTCAAGGCAGCAACTCAAACAGTGCAGGCTGCTGGAGGCAGGAGATTATGGAGAGGCCAGGGAAGGGTGCTGCTTACTTGATTGCCGCCCCTGGCTTACTCAGCCTGCTTTTTATTGAGCCCAGAACCACCAGCCGAAGGATAGCACCACTCACAATGGACAAGTGGCTCCCCCATTGGTCATTAGTTGAGAGAATACCAGATAGCTGAATCTCATGGAATCATGTCATCAACTGAGGTCCCTTCCTCTCTGATGACTCTAGTTTTTGTCAGGTGACCAACATATCCCCCAGCTCAGTATTCGTTCTTCTCCAAAGTTTTGATAGGTTTATGGAATGCAAGAAGCCTGGGCTCTACTTGGCTTGAAGTCATTTTTGTTACCAGTCAAATCTGTGGCTTATGACTCAAGTCTTTTAGTGTTTTTCTTTTATCTTATTTTAATAGTCACACATGTCTATGAATTCCTTTCATACTTTCTAATTTTCTGGGGTCTAGGAATTGAAACATCCCTGAAAGATCCTCAGGACTGTAGTTTGGTTAGGACATAACCCCTCTTTTCTCCCACTTTAAGTTTGTATCTTAAATCTCTTGATCAGTTTGGGGCAGGGTTTTTCATTTTGATACATTTTTGAAAAATGACCAAGTCATTCTACCTCTGATCTCAGACTTTTCCTTTGCACATATACATCAGCAATTTTATATTTGAGCTTTACTATGATTCCTTTTCTAGTGCTTGGAGGTTGTGTTCTTCTAGTATTTCTATGTCCTTGACCTGCATCATTAGATTGTTTGGGATATCCCATATTCTCTGTCAGAATTCATAGCACTAAACATCCATCCTAAAATTACATTTATTTTTTTTCAGGTATTGTTTGTTCAGGAATTGCCAGCAAGATAAACTTATTGAAATGGAGTTGAACATCATGACAAGCCCCTTGGAAACAAACATCCTTGAAAAGGATTTCAGGATCTTAACATCTCTTGGCTCTGGTAGATTTGGGGAGGTGAAGCTTGCCTGCCACCTCCCTACACATACACAGGTGGCTGTCAAGGTCCTGGAGAAGAAAAAGAATTCTCTGGCTCGAATCAACACTGAAGTAGAGATACTTCAATCTGTGGAACACAGAAACATAGTTCATTTCTTCCATGCTATTGACACAAGTTCAACCACTTTTGTGATAATGGAGTGTATTGCAGGAAAAGACCTGGAATACTTCCTCCGGGAGAGAGACTTTCTAACAGAGGATGAGGTCAGACCAATATTCCAACAGGTGGTTTCAGGAGTTCATTTTCTCCACCAAAAACGAATTGCCCATCGTGATATTAAATTGGAAAATATCCTTATTGACAGAGCTGGCAATGTCAAGCTCTGTGACTTTGGTATGGCCAGACAGCTGGCAGAGGGGCAGATGTTGGAGAAGGTCAGTGGTACTTTGTTCTATTTGGCTCCAGAGATTTTGGCACGGAAACCCTATGATAGACTGAAAGCAGATATGTGGAGCTTGGGAGTCCTCCTATATGTACTAGTTACAGGACAATTTCCATATGCAGCACCTACCATTTATGGTATGTACAAGGTCATCACCACCACAAAATATCCCATTCCCTGCTACTCATCAAAGCCCTGTCTAATAATCATTGAACAATTACTTATGGTCCCCACCCAAAACAGGATAACAATAGGTCAGCTCCAGGAAAGTCAATGGCTGGGCAACACTACAGAACACGCAGCCCCTGCAACTAAGGAAATCCTTCCCTTGGTCGTGGAGACCTTGTGCACCATGGGCTATACCTGTGAAGAGATTTTATCATCCTTAAAACACAGGCAACCAAGTAATTTAACGGCAACATTCAATATCCTCAAATACAAACTGAGCTGTGGGGACAGCCATGAGCAGAATCAGAAGCCATGGATAAATGGCAGCCCTATAGGAGCTCCTCACCCTCTTCTCCCCTTGAAGAGGAGATTCAGTGAACCGGCCTTCCCACCAAGTACAGGAGATGGGAAGAGACATTTACATGAGGAAGGTGTGGAAGGAAAACACAGGAGATGCCAGAGCTACAAAATGCTCAACAGTTACTCATGCCAGAAAATAAAGCCCCGTGCTGATAAAACTGTCCCAGGAGAAGTCCTGATGGCTAACGTCATCAAGAGTGCTACAGCACACATTTCAATCAACATGAAATCTGTGGAGAGCCTGCCTGGTGAACTCTCCTCAGGTAAATCAGCCCTGGATGGAACACCCCCCAAGTTTCTGAACATGGGCTTCTCCACGGTGGAACCATTCATTGGGCACAACATGCCCAATGGCCAGCCCCAGGAAGAACCTACATCCTTGGGATCCAGGCCACTAAGAGGCTGGAAGCTGATGAAGAAGAGAATTTCCCATGCACTGAGAGCACTGTTTTTTGGCTCCAAGCCCACTCCATTGTGATCCCTGAATCCCTGTGTAAGATACAAAGAAATGAGAGGACTGTGCAGTCCATAAGAAACCCAGTTCTTTGGCCACCAAGATGTTCTCCTCCATTGTATCTTGACTATGTTATTTTAATAAATATTCTTTTGTAAATCACAAATATACTGTCTCAGAGGGCATCTGCCAGCTGTATCTCCCCTACAGTCAAAGCCATACATACACAAACACACATATGAATGCATGAATGCAAATTGGTGTCAGGTCCTGCTAAGTATACAACCATAACTTCTAAGCCTTCCACAATGCTAACATTCAGGATCTGACCACTACCATATTTTTTACAAACAAAGTCCCAAATATGCATATAGGTCTGTGTATCAGGTCTTGCTAGGTATTCCCTCTCCTGTTGCCATAGCAAAACCCCTTTTTGCTCTCTCCTTTCTTTCTCTCACTTTCTCTAGATACACACACACACACACACACACACACACACACATACACACACACACACACACACACTCACACAAAGGTAGATTGTAAGTCTCTTTAGGCATGCCCTGCCTTATAAAAAAAAGTACTATACATGCTTTATTTCACAGTTCCTTGTAGGTAGCATCTTTCATATAATAACATCCCAACATATGCATACAAATCTACATATGATATCCTGGTACATAACCCTTCTTCATCAAGTTTAGGTCCCTTTCAATATACTCAATCAGTTGTTACAACCTTCTACATAAATCTCTGACTGCCCATCATAGACCCCGTATTCATACAAGGGAAGTGGCATGTTCTGATGTATTTCTTTCCAATTAAGCTCCACATACACTTGCGGGGCTAGGTGTCAGGCACTTCTCAGTAACCCATCTCCTACTGCCAAAAAACTACTATCACATGATAAGGTGGTTTCCAGGTCCTACTGTGTATACCCTCTCAAACAGCTACAGCCCTCTCACACAGGTGTGTTTCAATTCCAGATAGATACAAACTTTCCTATAACAAAACCACACAGAAACAGATGATAATTAACCAACAGCATGACACCTTTGTGAGGGTTTCTATTGCTGTGAAAGGACACCATGATCACTTACCAAGAAAATTGGGGGGCTTACAGCTTCCGAGCTTTAGTCTAGCATTATCATGTAAAGACATGGTGGCATGCAGGCACACATGACACTGAAGAAGGAGCTGAGAGTAGATAAGGAGCAACAATTTGATGCTGCATACAACAGGATGTGGTCCGAAACACTGGGCATGGCTTCAGGACACATGCAAACTTGAAGCCTACCTCAGTAGAGACATACTTCCTCCTAGGAGGCCACACCTACTCCAACAAAGCCACACCTCCTAATAATGCCACTCCCTGGGAAATTATGAAGGCTATTTATACTCAAACAACCACAATTATCTCACTTGAACCCAATACATTGTAGCAATAGAATAATGCAAAGTTCATTCAGTCCAACTTCAAAAGACCTCACATTTATCACAGTCTCAACAATTTTTTAATGTCCAAAGTTCCAAGTCTGTTCTGAGATTCATGCAATCTTTTAACTGTAATCCACGATAAAAAAAAAATCAAGAAACAGACCACATACTTCCAACATATAATGGCACGGGATACACATTACTGCCCAAAACACAGGTAAGGGAAAAAAGTGAGAAAATTTTAGACCAAAGAAGATCAAAAACCAGCTAGGAAAACTCCAAATCCTGCATCTCCCAGTCCGATGTCAAAAAGCTCTACAGAGATCCAACTACTTTCAGCCTTGCTGACAGCAACATAATTCTTTCTCTTGGGCTGGTTCTATTCCCAATATGCCACTGTCCTTGGCAGGTATCCTACCCAGAGCTCTGGGATCTCATACAACTTGGGGTATCCTAGGCAATCCAGGCTTCACATTCACAGTTCATGAAATGACCTCTAGATGCCTCCATTCAGACAGACCCCTGACACATGCCTGTGGTAATGACTTTGCTTAGTTATGGAGGGAGATTCCAAGGTGTCTTTTTTCTACCTTTGACTCTAAAGCCAGAACCATGTAGCCAAAACTGCCAAGTTCTGCTGTTTGCTTGACTTGAACTGGGTCCCCTTGTTTAGTTAAATCATAACCAGATTTCTGTTTTCCATGGTTTCCTTCACTGCATGTGCTTGTCTGCTCTGGAATTAACTCTGTAGACAGAGCTGGCATAAAGCTCAATAATCCACCAGCTTCTGCCTCTCTAGAGTTGGGATTAATGTCCTTCACCATTGTACATGACTTAAGCTTTTCTTTACTTTCTTTTCACAATTTAGAAACTTAACTGGGTGGGAACTTGCCCTGAGATCACCACTCCTTTTTTCCATTTCTTAATCTGTTTATCTTCTTGAATGCAGGGATAGAGTGGGAAAGCAATGAAAGAGATACCATGATAGAGGGAGATATCATGGGAATAGAGAAAAACCCAGTGCTAGGGAAGTTGCCAGGAATCCCCAAGGATGACCCCAGGTTGGACTATTAGAAATAGTGGAGAGGGGGCCTGAAATTAACCGGCTTGCATCAGTGATCAGACCAGTGAATGCACTGTCTATCACAGAGCTCTTCTGCACTGACTGATGGAAGCAGATGCAGAGATAAAAGGCCAAAAACCATGCAGAGCTTCAGAGATCCAGTCAAAAAGAGAGAAGAGGGATTTTATGAACAAGTGTATCAGGATCATGATGGGGAAACCTGCAGGAACAAACAAACCAAACTAGTGGGAACTCATGCAAGTTGTATCAATGGCTGTGGAGCCTGCATGAGACTGGACTAGATCCTCTGCATGACAAGACATTATGTAGCTTGATCTGCTTGGCATGTCCCCATGGAGGAAGGGTCATAATCCATCCATGATGCATGAGCAGGCTTTTTGGAGCTCACTACATATGATGGGACACCTCATGCAGCCTTGAGGCAGGGGGAAGGAAGGGGATGGTGAGTAAGGAGGGCAAAGCTGGGGGGCCTGCATGGGGAAAAGGGGGGGGCTTTGGTTGGTGTGTAAAATGAATGAAAATTTATCCTATTAAAATATTTCTGGGGTTGGAGAGATAGCTCAGAGGGTAAGGACACTGGCTGTTCTTCCAGAGGTCCTGTGTTCAATTCACAACAAACACATGGTGGCTCACAAACATCTGTAATGAGATCTAGTGCCCTTTTTTGGCCTGCAGGCACATATGCAGACAGAACACTGTGGCTCTATACATAATAAATAAATAAATCTTAAAATTTTTTCTAAGTTGAAAAAACAGAAGAATCCAAAGGAACCTGACTCCAAAAAAAAGAAACCCAAAAAACAAAATGTCATGCACCAGATCCACCATGATCAAACAACTTTCATTCAGAGATGTATAGATCATTCAAGACACATATATCAATAAAATGATCCACCACACAAATTGAAAGATATAACCACATATTCATATCGTTAGGTGCAGAAAAAGCCTTTGACAAAATCTAACATCCCTTCATGACAAAAGTCCTGAAGAATTTAGGGAGACAGGGGCTTACCTAAACAGAATAAAGACAGGCTACAGCAAGTCAAAAACCAACATCAACTTAAAACGAGAGCAAGTCAAAGCAATTCTACTAAAATCAGTAATAAGACAGGTTTTCCAATCTCTCCATACCTCTTCAATATAGGACTTGATGTCTTAGTTAGAGCAAGAAGACAACTGAAGGAGATCAAGGGGACATAATGGGAAAGGAAGAGGTCAAAGTAGCTTTATTTGCCAATGATATCATATTATACATAAGTGATCATAAAGTTTCTACTCAGAAACTCCTACAGCTGATACACATTTTCAACCAAGAAGCCTCATACAAATGAACTTACAAAACTCAGTAGTCCTTTTATATAAAATGGCAAGACAATTGAGAAAACAATCAGGGAAACAGTACCATTCACAACAGCCTTAAATAAGATAAAGTAAAACTAACGAAGAGAGTAAAGAACATGTATGAGAAAAAAAATAAGAAAATATTGGAAGATGGAAAGAAATCTCCATGCTCATGGACCAGTAGGATTAATATAATAAACAGTGTCATCCTACCAAAATCAATTTACAAACTCAATACAACCTCCACTAAAAGTTCAAAGCAATTTTTCACAGATCTTGAAGGACAATTTTCAGCTTCCTATGGAATAACAATAAAACCTAGGATTGCTAAAAGTTCCTGAGTCATAAAATAGCTGTAAGACATTCAGCTATTTTTTTATTTTTAGTTGTACTACAGAGTTATAGTCATAAAAATAGCATGGCTTGAATACCAAAAGACATGTGCTGTTCAATGTAATCCAATTGAAGACCAAGACATAAAGCCACACACCTATGGATACCAGATTTTTAAGAGAGAAACCTGAAACACACACTGGCAATTAAACAACATCTTCAACTAATGCTACTGGTCAGACGGGATGGCTGCCAGTAGAAAAATCCAACGAGGTGCATATTGATCATCGTACACAAAACTCAACTGGAAATAGACAAAGATCTCACAATAAAAACAGGTACACAGAACCCGATAGAACACAAAATGGAGAATAACCTTGGACTCATTGGCACAGGATAATTTTCTGAAGAGAACACTGCTAGTACACATACTAAGATCAACAATTAGTAAATTGACCTCATGAAACTGACAAACTTCTGCACAGAAAGGACATTGTCCTTCAAAGTGTCATCCTATAGAATGGGATAAGATTTTCACTAACTAAACATCCAACACAGGGATAATATTTACAATATATAAAGAAATCAGTAACTAGATATCCAAAAAAATGAAAACTCCATCTAAAAATGGGGTACAACCGAAACAGGATTTTCAAAGGAAGAAACTCAAATGAATGTGAAACACTTAAAGGAATGTTCTTCAGTCCTGAATGACTAATGGGAGTTCTGTAAGACGAACTGCTAAATGGTGTTATTAATAAAAATCCGTGAACCAGATGTTGTGTTCAAAACTGAGAGATCAGAGAAGCACAAAGTTGCCATCCACATTCTGACCACTAGCAAATCATCAGCCAAAGAGAGAGTTACTTCCTGTATATTTATGCCTACTTGCCTTTCTGTGCTCTGCCACCTTACTTCCTCACTCCTCCCAGCTACATCACTTTCTCTTTCCACACAGCTCTATCACTTCCTGTCTGTCTGTACAGACCTCCAGACCTCTTTGGTTAACTAGCACTGGGATTACACACATGGCTCTGTTCCTGGTGTGGATTGAACTCACAGAGATCCAGATGATTGTCACCCTCCTGAATGCTAGGATTAAAGTCGTGTACTGCCAGTGCCTGAGGTCTATGTTTAATATATTGGCTGACTTTTTCCACTGATCCCCAGATAAGCTTTATTGAAGTGCACAAATAAAATATCACCACAGAGTTCTAAGCAGGTTGATCAACTCTGGTACCATCAGTGTGCAGATCCAGTGTTTTGAGTCTATCAATCCCAACAATTCCTCCATCTACAAGGTGCTGGAGCATATGGAGGAGGTGGTCTTGCAAAACCAGTTGTCAAGCCTAAATAGTTGAGGACCTAGGTATATGTGCCAGACCCTAACTTGGGGCTGATGAGCTGTGGCTGCACTGCTTGAACTACTGGGAGACACATCTGGTAATGTTGTGGGGTGGGACAGGACATTGGCACTTCCTGTGGGCTCAAGCATAAAGGTAGAACATGGCAAGCCTTGGGAAGGCCAACATCAAGGAAAGAGAGGTGGGTGTCAGCCTGAATTTCACAAGGAACTTTCCACTCACCACTCCCTACCCCAAAACCCAACCTAATCACAATCTACCCTGACTGTAGGCAACAACAGGATATCTGAGATGACTCCCAGTGCTGGTTCAGTATTTATGGTCCAAAAGAAAACAGAAATTGCCTGGTGGTGGTGGCTCTGGGCTTTAATCTAACATTCTCAAGGCAGAGGCCGGCAGATCTCTGTGGAGTTCAAGGCCACCCTGGTTTACAAATGGAGATCTAGGATAACCAGAGCTATTACTAAGAGAAACCATCTCTATCTCAAACAAAACAAAACAAAAAATAAAATAAAAAGATAAAAACAAACAAAAATATCCATGACCAAACAACAAACAAGCAAAACAAAAACACAGAAAAACAAAGTTGGGAAGGAACAGGTTTATTGAGTGTATACTTGCAAGATGTTTATACATCTCCAAAAGAAAAGGCAAGACAGCAACTGAAACAGAACAGGCTCCTGGAGGCAGGAGATGATGCAGAGGCTATGGAAGGTTGCTGCTTACTTGATTGCTACCCCTGGATTACCTAGCCTACTTTGTATAGAACCCAGAACCATCAGCCAAAGGATAGCACCACTCACAATGGACAAGTGCCTCCCCCATTGATCACTAGTTGAGAGAATGCTAGACAGCTGGATCCAATGGAATCATGTCATCAACTGTGGTCCCTTCCTCTCTGATGACTCTAGTTTTTGTCAGGTTGACCAGCAAATCCACCAGCACAGTGTTCATTTTCCCCCAATGTTTTGATAGATTCAGGAATGCAAGAAGCCTGGGCTCTACTTGGCTTGAAGCCATTTTTGTTACCAGCCACACCTGTGGCTTATGACTCAAGTCTTTTAGTGTATTTCTTTTATCTTATATTAATAGTCACACATATCTAGGAATTACTTTTATACTTTCTAATTTTCTGGGGTCTAGGAGTTGAAACATCCCTGAAAGATCCTCAGGACTTTAGTTTGGTTGGGACAAAATCTCTCTTTTTCTCCCGCTCTAAGTTTGTATCTTAAATCTCTTGATCAGTTTGGGCCAAGATTTTCACTTTGATACATTCTTGAAAAATGACCACGTCATTCTACCTCTGATCTCAGACTTTTCCTTTGCACATATACGTCAGCAAATCCATATTTTGCTTTACTAGGATTCCTTATCTAGTGCTTTGAGGTTGTGTTCTTCTGGTATTTCTATGTCCTTGACCTGCATCATTAGATTGTTTGGGAAATCCCACTTTGCATGACAGAATTAGTAGCACTAAACATCCATCCTAAAATTACATTTTATTTAGTTTCAGGTATTGTATGTTCAGGATTTGCCACCAAGATAAAGTGATTGAAATGAAGTTGAACATCATGGTAAACCCCTTGGAAGAAAACATCCTTGAAAAGGATTTCAGGATCCTAACATCTCTAGGATCTGGTGGATTTGGGGAGGTGAAGTTTGCCTGCCACCTTCCTACACATACACAGGTGGCTGTCAAGGTCCTATAAAAAGACATAGGCTTATAGAATGGATACAAAAGCAGGACCCATCTTTCTGCTGCATACAAGAGACACATCTCAAATTCAAAGACAGACACTACCTCAGAATAAAAAGCTGGGAAAAGACTTTCGAATCAAAAGGCCTTCAGAAACAAGCAGGTGTAGCCATCCTGATATCCAGCAAAATAGACTTCAAACTTAAATCAATCAAAAGAGATCATGAAGAGCATTACATACTCATCACAGGAAAGATCCACCAAGATGAAGTTTCAATTCTGAACATTTATGCCCCAAACACAAGGGCAACCACATATGTAAAAGAAACATTACTGAAGCTTAAACTACATATAAAATCCCACACATTAATAGTGGGAGATCTCAACACCCCACTTTCACCATGGGACAGATCTCTCAAATCGAAACTTAACAGAGAAATAAGGGACTTAACTGATGTCATGACCCAAATGGACCTAATAGTTATCTACAGAACATTCCATCCTAACAAATAAGAATATATCTTCTTCTCAGCACCCCATGGAAGTTTCTCTAAAATTGACCACATACTTGGCCACAAGGCAAATCTCAACAGATACAAAACAATTGGAATAACCTCCTGTGTTATATCAGACCATCATGGCTAAAGTTAGATTTCAACAACAACAAAAACTATAGAAAACCTACAATCTCATGGAAACTGAATAATGCTCAACTGAATCACCAATGGATTAAGGAAAAAATAAAGAAAGAAATTAAAGACTTCCTAGAGATCAACCAAAAGGAAGACACCACATATCCATACTTATGGGACACTATGAAAGCAGTGCTATGAGGGAAATTCATACCATTAAATGCCCACATAAAGAAGTTGGAGAAATCTCACGCTAGTGACTTAACAGTACAGCTGAAAGCTCTAGAACAAGAAGAAGCAAAGTCTCCCAGGAAGAATAGACACCAAGAAATTATCAAAGTGAGAGGTGAAATCAATAAAATAGAAACTAAGAGAACAATACAAGAAATTAATGCAACAAAAAGTTGGTTCTTTGAGAAAATCAACAAGATGGACAAGCCCTTATCGAAACTAACCAAAAGACACACAGAGAGAATCCAAATCAACAAAATCAGAAATGAAAAGGAGGACATAACAATAAATTTTGAGGAAATTCAGAGAATTATCAGGTCATATTTCAAAAACCACAACTCCTTAAAATTGGAAAACCTAAAATAAATGTACAATTTTCTGGATAGGTACCACATACCTAAGTTAAATCAAGACCAGATAAACTATTTAAATAGTCCAATACCTCTAAGGAAATAGAAACAGTCATTAAAAGTCTCCCCAAGCAAAAAAAGCCCAGGACCAGATGGTTTCAGCACAGAATTCTACCAGATCTTCAAAGAATCATTAGTACCAATACTCTCTAAATTGTTCCATACAATAGAAACAGAAGGATCATTACCAAACTACTTCTATGAGGCTACAATTATGCTGATTCCTAAGTCAAACAAGGATACAACAAAGAAAGAGAACTACAGACTGATTTCCTTCATGAACATTGATGCAAAAATACTCAATAAAATACTGGCAAACAAGAACACATCAAAACAATTATCCACCATGATCAAGTAGGCTTCATCTCAGGGATGCAAGGGTGGTTCAACATATGAAAGTCCATCAATGTAATACACCATGTAAACAAACTGAAATAAAAAAACCACATGATCATCTCACTAGATGCAGACAAGGCATTTGACACAATCCAACACCCCTTCATGATAAAAGTCTTGGAGCGATCAGGAATACAGGGAACATACCTAAACATAATAAAGGCAATTTACTGCAAGCCAACAGCCAACATCAAATTAAATGGAGAGAAACTCAAAGCAATTCCACTAAAATCAGGATCGAGGCAAGGCTGTCTGCTCTCCCCATACTTATTCAATGCAGTATTTGAAGTTCTAACCAGAGCAATAAGACAACAGAAGGAGATCAAGGGGATACAAATTGGAAAGGAAGAAGTCAAGCTTTTGCTATTTGCAGATGACATGATAGTATACATAAGTGACCGCAAAGATTCCACCAAGGAACTGATGAAGCATATAAACACCTTCAACAACATAGCAGGATACACGATCAACTAAAAAAAAATCAGTAGCCCTCCTATATACAATGGACAAAGAAGTTGGGAAGGAAATCAGAGATACATCACCCTTTACAATAGCCACAAATGACATAAAATACCTTGGGGTAACACTAACCAAGCAAGTGAAGGACCTATATGACAAGAACTTGGAGTCCCTGAAGAAAGAAATTGAAGAAGATAACAGAAAATGGAAAGATCTCCCATGCTCATGGATAGGCAGGATTAACATACTAAAAATGGCAATCTTACCAAAAGCAATCTACATATTCAATGACATCTCCATCAAAATACCAACACAATTCTTCACAGACCTGGAAAGAATAATACTCAACTTCATAGAGAAAAACAAAAACCCCAGGATAGCCAAAAGAATCCTGTGCAATAAAACAACCTCTGGAGGCATCATGATCCCTGAATTCAAGGTCTACTATAGAACTACAATAATAGAGACAGCTTGGTACTGGCATAAAAACTGACATGTGGACCAATGGAATCGAATTGAAGACCCTGACATTAACCCACACACCTATGAACATATAATTTTTGACAAAGAAGCCAAAAGTGTACAATGGAAAAAAGAAAGCATCTTCAACAAATGGTGCTGGCATAACTGGATATCAATGTGTAGAAGGCTGCAAATAGATCCATATCTGTCACCAGGCACAAAACTTAAATCCAAGTGGATCAAGGACCTCAACATAAATCCAGCTACTCTTAACCTGCTAGAAGAGAAAGTAGGAAGTAGTCTTGAAGGCATTGGCATAGGAGATCACTTCCTAAATATAACACCAGTAGCACAGACACTGAGAGAAACAATCAATCAATGGGATCTCTTGAAACTGAGAAGGTTTTGTAGAGCAAAGGATACGGTCAACAAGGCAAAGCGACAGCCTACAGAATGGGAAAACGTCTTCACCAACCCCACATCTGACAGAGGACTGATATCCAGAATATATAAGGAACTCAAGAAATTAGATATCAAAAAACCACACAGTCCAATTAAAAATATTATACAGATCTAAACAGAATTCTCAACAGAGGAAACTCAAATGGCTGAAAGACATTTAAGGAATTGCTCAACATCCTTAATTATCAGGGAAATGCAAATCAAAACAACTCTGAGATACCACCTTACACCTGTCAGAATGGGTAAGATGAAAAACACTGAAGTCACTTTATGCTGGAGAGGATGTGGAGCTAGGGGAACTCTCCTCCACTGCTGGTGGGTCAAAACAGAGAGATCAGAGAAGCACAAAGGAGCCAGCCACATTCTGACCTCTAGGAAATCCTCAGCCAAAGAGAGAGCTACTTCATGTATCTTAACACCTACATGCCTTTCTGAGCTCTGGACCTTACTTCCTCTCTCCTCCAAGCTGCATCACTTCCTCTTTCTGCCTAGCTCTATCACTTCCTATCTGTTGGAACAGACCTCCAGGCCTCTTTGATTTACTAACCCTGGGATAAAAAGGCATGAGCCACCACACATGTCTCTGTTACCACTGTGGATGGAATTCACAGAGATCCAGATGATTCTCTGCCTTCTGAATGCTACGATTAAAGGGGTGTGCTACCACTGCCTGAGCTCTATGTTTAATATTTTGGCTGACTTTTTCCTCTGATCCTCAGATAAGCTTTATTGAATTGCACAAATAAAATATCACCATACAGTTCTAAGTAGGCTGATCAACTCTGGTACCATCAGTGCACAGATCCAGAGCTTTGAGTCCATCAACCCCAACAATTGCTCCATCTACAAGTTGCTGGAGCACATGGAGGAGCTGGTCTTGCAGAACCAGTTGTCAACTCTAAATAGTTCAGGTCCTAGATGCACCTGTCAGACACTGACTTGGGGCTGATGTGCTGTGGCCGCTCTGCTTGAACGGCTGGGAGACACATCTGGTAATGTTATGGGGTGGGACAGGACAGTGGCACTTCCTATGGTCTACACGATAAAGGTGAACCTGGCAAGCCTTGGGGAGGCCAAGATCAAGGAAAGGGAGGTGGCTGCAAGCCTGAAATTCACAAGGAACTTTCCACTCACCACTCCCTACCTCAAGACCTACCTAATCAAAATCTACCCTGACTATAGGCAACAACAGGATATCTGAGATGAGTCCCAATCTTGGTTAAGTATTTATGGTCCAAAAGAAAATAGAAATTGCCAGATGGTGGCGGCTCTGGGCTTTAATCCTAGCATTCTCAAGGCAGAGGCAGGCAGATCTCTGTGAAGTTCAAGGCCAACTTGGTTTCTAAACGAAGGTTTAGGATAACCAGAGCTGTTACTAAGAGAAAGGCCCCACCCCCTCTCTCTTAAAAATGACAACAACAAATAAACTAGACAATGATTAATTGCATTGAATATTTGCATGTAAATTTGATTGAGCACAACAATATACTATGTGACACACTGCTGTATTCCAATGTACTTAGGCCTGAGAGAAGCTGAAAAATTCACATCAAAATAAATCGGAAAGCTGAGAGAGCTAATGGAGAAGGCTAGGCTAGTTAATTTCCTTAATCTCAAGGACAATCCCAGTGATGGAGTTCTACCACTGTGATGGATATTTTTGGTTGTCAACTTGACTGGACTGCATCTGGAATCAACTACAACCCAGAAATGGAGGGCACATCTGTGAGTGATTATTTTTTTGCTTGATTTGTTCTGGATCAAGAGCAGGGAACCACCTATCTTTAATCAGGATCTCTAGGTGTTAAGACACACACCTTTAATCCAGACCTTGGGGCAAGAAACACACCCTTTTTTTTTTTTTTGGGTTTTCGAGACAGGGTTTCTCTGTGTAACTTAGCGCCTTTCCTGGAGCTCACTTGGTAGCCCAGGCTGGCCTCGAACTCACAGAGATCGGCCTGCCTCTGCCTCCCAAGTGCTGGGATTAAAGGCGTGTGCCACCAATGCCCGGCGAAAACACACCTTTAATTTGAGCCACACCTTCTGCAGAAGGAGTATATAAGGGCATGGAAGAAGGAGGCTTTTGCTCATTTCTCTCTGGCCCTTGCCTTGTTCCCAAGCCCATTCCTTCAGTAGAATTTGTTTCTACTTCTTTGGGGTTCTAGCATATACTGAAGACCAGTCAAGAGATCCAGCTTTGTGGACCAAGCCTCTTCTGGATTCAGTGACTTTCAGTTCAAAGTCACTGATTGTGGATTAGCTGGACTGCAGCCTGTAAGTAATTCCAATAAACTCCTGAAAAAGAGAGAGACAGAGAGAGAGACAGAGAGACAAAGAGACAGAGAGAGACAGAGCGACAGAGAGAGAGAGAGAAAGAGGGAGAGAGAGGAAGAGGGAGAGAGAGAGGAAGAGGGAGATTGAATCATTGCATGTTACCCTGTTGTTATTGAGAACTCCATGACTCTACCAACTTATGTTCCCCAAATAGGCCAAAAACTGGTGCTCAAATGCCCAGACTGTAGTCACATTTCTCATGCATACTACCACAGCGGTTTTATTAACCTTATCTCAGGCCTTTTGAGTACTTGGTTTTCAGTAGCTAGTGCTGCTGGGAAAATTGTAGAAGCCACAGAGGTGAAGCTTTCTAGGAGTAAGTCACTGGTGCATAGAGAACTTCTAATGTAATGTCAGGAGACACCTAACAACACAGCTGTATAAGGAACAAGATGTTCCCAGAGCCATAGATTCTAGGTATGTTGAAACCGTAGTGCAAAAAAAACATTCCTCTCCAGTATTCAGCCTTAAGAGGGCCTTGACCATAGCCATGGTAAAAATAACAAGTGCTCTCTTATGGTAGAGAAGCTGAGAATAAGCAATCTGGCAAGTCATGATTGGCTGGTTGGTTATGGTGAAATTGCAGAGAGGCAGTATGAAGAATACTAGATACTAGTCCATAAGGGGCAATGCCTGCAGCGGAGCCTTTTGCTAGGTGTTGTGGTCAAACCTGAGCGATTAGAAAAGCACAAAGGTGCCACCCTCTTTCTGACTGCTAGCAAATTCTCAGCCAAAGAGAGAGCTACTTCCTGTATATTCACGCCTACATGCCTTTCTGTGATCTGCCACCTTACATCCTCACTCCTCCCAGCTACATCACTTCCTCTTTCCACACAGCTCTATCACTTCCTGTCTGTCTGTATAGACCTCCAGACCTCTTTGGTTAACTAGCACTGGGATGAAAGGCATGAGTCACCACACATGGCTCTTTTCCCAGTGTGGATTGAACTCACAGAGATCCAGATGATTCTCTGCCTCCTGAATGCTAGGATTAAAGGATTGTACTGCCACTCCCTGAGCTCTATGTTTATTATTTTGGCTGACTTTTTCCTCTGATCCTCAGATAAGCTTTATTGAATTGCACAAATTAAATATCACCAGAGTTCTAAGACTGATCAAATCTGGTGCCACCAGGGCACAGATCCAGAGCTTTGAGTCCATCAACCCCAACAATTACTCCATCTACAAGTTGCTGGAGCACAAGGAGCAGCGGGTTTTGCAGAACCAGTTGTCAACCCTAAATAGTTCAGGTCCTAGATGCACCTGTCGGACCCTAACTTGGGGCTGATGTGCTGTAGCAGCACTGCTTACCCTGCTGGGAGACACATCTGGTAATGCTTTGGGGTGGGACAGTACAGTGGCACTTTCTGCTTGCTACAAGCATAAAGGGGAGCCTTGCAAGCCATGTGGAGGCCACGATCAAGGAAAGAGAGGTGGGCAGCAGCCTGAAATTCACAAGGAACTTTCCATTCTCCACTTCCTACCTAAAAATCCTACCTAATTACAAACTACCCTGACTATAGGCAACATCAGGATATCTGATATGAGTCCCACTGCTGGTGCAGTGTTTATGGTCCAAAAGAAAACAGGGAATACCAGGTGGTGGTGGCCCTGGGCTTTAATCCTATCATTCTCAAGTCAGAGACAGGAAGATTTCTGTGCAGTTCATGGCCAACCTGGTTTCCAAATGGAAATCTAGGATAACCAGAGCTGTTACTCAGAGAAACCTTCTCTCAAATAAACAAACCAAGAAAGAAGAGAAAAAAACAACATCAAACAAACTGGACCAATGACTACTGTAATCCAATTTTGCATGTAATGCTGACTGGGAACAATAATATACTGTGTGACACACTGCAGTTCTGAGAGGGAAGCTAAAAACTTCACATCTTCAAATTAAATCAGAAAGTAGAGAGAGCTAATGGAGAAGGCTAGGCTAGTTATTGTCCTTACTCTTAAGCACAATTGCTGGGATGAAGTTCTGCCACTGTAATGGCTATTTTTTGGTTGTCAACTTGAGTGCATCTGGAATGAACTACAATCCAAAAATGGAGGGCACACTTGTGAGAGATTATTATTATTATTATCATCATCATTATTATTATTTGATTAGTTTGTTCTGGATCAAGAACAGGGAAACACTTATCTTTAATGAGGATCTCTAAGACACACACCTTTAATCCATGGAATGGTGCTGCTTACTTGATTGCTACTGGATTTCTCAGCCTGCTTTTTATAGAACCCAGGACCACAAGCCCAAACATTGCACCACACACAATGGGCAAGTGTCTCCCCCATTGGTCACTAGTTGAGAGAATTCCAGACAGCTGGATCTCATGGATACATGTCATTAAATGTGGTCCCTTCCACTCTGATGACTCTAGTTTGTGTCAGGTTGATCAGCAAGTCCTCAAGCACAGTGTTCACTCTTCTCCAATGTTTTGATAGATTCAGGGAATCCAAGAAGCCTGGGCTCTACTTGGCTTGAAACCATTTTTGTTACCAGCCACACCTGTTGCTTATAACTTAAGTCTTTAAGTGTTTTTCTTTTATCTTATATTAATAGTCACACATGTCTATAAGTTCCTTTTATACTTTATAATTTTCTGTGCTCTAATAGTTGAAACATCCCTGAAAGGTCCTCAGGACAGTAGTTTGGTTGGGACATAACCTCTCTTTTTTTCCCCTAGAAGTTTGTATTTTAAATCTCTTGATCAGCTTGGGCCAGGGATTTTCATTTGGATATATTCTTGAAAAATGTCCAAGTTATTCTGTCTATCATCTCAGACTTTTCCTTAGCACATATACATCAGCAATTCCATATTTGATCTTTACTATGATTCCTCATCTAGTGCTTGGAAGTTGTGTTCTCGTATTTCTATGTCCTTGACCTGCATCATTAGATTGTTTGTGATAACCAATATTCCATGACAGAATTCACAGCACTAAACATCCATCCAAAAATTGCATTAACTATTCTTTTTCATGTTGTTTGTCCCAGGAATTTGGCAACAAGATAAAGTGTGGTAATTGAGCAGAACATCATGGCAAGACCCGTGGAAGAAAACATCCTTGAAAAGAATTTCATGACCTTAACATCTCTTGGCTCTGGTGCATTTGGGGAGGTGAAGCTTGCCTGCCACCTTCCTACACATACACATGTGGCTGTCAAGGTCCTGGAGAAGACAAAGAATTCTCTGGCTGACATCATCACTGAAGTAGAGATACTTCAATCTGTTAAACACAGAAATATAGTTAATTTCTTTCATGTTATTGACACAAGTTCAACAACTTATCTGATCATGGAATATGTTTCAGGAAAGGACCTGGAATATTTCCTCAGGGAGAGAGACTTTCTAGAGGAGAATGAGGTCAGACCAATATTCCAACAGGTCGTTTCAGGAGTTCATTTTCTCCACCAAAAACGAATTGCCCATCGTGATATTAAATTGGAAAATATCCTTATTGACAGAGCTGGCAATGTCAAGCTCTGTGACTTTGGTATGGCCAGACAGCTGGCAGAGGGGCAGATGTTGGAGGAATTTTGTGGCACCTTGGTCTATTTGGCTCCAGAGATATTGGCACGGAAACCGTACGATGGCCTGGCAGGGGATATGTGGAGCTTGGGAGTCCTCCTATTTGTACTGGTTACAGGACAATTTCCATATAGGGAATCCACCTTTGAAGGTATGTACAGGGTCATCAACACCACAAACTATCCCATTCCCTACCACTTGTCAAAACCCTGCATCATCCTCATTGAACAATTACTCATGGTCCCTAACCAGCACAGAATAATAATATGTCAGCTCCAGGAAAGACAATGGCTGGGCAACATTAAACAACATGTAGCACCTGAAACTAAGGAAATCCTTTCCAAGGTCATGGAGACTATGTGCACCATGGGCTATACCCATGGGGAAATTGTATCATCTCTGAAACACAAGCAACCAAGTAACTTAACAGCAACCTTCAATATCCTCAACCTAAGCTGTGGGGACAGCCATCAGAAGAATCAGGAGCCCTGCTTAAATGGCAACCCTGAAGGTGCCTTTCGGCTTCAACTCCCTTTGAAGAGAAAAGCCAGTGAACCTGCCTTTCCAACAAATAAAGGAGATAGGAAGAGACGCAAGATACACCATGCCCAATAGATACTCAAGGTAGGAGAAAAGACCTGTTCAGTTGAAACAGTCACAGAAGGTGGTGTCCTGATCGTGAATGTCATCCACAGTGCAGTAGGACACATTGCAGTCAACAGGAATTATGTGGAGAGTCTGCCTGGTGACCTCTCCTCAGGCAAATCAGCCCCAGATAGAATCCACACATGGTTTCTGAACATAGGCTTCTCCACAGAGAAACCATTTTTGGGCACAAGTCCAATGACCAGCGCCAAGATGAACCTACAACAACTGGATCCATGTCACTCAGGGGATGGAAGCTGACGAAGAAGAGAATTTCCCATGCACTGAGAGCACTGTTTTCCTGCTCCAAGCCCACTCCATTGTGAGGCCTGAATCCCTGTGTAATCTACAAAGAAATGAGAAGACTGTGCATTGCATAAGAGGCCCAGTTCTTTGGCCACCACGATGTTCTCCTCCAATGTATCTTGACTATGTTATTTTAATAAATATTCTTTTGTAAATCACAAATATAGTATCTCAGAGGGCACCTGCCAGGTGTATCTCCCCTACAGTCAAAAGCGCACACACACAAACACACAAACACACACACACATGAAAGCATGAATACATACAACTTGGTGTCAGGGTCTGCTAGGTATACAAGCATGAATTCTAAGCCTTTCACATTGCTAATGTTCAGGACCTACCTGGCATCACATTTTCTACAAACAAAGCCCCAAATATGCATATAGGTCTGTGTATCCAGTCTTGATAGGTATTCCCTCCCCTACTGCCATAGCAAAACCCCTTTCTTCTCTCTCCTCTCTCTCATTTTCTCTAAACACACACACACACACACACACACACACACACACACACACACACACACACACCCCACACACAGCTAGATTACAAGTCTCATTAGAATTGCCCTTCCTTCAAAAAGATTGCCATACATACTTTAGTTCAGAGACCCTTCTAGGTAGCCTCTCGCTTATTTTAAAAGCCCAACATATGGATAGATTCTACATTTCAGGTCCTGCTTCATACCACTTCTCCATCAACTTTAGTCCCTGTTTTATACACTCAATCAGTTGTTACAACCTACTACATAAACCCCTGCCTGCCCATCACAGTCCCTATATTCACACCAGGGAAGTGTCATGTTCTGATAAGTTTCTTTCCAATTAAGCCCCACATACACATGCAGGGCTAGGTGTCAGGCACTGCATAGTAGTCCATCTCCTACATCCAAAGAACTACTATCACATGATAGTGTAGTTTCCAGGTCCTGCTGTGCTTACCCTCTCAAACAGCTACAGCCCTCTCACACAGGTGTGTTTCAGCTCATGCTAGGTACATACTTTCCTATAACACAAACACACAGAGACAGATGATAATTAACACACAGCATGCCATATAGTTAGGGTTTCTGTTGCTGTGAAGACAGACCATGACCACTTACAAAGAAAACATTTAATTGGGTGGCTTACAGCTTCCGAGCTTTAGTCTAGCATCATCACGTAAAGACATGGTGGCATGCAGGCACACATGGCACTGAAGAAGGAGCTGAGAGTGAATAAGGATCCAGCACTTGATCCTGCAGACAACAGGAAGTTGTCTGAGACACAGGGCATATGCAACCTTGAAGCCTACCTCAGTAGAGATATACTTCCTCCCAGGAGGCCACACCTACTCTGACAAAGACACACCTCCTAATAATGCAACTCCCTGGGAACTTATGGAGGCTATTTGCACTCAAACAACCACAATTCCTCTCACTGGACTCCAATATCTTACAGCAATAGCATAATGCAAAATTCTTTAAGTCCAACATCAATAGTCCCCACATTCTATCATGATCTTAAAAATTTTTAAGCCGGGCATGGTGGCGCACGCCTTTAATCCCAGCACTCGGGAGGCAGAGCCAGGCGGATCTTTGTGAGTTCGAGGCCAGCCTGGGCTACCAAGTGAGCTCCAGGAAAGGCGCAAAGCTACACAGAGAAACCCTGTCTCGAAAAAACCAAAAAAAAAAAAAAAAAAAAAAAAATTTTAATGTCCAAAGTTGAAAGTCTCTTCTGAGATTCATGCAATCTTTTAACTGTAATCCTTTATAAAATCAAAACGAAGAAACAGACTACATACATCCAATATATAATGGCACAGGCTTCACATTACTGCCAAAAATACAGGGAAGGGAATATAGTGAGGAAATTCTGGACCAAGGAAGATCAAAAACCAGCTGGGCAATCTCCAAATTCTGTGTCTCCCAGTCTGATGGCAAAATGCTCTTCAGATATCCAACTCCTTTCTGCTTTGCTGACAGCAATATACTTATTTCTCTTGGTCTGGTTCTACTGCCAATAAGCAACTGTCCAGGG